>NW_021703770.1:10358085-10694127 GCF_005190385.1 Monodon monoceros | reverse complement strand
AAAAAAAAAAAAAAAAAAAAAAAAAAAAAAAAAAAAAAAAAAATTGGTGTCAGTTATTACTTGAGACCTTGGCCAAGTTATTTAACATCTTTGTTTTTTGTTTTTTTTTTTCTCACAACGGTGAGAGGCCCGCGTACCGCAAAAAACAAAACAAAACAAAACTGAGCACAGCCAGTGCTGCTTGTTCCATAATTAGGGTTTTCCACATTACCTGACATTGTGTTTCTTATCTCAATGTGCACGTACACATTCACACGAAGTAGAAGCGTTATGTCCCCCGACTCCATTTTAGCCACTGGAAATCTCTGGAAACCAGGGCTTAAGAATCTTCTGGAAGAGATTTTTCCTTGCCTAACTAAGTGAGCTAGAACCAGGAGCCGCTGGGATTTTTAGAGAGTGGGGTATCTCTAGTGTCTGTTGGTGTGAGGCAAATAGGCAGGGTGAACACCCCGCTCTGCAGAGAAGCCCGAGGGCTGGGGAGATGGAGTCAGGGCCGAGCAGGTCTGCCACACAGGACGTCCCCTCGCTGAATTCCTCCACATTTCTGAGCATTTTCAGACATAGGCTTGCTGGGTGTGTGGTCAGCCCGAAGAAAGGGTCACAGGCAACGTGGTGCGGCTTTAAGCAAAAAAGATGTCTTAATGGCCTGAATTTCCTGGGAGGACTTTTAAACCTAACCCTGTGTAACAAGTGACTCAACTGTCCTTTTTCTTTTTAATTGAACGTCCCTCCCTCCCTTTACTTTCCTTCTTTCCTTCTCTCTTTCCTCCCCTCCCTCCCTTCCTTCCTTGGCATACAGTCACACCACTGAAAAAAGTCAAAAGGTCCAGAAAGATATGCAATGAAAGTAAAATGTCCCCCTCAACTTCCACTTCCCCAGCCAACAGGTCTTCCTTGCAGGAGGCAGTCAGCGTCAGAAGAGTCTTGTCTGTCGTCCTAGAGATGGCCTATGCATATACAAGACAATCCGTGTGTGTCTAGCGTTCTCTTTTTTACTGGACGCATCTGTGTCTTATAGCTCCATGGTCGGTCGTTCTTTCCCACCCTCCTGAGGCCTCCACTCCCATTCGCTTCTTACCAGCTATTGCCATTGTCCTCTTCGAAGGCACACAGGGCCTGTTCCCCGGGCATGTGTGATGACATGGGGACATCCATGATAACATGGCTTTGGACCCCAGAGTAGTCCAGCCTGGTCGGTGGAGAATGCCTTGGTTTCGGGAGGCCCTGGGTTCTGTCTGATGTCCCCCCTGCAGGCAGGAAGGCTGGGGGGCAGAGTCCAGAAATGGTTCACACCACGGGCGGCCCTCTGGGGAACCCGCTTCTCCCCCTTAAAGGGCAGCCTTAAGAACACTTTCTCTTGATTCGGGTCACCAGGTGCAGAATCACACACCTGAGCGATGGCTGAGGCCGTTGTTCCTCAAATTTGAGCCACACATAAACTTCCAGGAGCCCTTAGTAAATGCAGATTCTGTGTCAGTTAATCCGTGTGGGGCTGAGATTCTACACTAATGATGAGCTCCCAGGCACTGCTGCTGCTGCTGGTCTGTGGCCAGCCCATTCTGAGTACCAAAGAAGCACCTGGTGGTCCTTCCCACCCCTCCCCACCCCGCCAGCACGCGGTACCAGACCCCATCCATGGAGCGCTAGGTCTCTCGTGCACAGATTCCAGCTCCGACCCCAGGCAGCAGCATTGTCACAGTTCGTCTTCCTCACCATCCACTGAGGTGTGCAAGTGTAATCCTGTTTTTATTTTTTAAATGAGGAAACTGCTACTCAGAGACGTTAAACAACTTGGCAGATGTTACACAGCTAGTAAGTGACAAAGGTGAAAGTCCAAGTGTGAAGGTCATTTCTTGTCACTGTGGTCCCCCACGAGCCCATGGACGAGTGTGGTCCTCCTGGAATGGGAGGGGTCTGCTCTTAATGAACAGGTTTGGATGGTGAGTGTCATTTTCTCTTCTCTCCCCCTCTTTATCTCCGAGATTTTTTTTTTTTGCGGCACGCGGGCCCCTCACTGTTGTGGCCTCTCCCGTTGCGGAGCACAGGCTCCGGACGCGCAGGCTCAGCGGCCATGGCTCACGGGCCCAGCCGCTCCGCGGCATGTGGGATCCTCCCGGACCGGGACACGAACCCGCGTCCCCTGCATCGGCAGGCGGACTCTCAACCACTGCGCCACCAGGGAAGCCTCATCTCCGAGATTTTTATCCTGGCTTCTTCTTTCCAGGAGACTTGGGAAACACTTCACAAAGGGGATGGTCCCAGCAGTAACACTGGCCTAGAGAGAAATGAATCCTTTTGCCCGGTGACTAGAAGACACATGAAACTGGAAAAGGGAGCCTAGAACATCACCGCATTTCCCTCATATAGGAGAGCACACCCCTCCCTTTCACCCCCTCTCCCAAAACATAATACCTTTTACTGGTGATTTGGTCAGTGCTGAGCTATCTTCATTTAATGTGGTTTTGACAGAATAGTTGGTCTGGAATTTTTCTTTTCAATTAAACTTCCTTGTTGAACTGCCTTGGTTTTGAAAGGATTCCATTAGGTTGGCTAATTATATAGCAGTTGTTACAAGGAGATATTTTCACCCAATTTCAGCTCTTAGGTAATTCAAATCAAATGTTTTCTCTTTTCCTCCCTGGAGCTGTGTGCGACCATCTTCCTCTCACACTGCAGGCTTCTCATGAGTTATTTTTGGAATTTCAAATCACAACAGCCATTTTGGCGGATGGGAGAATGAGTGGATGCTCTAGCCTAGCAGCGTAAACCATATGTACCGATAAACACAGCCAAAGAGTCGGTGCCTTTAAAAAGCAGCAAAACCATCTCCCTCTGTGAAGAAGGTTCAATTTTGGGGACCTACAAACTATTCCTGGTACTATCATATTACTCTGTGAACTCTAACCGAAGTCAAAGACAGTTGAGATTCTTTTAAAATTACCGGAGGTTTGTCCATTTGCAAAGTGGTGTTGTGGTCCTTTCGTTTCAAGATGGCGGGTCTTGGCAGAATTTACCGATGACTCTGTTTCAGCTGCTGGATCTGCCGTGAAACATGGAAATCACTTTATTTTCCCCACTCTGTGCTGTTTTCTTCTTTCACCAGAGCACATGTAACATACCTGATTGTGCATATACCAAGCGAGCAAACCTCCCCGCTCACCCGTTAGAGTATAAGCTCCTTGTGGGCAGGGGCTGTATTTTTCATCTTGTTTTATTCCTGGTGCGTAGTTGGTGCTCAGATAGTTGAGTGAATAGATAGATGAATGAATAATACCCTATTTCTATTTTTCTCTTTTTAAAAAATCAATCACTTATTACATAACTAGTAACTGAATGTTTTCACCTTGGGGAAAAAAAAATCTTTCCAAATAAGGCTAATGTCCTTTTTGATCACCGCCCCCAAGTCTTGTTTCCTCATCCCCTCTGCTTAGGTTATCACTTTGGAACACATCCTTGCAGACCTTTCCAGTGCATTCACACACACACACACAGAGTACTGTTTTTGATAAACAGATTTTTTTTCAACTTGCCTTCTCGAACTCAGCCGTATATCAAGGAGTGCTATCCATTTCAGCTGCCTTACCCCTTTTTTTTTTTTTTTTTTTTTTTTTTTTGGTACGCGGGCCTCTCACTGTTGTGGCCTCTCCCGTTGCGGAGCACAGGCTCCCGACGCACAGGTTCAGCGGCCATGGCTCACGGGCCCAGCCGCTCCGTGGCATGTGGGATCTTCCCGTACCAGGGCACGAACCCGTGTCCCCTGCATCGGCAGGCGGACTCTCAACCACTGCACCACCAGGGAAGCCCCTGCCTTACCCTTTGTAACTGCTACGTAGTTTTATTACATTGTGTGGATATAATACCTTTTATTTGGACCAAATGAATCCACAGTTTAGCTGCTTCCATGCTCATTACAGTTCAGGATCCCTTCTCCTGTACACATTGACAGACTAACCATGTCCACTGCTGTCTTTTGGTAGCTACAATACATTTCATGAAAATCAGCCACCTGCCTTGGAGATTATGCCAAACCTGCGGACGGAATCATGTGAGATGCTCAGGATTGCCGGAGGCACCTGAACGCCCTTGTCTGCAGAAGCTCAGGAAGTGCTCTCGGCCCTGGGAATTCCACAGGTCTGGATATGGGAGTGATGTTCGAGCCGGAGTCAGCTCTGCCCCTAGCTGACTGGGTTTCATTGGGCAGGTCATCTCCTCTCCCTATACCTTACTTTTCTCATCTGTACAGTGGGCTCAGTGAACCTCTTTCAGCTCTTAGAGTCTGAATAATAGGGTTTAGACAGTACCACCAGATTGACCTACAGAATATATTAGTTTACATGCCACTTTGTGTCGGAATGGGAAAGGGGATATTTAAAACTATATTTAAATTTTCATTTTAATTAATTCAATATATTTTATTATATTTTCATTAAAATATATTTTAAAATTTTAAAATAGAGATTTGGCCCAGAGCTCTTAGATGTCATGAACAATCCATGATTGCCAGGAACGTATTGACTTTGGGTCTTACTCTTCTTTCTTATTACTTTATTATCCAATTAAAATGTATATATTTTTTCCTTTGCTCTGTGTGGTCTTTTCATTCTAAGCAAGGCAGGGTGGTATTGGGGAAGGGGGTTATGGACCCCTGAGTTCTACCCGCAGGTTTGTCTAGTTCCAGCTCTGTCTCCTTAGGCAAGTCCCGAACCTTCTCTGAGTCTCCATCTATTAATATTATGATTCCAAATTAGCCAAGTATCCACTTTATAAAAACGTTAAGAAAACACACTCGCTTGTGAATGTTTCGCCTGACATTTCTGAGCCCTGTCACCTGCGGATAGATCATCTCGTGAATTGATGAGGCATCTTGCGAGGCCACCAAAACCCGTGAAATGGTCTCATTTCACATGAGAATTGTGCAGCTGTCTTGGCCCCTGGTGACACACCAAGTCTTTCAGTGGGTTCCCAGGGAGGCCCAGAGAAGGTTCTGCACTGCCATGATTCATCGGTAGAGTTTCCCCCCTGAGCCCCAAGGCTGGGTTGATCGTGTATTCCCCTGCTTGGAGATGCAGGACCACAGGGGTCACGGGGGCTGAATCACACCCCAGTCGGTTTCCCTGGGGGGTCCCAGGAAGGCTTTCTCACGTGGGGCGAGAGCTCTGGCCCCTTGGCATTTCACATCAGTCTGGAGAGAGCAGGGGTTCTGCAGGTGAAAGGTCAGGGTGAATGGGTGTGAAAGCTGCGTGGGAGCCCTAGCCCACAAGGTCTCTGGGGCTTTGGTTTTCCTGTTCCCAACATGGTTTTGCACCTCTACCGTGAGCTTCTGTTTCTGAGCACCCCTTGGGCTAAGCGTTCCCTGATTGAGCAGGTCTGTATGGGAATGAGGCCGGTCTGTGATGCGGTTCTCCTGAGAGCTCCCGGGGCAGGTGCTTCCACCTCTCCAGCCTCTGCTTCCCGCGCTGCTGGGTCTTCTATGAGAAGACTCTGCATAGGTGCTCAGCCCTTGTTACCTTCCTTCCCTTTCCCTTTCTTAAATGGAAGAACATAATCTTATAGGCTCTGAATCTGTAACGGAGCTTCCTGAAGCCTAACATAAACATTTTCCACGTGAACCAAAAGAAAACAAAGAGCACAACGAAAGAATATCATCAACGCCGTATGTATCTTAAATTACGGGAAATGATACAAAGGAATGACGGGTGGTTTCCATTTACCAGCCCTCACTTGCTGCAAATTTTTCAGCAGCTGTCCACCCCACCCCTGGACCCTGACCGCCCCCCACCCCCACCTTTTCAATAAAGTACTTGTGAATCTGGTTTCCGTTGTTGCAGATAAATGCAGAGCAGGTTGCATTGTCTCTCACTGATTTGATCCTCCTTCAACTGATCAGTGATGCTGTCATTCACAACCTGGAAACTTTAAGAAGTGAGTCAACCTGACCTATGATTCACAGATCCTTGATCTGAAATGCTTGATGTCGTGGAGGTAGGGTGGGAGGGAGAGTCAGAAATAAATTCCCTGACCCCCACATTCAGCTTAAGTGAGGTAACATGGGTGGTGTGTGGGGGGGCAGTTATCATCTTGTGGTTTGTTGGGGGGGCTTCCTGCCCTCCGGGAGCTGCACTTCGTTGGGGGGACTTAGGGTGACCGCATGCCCAGGATCGCTGAAACAGTTCCAGTTGATGCCTGTTATTCCATCCAGCCTTTTATGCAGGTAGTGTGCCTTTCCACTAACAGAAGTATCACAGTTTGGAAATACAGGGCTGTGGGGAGACTAGACTGCGGACTCTTAAAGGTCAGAGGTTTCATTTTATTTGGAAGTGCATCCCCAGTGCCCGGCCTCTAGGAAGCAGTAAATAAAGGCTTTCTGGGTGGGTGAGTGAGCAAATAGGTTCTTCAACCCCTCTCTTGGTCTCTGAACTTCTATTTCCCATGTGCCTTTGTGTGCCTAGGGTAACTACTGACTCTGGTTCTCAATAGTATCTTTTGACTAAGCCAGAGCTTCAGATGGTAGCTGCTTTGGTTGCATGTCCCGGAAGGGCCATGCAGCTCTGTGACTTTCAGTGAGTTACCCAAATGAGTTAACAACGGATCAGAGTACCAAGAACCCTGGCTTCCACGATGCAGTAAGCTCCTAAGAAATGGTGGTGGAGGTGGACGTGGTGCTATTGTTATTAGCTGGCTGGCTTTGCCGCCTGTTTTTGTCTTTTCTTTCCCAGTTAGCGGATTCGTAGACCTTTGTTTTAAAAAAAAAAAATAATAATAATATCAAAATCTTATAAGAAATTGGGAGAAGACTAAAAAAAGCTAAGCTAACCGTACTGTCATGACCTTTGGTAGCATCATAGAAATTTTCATTATCAGTGTACTATAAACCATTGGTGTTATTTTAATGCAAAGTTTTTCCATAGTGGTTAATATCTTAAGGAGCGTTGCATTTTTCTTCCATTTGCCTTTTTTGGCAAAGCACTGTTCACGTTATTTCAAAACCTTTTCAACTCCTTCTTTTTCATTTGCTTTTGTCCATGTGGTTGTTGGTGATGAACCATAGGTTACTTAATTTTTTCCCTTCTGTAAATGAAGCTTTCCTTCTCTTATATCGTACATCTCAAGAGACTCTCAGAAGTGAAATCACTGGTTCAAAGATATGAATGTTGTTAAAATCTATCTATATCTATATTTAAGTAAATAGACTATTTGTTGGAGAAATTTTAGGTTTACAAAGAATTGAGTAGAAACTGCAGAGAGCACCCGTATACTCCCCCCCACACACCATTCCCCATATTCTTAACGTTTCGCATTAGTGTGGTACATTTGTTACAGTTTACAAACCAATATTGATATATTACGATTGACCAAAGACTATGGTTTACATTTGGGGTTCACTCTTTGTGTTGTGTCGTTCTGGGTTTTTGACAAATGCATAATTTTATGTGTCCACCTTTACAGGTTTGACAAATGCATAATTTTATGTGTCCACCATTACAGAATATTTTCACTGCCCTAAAAAGCCCCTGTGCTTCACCTATTAATCTTTCCCTCCGTCCTCCCAAACCCATGGCAACCACTGATCTTCTACTTTCTTTGTAGTTTTCCTTTCTCCAGAATGTCACAGAGTTAGAATCATAGGGCATGTAGCCTCTTCTGAGTGGCTTCTTTCACTTAGTAATACGCATTTAAGATCCTCCATGTCTTTTCATGGCTTGATAGCTCATTTCTTCTTAGTGCTGAATAATTTCCATTGTCTGGCTATACCACAGTTTAATGATCAGTTCACCTACTGAAGGATATCTTTGTTGTTTGCAAGTTTTGGCAATTATAAATAAAGCTGCTATAAACATTCGTGTGCAGGTTTTTGAGTGGACATAAGTTTTCAACTCATTCGGGTAAACACCAAGGAGCAAGATTGCTGGATCACACGGTAAGACTATTTTCACTTCGTAAGAAGCTGCCAAAGCTGTATGTCTCGAGCATTTGTTCAGCGATTTTAGTTACAATACCACTAGCACAGTTAATCCTCAAAACAATGTCGTTCGGATTAAGGTCATCGAGTGTTATTACTGAGAGGAACTTTGAAGATCTTTAAATCTCTAAGTTTCCTGAAAGCAACATCTGTCTCTGGTATCACTGCACCTCCAAGGCCTCCGTGGCATAGTGCACGCAATAGGTGTTCAGTGAATGTTCATTACACATTGAAAAACCAACTCACTGCACAGATAAAAACATGGAGGTCCAAAAATGGAAAGCAAAGTGCTTCTGGCCAAACAGCGTTTCACTCTTGGCAGAAAGAACGCTAAAAGCTAACTCTTATGCTCTGTAGATTGGTGGACCAACATTTTGAGTGACCAGACTCTGGGTCACTAAATGCAGGCAAAACAAGTTTCAGAACTCAGGAATCTATACTTACTGTTATAATGAGCACCCTCTCCTCACTTTCAAGCCCACCCGCTACCATGTCCCCCAGAGATTCTCAGAGTGGTGTGTTCACCTGGGTAGAGTACATTGTGGCTACAAAGTCTCACAGCACACAAAAGCAACAACAGCAGCAATAATAGTGACAACAATAAAAAAGGCCAAAAATTATTGATTGCTTAGTGTTGTCAGGCTCTTTACATGTATTATTTCATTTCACCCTCACAGCCACTCTCTTGTTAGGTACCACTGTTAGCTACAATTTAGAGATAAGAAGACTGAGGCTGAAGGAAGTTGAGTAGCTTCCCAAGGCTCCACAACTCTTAGTGGAAAGCCAAATGTGCATCCATCCAGTCTTGAGTCCACTCAACAGTGTACCTTGCCATCGTCAAGAGCACGAGATTTAGAATCAGATGGACCCGGGTTAGTATTCTGGGGCTACCGTTTTGCCAGCCATGTGATTTTGACCCTGTGATTTCTAGCTTCGATGAGTCCGTCTGTAAAATGGGGATAGTAATACCTACCTGTGGCAGATGCTTTCTGCTGTCTCCTCTGTAGCCACTGCCTCTCCGCTGCACAGAACCGTGATAGGTTCAGGTGAGAGGAAGGAGGCCCCAGATCTCAGGGAAGCCCCAATCCCAGCCTCAAGAGATGAATCAAGATTGGTTAAAACCGAATACAGTAATGGCAGGTATGTTATCTAGTTTTGTTAGGGGAAGCATGCTAGGGAGAGGTTCTCTTTCCAAATTAAAAGACAAAGCCCCCCCACAGGGGGAGCTCATTCTTATCTTTTCTTCCTGCCTGGATCCTGGACAGGATACCTGAGGGTACAGCAGCCATCTTGCAACCATGAGGCGACAAGTCAACAGACTAAAATGGTGGAGGGGAAAAGATAGAAAGAGTCTGGATCTTTGACAGCATTCTTAAGTGGTTCCACCAGGCCAAGACAGAAGACTACTACTTCCAGACTTTGTTACTGAAACACTTCCTACTTCTTTACGCCACTCTTAAGTGGAGTTGTCTTTTATTTGCTGCTGAAAGCATTTCTAATAGATATGCAGATTTCCACCAGAGCACAGTGTTGGACAGCTTCATATGGTGCTAAAGAGCCTAAATTCCAGAGCCGGAGTTTCTGGGTTCTGATCTCAGCTCTGCCACTAACAAGCTGTATGACCTGGGCAAGTCACTTAGCTTCTCTGTGACTCACCGTCCTGATCTATACAATGCTCACTCAATGTGTGCTGAGTATTGGGTGAAGGATAATAGCCGTACGTCCCTTGTATGATAGTTAGGAGCATTAGATGATTAAATGGTTTGTTTGTTTTTTCTTTTCTCTTTTGTGGTACGTGGGCCTCTCACTGCTGTGGCCTCTCCCTTTGCGGAGCACAGGCTCCAGACACGCAGGCTCAGCGGCCATGGCTCACGGGCCCAGCCGCTCCGCGGCATGTGGGATCTTCCCAGACCGGGGCACGAACCCGTGTCCCCTGCATCGGCAGGCGGACTCTCAACCACTGCGCCACCAGGGAAGCCCCTAAATGTTTTATAAAATGGTTAGAACATTGCCTGGCACATAGTAAGTGGCTACATACATGTTTGTTAAAGAAATTTTTGAGAGAAAAATAGGCACTCTCATAGTCTTGGGTTTGAACCTTGATCTATTGGGCCACTTGTGGTCCTTAAGCAGAACGCTGACCCTGTCGCCACCAAGACTCATGGAGCATGAAAATGCCCCTAAAGGCTCTCTCAAACCAGCAACAGTGGTGGTTTCTTTTTGACAGAAAAGGCTCCTCAGAGAACACTGACTTGTAAAGAAGGAGGGGCTGTGACTACCAAGTCAGGTCATGGAGTAAAAGACCAAATTACCCCAGACTCGCCCATGCAAAAGGGTGTGGGTCTCCCCTGACAGCCCTTTTAGAAGGCTGTAGGCATTTTTGAACTTGTTTTTGAAAGGGTCTTTCCAGCCAGTGTCTTATTCTTTTGCATCTCCTCACATCTTTCTTGCCGGCAGTCGGGAGGCTGGGGATGGGAAGGAAGGGGTGATGCCGGGAGTCCAGGCCCTTTTGTGCCAGGAGGGACAAGCCCCCTGGCCGGTGCGTGAGGGGGCTGGTTTCACCTGGGGCTTTCCCACTTTCTACTACCCACATTGCCACCCTCTGTAGAGACGGGATTTGAATTCAGGTAATGACTAAGCGACTTTTGGAAACCTATCATGCTCCTGTAGTTTAAGGGTCAATTGGTAGATGTGTCCATTGCCGAATCCTGTGGAATCTGCCTTCAGTCTACGTACTCATCCACTCCTTCTACTCTCTCTACCAATGACAGTCCAGACCCGGGACTTACGTCATTTCCTTTAGTCTTGGTAATTGTTCAGGCAGTCAAGTCACAAATGGTCATGCAGCATCCTCAGGTTTCCTTGGATACTGCTTCTGGGGAAGCACGGAGACTGCCTTGCGAAAGAACCTGCGTGTAGGTGCTCTGGTCTGTGGCCTCAGCTGAGCTCCCAGCCAGCACCCAGGGCTGGCCGATAGCCACGCAAGCTGTCATTTTGGATGTTTAGACCACCTGTACTTTCAGATGACCAGAGCCCAATATCTGACTACGAGGACATGGGAGACCCCAAGTGAGAACCACAAAGCCTAGTCCTTCCCAAATTCCTGATCAAAAACTCATGAGTAACGTAAAACGATTGTTGTTTTAACGAGGCTAAGTTTTGCAGTAATTTGTATTCAGCAACAGTAACAAGAAGTCCGTGCTCTTTCTCCTACGTACTAGGCGGTCATAAGCAAAATTTTCTTAAATATTTTAGGCATCAGATATCTCAGATGTAAGTTAGGAGTGACAATATGTTTATGTGGTGGTTGCTCCTAGCGTGGTCCCCAGCACATGCTGTATTTCCTCAAATGTGAGATGCTGTCGATTATACAGCTCACGATTAGTTTGTGTGCCACGAAGAAGAACGAAGCAAATGCTTCCACTTGAACTACCGAATGCCGTTGGTTGCAGGACACATAACATTCTTTGGAGATGCTGAAATTTGAAAGATGTATGTCTTAGGACCTTTGATTCAAAGAGTGAATAGCACAAACGCCTGGACACTGAACAAGATACTGCCCCCTCAACACACACACCAGAATTTCAGTTTACAAGGAACGAGAGGAGAGCTTAAAGCAAATGTGCCTTTGTAGGAAAGTTTCTAATCGGCCCTCCCATTCGATATGCTAAATTATAAAAATTAACAGAGGCAACCTGTGGTCCAGGCAGAAAGTACCTTCCCTGGGCAGCTGTCAAATGGTTACAGTTCAAATAACATTGCATCACAGTTATTTAAGAGGGATGAGTCAGATCCCTAAACCTGGCTGTGAGCAGACAAGTTCTTTTTAGTGGAAACTCATCTCTAGCAATAGTCATAGACCAAGCCCCATTTCTCGTTGATTTTGCAGTCTCTTCTTTTCTAGGACTTTAAGTAGTAGTTTCTTAAGAGATGTCAGCCAGTGAGCAGAAGAGGTCTGAGCAGTGGGAAGGCCGGCCGAGGAGACCCAGGCCGCATCAAGTAGAGCAGAAGTGCAAAGAAGCATCAGAGCGCTAGCAGGCTTGAGGCTAAGCCTTTACACAGGGAGCCCCGTGGAGTCAGTACAGCTGCCCAGAATGTTGGTATGTTGACCCTCATTTGAAAGGTGAGCCCCCTTCAGGACAAGAGAGGTTAAGTCTCTTGCTCAGGGTCACACAGCTTTATTATGTCCACTTAGTCCATCAGACACAGAGCCTGTGCCCTTACCCACAGTGCTGTAATGATCAGAATGTTTGCAAAGACATGGAAATGAGACTCCAGGTAGCCCAGGTCTCTCAGCACAGCTGTCTTTCCAGCCTGACCCAAACAGGGAATTCCTTTTAATACCCACCTTGTCTTTGCCACTGTGAGTTTTCCACCCATAAGGCTCTTCTTGTCTTCTCCTCTTCCTGTGAGAACCAAAGCACCTCTCAAGGCCCAACCCTAATGGGGCACCTGAACGCTTGTTCCTACAGGGTGATTGCTGACTGTCCTGGGATCCCAGTGCATTGTCCCTGGGGCAGCGTGGTGGGCCTCCTGGTGTTGGTGGCTTTTATTGGTCACTCCTATTAGACTGGAAGTTTTTTGAGGCTCTGGAGTTAGATGGAGTTTGAATCCCACCTCTGTGACTTACAGCGTGTGTTCTTGGGCATGTTTCTTAGCTTTCCCAGGCTTAAATGTTCTTATCTACAAACTGGAAATAACCTGAGTATCCACTTCCCAGGACTGTCTTGAAAATGAAGAGCGTTTGGTTAGGTCTCGTGGTAAGGGCTTGGTATTGTTATTACGTGAGAGGCACTTGGAAAGTATCTTTAGGCATCCCCTCACTTAGTCCTCACAACCAGCCTGGGAAGTAGGTGCTTTTACCATCAGCCCCATTTTACAGATGAGGAAACTGAGGTGGAGTCGTTTGCTCACATCTCCACAGCTGGAATATGACAAAACTGGACTTATATTCTTATCTTCTTGAACTCCCCTCTCTCAATGGAATCCCACTGGAAACCTCCCACGGACTGAGTTCTGAGGAGGTTTTATCATGCCCCAACCTCTTCAGGTGTGCTTTAATTAAGGACATAATTTTTCACTCATTTTTGTCTCAGTGGTCTTCACCTTGATTTGTAGAAAAATGATGCTGCACCCAGCCTTTTTTCAGTAAAACCCTGTTCCTTTGTGCCAATAAGAGGTTCCTCCACCTTCTGGGTCCTATGGGTAGTGGATTGTGAGCACCGCAATTGCGCATTTATATTATGAACTAAAGACATGGATCAGATTATCAGCCTTGAAAAGCTCACGTAAACCCTTAACTGAAATTCAGATCCCACTTTATTTCCCAGCCCAAAGGGTGTCAGGGCCGCAGTCGCCGTTTACCTGGAATGACTTGGCTTGTTGAGTTGCCTTCTGGTAAACCATGTTGCTGATCTCATAGGAACCCTCTAAAATGGCAGACAAAGGAAAGCAGGCATTTCCGATAAGCTGCTTCATTCCTTCCTCAAGAGGTATTAGTTAAACTCCCTAAACAAAATGGATTCTATCTGCCAGAGAACATTCTGAGTAAATAGAGCAAAAGCCAAGCAAAAGTCAAGCTCTCGGGCCACACCCGGGCAACCCCTTGGGAAGGTTGGGACTCCTAAGAGTGGAGAGTGGGGGGACCTCATTTGGGCAGCACGGTGGAGATCTTCCTGTCTCAGTGTGGACCTGGTGAAAGTCGAGGGGCTCAGAGGGGGCTCCAGAATGAACACGTCGTCCCAGCTCCCTGCACAGAGAGGGCAGCGAGTGCCATGCTGGGGCCACAGCCGTGTCCTTGGCTGGCAGTTGACATTCCCAGTAAGCTGCAGCCGAAGGAGCATAGCCGTGGCGGAGAGAGACATCGGGGCAGAAATGATAGAGGACCTAGTCTGTGTCCAGCACCGAGAGAGGTCCTTCAAATAGTTCCTTCAAATTTTCTCCGTATCTACTCTTGCTAACTTCTAATTTTTTTTCCCGCTGTCCTCAGAGATGTTCTGTATGATTTTAGTCCTCTGAAATGTATTGAGACTTATTTTATGGCCCAGCACATGGTCTGTCTTGGAGAAGGTTGCACGTGCGCTTGAAAAGAATGCGTACTCTCCGGGTCTGGGGTACAGTGTTCCCTGCATAGCAATTGTGCAAGGCCCGGTTCTCTGCCTGGTCGAGAAGAGTCTTCACTCTGTGTGGTGCTCAGAGGAGGGGAAAGAGGAACCGTCTGTGTGGGTGAGAAGGCACGGCCAGCCCCTGACCCCAGAAGGCAGACCCTATGCCAACTTGTCCTCCACGTGGCCCAGGTGAGAAGAAAAGGCCACGACCGACCCTGAACAGACCTCTGAGGCGGCGAGAAAACATCTAGGGATTTGCCCGAGGGAGGGGAAATTTTCCCAGGGACTCGAGGAAAGAAGCTGTGTGCAGTAAAACCCTCCCTCTCCCCGGCTGGTCGCTCTCGTGTGCTCAGCAAACGCTTATCAGAGACTTGCTCTTTCTAGTTGCTGTTTCAGGTGCTGGGATATAAGATTCAGCATTGCTCCAGCCTTCCCCAGATTTGCAGGCTGTGAGGAATACGTGCAATCAGGCTTCTCAGGGCAGGGGGCATCACTGGAAAAGGATGTATATATCAGGATAGAGTCATCCTTGCTTTGTTTCTCCCCGTCTCTTGGTTATGCACATCTGCAGACAAAACAGGAGGTTTCCACAGGGATGCTGAAAGGTGAGGCAACATGGTGCTATCTGTAAACCTATTAGAAACCTTCAGGGAATTATTTCATGAAGGACAGGGAACTCGTGAGTTCCTAGGGTCTGGTCGTGCCAGGCTCAGAGAGCTTTGGGATTTTTTTTTTTTTCTTTTTGGTGCCATGGACCCCCTTTTGACTAACTGGGGAAGCTATGGACACCCTTTTAGAATAATGCTTTCAAAATGCATATAGTAGAACACTCAGGACTACAAAGGAGAGCAATTATGTTGAAACACAGTTCTATGCATGGACCAACCCCCCCGCTTCCCCTCCCCGGGAGAGGGGGACCTGGACGGTAAT
Source organism: Monodon monoceros (assembly GCF_005190385.1). Classification (NCBI taxonomy): domain Eukaryota; kingdom Metazoa; phylum Chordata; class Mammalia; order Artiodactyla; family Monodontidae; genus Monodon; species Monodon monoceros. Next base: position 10,679,130 of record NW_021703770.1, on the reverse strand, counting down.
GGAGGAGTGGCAGCATGCTTTGCTGACAAGGAAACAGGGTCTTTCCTGAGGTTGGTAATTCTATGTTTGTGGAATCGATTACCTCCAAGGCAGGCCCAACGGGAGGTTTTGCTTTCAAATAGTTGTGGGCAACTCCATAGAAGACTGTCTTCGTCTGCCTTTGGTGAACTCAAGGTTTCTATTTCTCTTCTCACCAGACTGTGTGCCCAAACGTCTAGAAATTAGCCACATTGGCTCAGCTGAATTTTCTACCTTTTAAATTTCCTTGGTTGTTCCCTGGGTGGAAGGGGGATAATCAAACTGGCAAGAGGGTGGGTGGGATTAAAGGCTGACTTTGAAGGAGAGGGAGGAAGGCCTGGGGCTGGGTGATCAGACAACATGTTTTTGGGGGTGGCCTTTGGGGTCACTTGTTGCAGCTGTAGTTGGGAGTTCACTGAACAGAGGGCAGCCCAGGAGAGTGGGGTGATTCCTTATGGGGACTGAAGAGAAGCCTGAGGTTCAGAGAAGATCCACGCTCTACTCTGGGAGGTGGCAGAGGCTATGTGCCCCCATGAGACCAGGCACCAGTTACGAAGGAACTACCGGCAGCCACTTTGCTTATATACCCCACCCTCATCACCACCCGAGGAGCCGGGATCCGCATTCTACCCATGGGACGACAGACACTGAACATAGTTAATCCAGGGTCACTCAGCTCCAGCTAGAAGTGGTAGAGCTAAGATCTGATTCCATATAATCCCAGGATCTGAGATCTTTTTTCCCATTGCCACGTGCCCAGCTGCCCCACTTCAGCACAGAGGCCATGGGTGCACCTCTTGGAATCAGGTTACCTGGGTTCAAATCCCAGCTCCACTATGGATTAGCTTAATGATCCAAGGCAAGTTCTTGACCTTCAGGCTCCTCATGTGTAAAATGGGATGATTTTAGCACCTTCTTCGGGGACTTTTCTGGATGATTTAAGAGATAGTGCACGTAAAGCTTCTGAGACCAAATGCCTGACTTGTATGTGCGTGATTAAATGTTGGTACATGACTATTATCAACCATGGTGTGCGATGACTCCTCTGTTTACTCCTCTAACTGTCCCAGGTTGCAGGCGTTCATGAGCCTGTTTTCTGGTGCGAAGGTTGCCCTGGTGTTCTGGAGTGACCCGGTAGGGTTGAGATGATTATACAACTCCATATCCCAGGCCAAGTTCAGCGCTCACCTTGGCAGCCTGCTAAGCCAGTGCCGCTGTGGAGAGAGCCACTACCCTTCAGCCTGTTTTCTCGCTCTGGAAAAACTTGACCTTTACTCAGAATCATCTTCCAGTCCCCATGTCACACAGCAGGCTCATTCACCCACCCCTCCCCCTGCAGACACTTTGTCTTCTCATCTGGGGAGGTAACAGGGACTCTGGTGTGCCCCAGACAGACGTTTTTCCTCCATCTCTCTCTCCTACTAACTCTGTCCCCCAAGGGTGCTTCTCAGACACTAGAGGAGTATCGTAAGCACGTGGAGGTGTTGAAGGATAAAGGCTGTGGCATCAAACAGCCTGGGTTTAATCCTGGCTGTGGACTCAGCTTAGTACAGAGCAACCGCTCTACACTTACGGTTCCTTGGTGGCATAACATGTAATATTACATATATAATATACATAAGGATGCTAAGCTTCTGATTCACTCTTCCATTGTTATGAATGGAATGACCTAGGACATTGTAGTTAGCCTCACTAAGTCTCAATTTTCCAACCTGTAAAATGGCAAAGGTGATACCAATTTGGGGGGTTGTGGAGATTAAATCAGCTAATGTATCAGGTGCCCAAAAAACATAGTACCTAGTCATCTATTTTTATAATACGATAACTCATGTATCTGTCAGTTTGGGAGAGAGAGATTCAAAGATCTGTGGTTACATGTTGTCTGTCATTCCCTTTGAGAGTCAAGACCCACAGTTAGGAGCCTCTCGGGACCTTGGTTTTGTGAAGTGGTGACAGGGATCTTCCTGGATTGAGTGGCATTTATCAAGCGCTCTGCAGTTTTCACTGGAAAGGATTCCTGTCCACTGTGCCAGCTGAGCCATGCTGGCTGCACCCTTGTTCTGCTACCTTTTCATAGTCAGCAGATCTTTTTCTTCCTTTTCCTCCACAAGGACAGCACAACAGGATCCCAGATCCCTCACCCCAACCAGAGGATAAGGGTGGAGGTGGTGGGGTGTGGTCGACTCCTCAGCCTTGGCCCCTCGGTAGTACCAGGGCTGCGACTGAGACCCTCCCATCCTGGGAAGAGGTGGAGAAGCCTCTGGATTTAGAGCATCACAAGGAACGGCGCTGGAAGCTTCGGAAACCGGGGAACAGTGCACTTTCAAAACTGGGCAGGTGGGGTGGTGCCTCTGTGATCAACAGGCCTGGCGCATGGCACAGAAGGAGGTGAGAATGGAAAAACAGCTGCCAATGGAAATAGAGAGCTTCTCAAATCACCCTCGTTCCCTCCCCACCGCACCATCAGCGCTTCGACAACACCCGCCCTTCCGGTGGCGGCCCCTTCACGCCAGCTGCTGGAAATGGCTGTGGGCAGAGTGAAGGCAGAGAGGCCATTTTCTAGCTGTGTGACCTTGGGCAGGTTACTAGGCACTCTGCACCTCGTTTCCCTCTTTTTTCAAATGGTGATGATGATAACTACCTGGTCGGGTCTTTTATTAGAGATAATACGGTTCCTGGCACACAGTGGGTGCTCAGTATGAAAATGTTTTCTGCAGGGCTCCCCTTCATCCACCGACCCCTTCTCTGGAGAGGTTTCCTTTATGACCAGCAAGCTGGAGCACCTAGTTTCCTAGCTGGGCACATCCTTATGGGTATTCTCTCTATTGCCATCTGCCCAGACCTCCCTCCCTCCCCCCCACCATGTGTAGGTATACACATAGAAAACATGCAGCTTTCTAATTTGCTTTTAGTTAAAAATGTGTCATAAGCACCATTCTCTATAATTAAATATTATTCTACAGAAACACTTTGCTAATGGCTTCTTTTTGTTTTCCATGTCCACTGTCGTGTTACATGTGTGCTAGTTTTACTTCCTTGGTTGTATTGTAAGCTCCTTAATTATCCATATTCCCCAGCATGGTGCCAGTCCCAGGACCGGTTTATTCATTGATTGATGGAAATATGGGGGCAAGGAAAGTAAGTGGGATTTGAAGTAGAAAGACAGGGGTTTAAGTGCTGAGTCTACAAATTTTCCTTCCTTCCTTCTTTCCTTCCTTCCTTCCTTCCTTCCTTCCTTCCTTCCTTCCTTCCTTCTTTCCTTCCTTCCTTCCTTCCTCCTTTCCCTCCCTCCCTCCCACCCTCCCTTCCTCTCTTCTGTCCTTTCTTTAACAAATACTTTGTTAAACGTTTTAAATATTTATGCAACTATGCATTTATTTAAATATCCTGTGAGTGCCTCCTGTGCTGGGTCCTTAGCAGGTAGTATTGTACCTAGTCATGGACCAGATCCCTGCTCCCCTGGAGTGTGCTTCCAGTCGGGGATGCAGACCCAAACTAGATCAACAGATGAAAAATAAATAGATCACTAAATCGCGTTTAAATATACCAAGAGGGACTTCCCTGGCGGTCCAGTGGTTAAGACTTCACCTGCCCATGCAGGGGGTGCAGGTTTGATTCCTGGTCAGGGAGCTAAGATCCCACATGCCTCACGGCCAGCAAACCAAAATGTAAAACAGAAGCAATATTGTAACAAATTCGATAAAGACTTTAAAATAAATAAATAAATAAGGAAATACACCAAGAGTAAACACAGGGCTGAGAGAGATGATAAAGGGGAACACACTTGAGATGGGCATCCAGTGAAGCCCTCTCTGCAGAGGTGAGAATTAAGCTAAGACCTACAGGAGCGGCTACAGGGAACGGGGAAGATGTTCTGACAGAGGCCCTGAGATGGGAAGCACCTTGTCATCCTGGGAAACTGAAGAAGGCAGGTGTGGCCACCGGTAACAGGGAGGGAGCAAGGTGCCTGTGGGGAGGCTGGGGGGTCGGCAGGAGACAGGTGATGCTGGGCTCGTAGGTTCCAGTAGGGAGACTGGCTTTGCAGTAAGAGCAGTGGACGGTCACCAAGGGATTTTCTGTGGGTAATTTGTATTTTAAGGCCACTCGGGCTGCTGTGTGGAGATTGATCTCTCTGGTTGGGGAGGGAAGAGTTGAAGCCTCTGGGACTTGGGAATGCAAGAAGACAAGCTTTATTTTGGAGCACTGAAGGAGATATGAGGCCAAGGACTCTGAAAAGGGGGCAGAGAAAAATATAATAACATGGAGAGCTGGGGATGCCAGGAAGAACTCACAGGTGTGTCCCTCCCCTTCCCGCCTCCTGCCCACATTCTTTCCCAGTCCGCTGGCTGTGGCTGTAACTCAGAATCACTCGGAGCTGGAGTTGGAATCCCAGAGCTACTGGGGACCCCAGGCGTGATGCGATTCAGTCTTGTCACTTTTAGTTTGGGAGACTGAGCTTCAGCAAGGGGAGGTGACCTGCCCAAGGTCACCCAGCTAGAAAGTGGCGGACAAGAACTTGAAACAAGTCAGGTCCCCCAGGCTCAGAGCTCTTTGCACCTCATCTCAAACCCTTTCCCGCCCTGGGCTGTCCTAGTTGGATGCTGTGTTTAACCTCACCTGTTAGAAGTGTGCTCTGCAGTTTCTGTGCAGTGTTGTGAGCTGCCCAGGCGGGAGTGCTTTCATAGTGATTCCCCGGTGGCACCGACAGCTTCACATCCAAGCTCGAGGAGGCGTGCCTTCCAGGCCCTCCACAGCTGACGCTCCAAGAGCTGTCACAGCCGAGCCCCCGTTGGGCCTGCAGAGATACAGCCGTGCTGCCTTCTGATGGCCGGCACCTAGACACGCTTAAGAAGGCTGGCAGATCTCTCAGGGGAGGTGTCCAGAGCTGGAGAGGGCTCCCGCCCACCTCCCTCATCATCTCTTCCCTCTTTTGCATCCTGGCTGGTGATGTGGTCCATTGACCCCAGGACAGGTCCCATCACACCTCATCTCTGGTGCAAGAGAGGCTTGTTCTCAGTGTTCCCCCTCCTTCACATACCTTTTTTTGTGCACCCCTAGCATCCCCTCAGGAAGGCTGCAAAGACCGTTTTTATTCCACTGTTTCCTCCTTCCTGCCACTGGCTCCCAGTGAGGACCTCTAGAGGTGGCACATCTCATTTGCAGAGGAAATTCTCACTTTGCTTGTCTAGACCAGTGCTTTCCAGCCAGCTCCCTGGGATGCTATGTAGAGAGGCCCCTCGGGAAGGTTGGTTGGGCGGCTGTGCCAGAGACAGCTGGTTACAACGCTCTACTGGGAGAACTCATGGAAGAGTACCTGGAAGGGTTACATTTTCCTTTCATCTTAATAATAGAATCCCTGGTTTTTAGCTGGGCACCTGGCTGCCCAAAATAAAGACTAAATTTCCCAGCCTCCCTTCCTACTAGGTATGGCCATGTGACTAGTTTCTCATCAATGGAACAGAAGCACAAGTGTCCTGAATGTGTGTTTTGAAGATTTCTTAATAAGAGGGAAGGAGGGAGCACCCCTTCTTTTTTTCAGCTAGCTAGAATAGAGAAGTGACGGTTGGCACTTAAGCAGCTCTATTGAAACATGAGGTGGAATGTAGCATAACGATATTAAAGAATCTCAAAAACTAAGGACTCCTTTGCTAGTCCTGGACTCCCTCCCTCTTGTCTTCATGTACCTGAAGGAAAAATACATTCCATCTTGTTTGACAGCCAAACCTAATCTTAAGGAATACAGCTATTCACATCACTGTATGTTGGAAATCAAAAGCCCTGTTGCCGTTTTATTCAGTGATCATTTGCTTTGGGGGCCATGATTTGTGTTAGTAACAGAGATGTAAAGCAAAAAAAAATAGTTTCTTATTTTTCAGTTAGATTAGTTTGCTAGGCCACCATAACAAAATGCCACAGACTGAGTGGCTTAAAAAGAAATTTATTTGCTCACAGTTCTGGAGCCTAGACGTCCAAGAGAGGTGTCAGCAGATTTGGTTTCTCCCGAGGCCTCTCCCCTTGGCTTGCAGATGGCCACCTTCTCACTGTGTCCTCACGTGGCCTTTTCTCTGTGAGAATCTCCAATGTCTCTCTTATGGATCAGGGCCCTACCCTAACTGGCTTCACTTTAACTTACCTCTTTAAAGACCTTATTTCCAAATACAGTCACATTCAGAGGTACTGGAAGCGAGGACTTCAGTGTATGAATTTGAGGGAACACAATTCAGCCTATAACACCAGGAGCGTTATAACACTAGGAGTGAGTGGACTCCTAGTGGGAAGGACAGACAGAAACTGAGATTAGATTCAGACTTAAGATAACCTAGTAATTATTGTGTCTGGAGCAAGAGGTAAGAACAGAAAATCCATGTGTGTCAGGAGGCCCCTCGTCCTCAGTTCCAAAATTCTCCAGGGTTTGTTCCGAGTCTGGTTTTGACTTGACCTTCACCTGTCCTTGACACAGTTAATATGTCCTCCCTTGTAACATTTCCCTCATTTGGCTTCCAGGTCTCCACTCTCCCGGATGGCCTCCTCTCCCCCCCCCCCCCCCCCCCCCCTCCCAACCCCGGCTACTCCCTTTAGGCCCCTTTGCCTGTTTCTCATCCTTTCCCTGAATCTAAATTTTAGAGAGTCACAACTGTTGCCTTGAGGCCTTGATTCTTAATTGTCTTCTCTTTTCTGTCTACACGCGAGTCCTTGGAAAGCTCCTTTGGTCTTAGGGTTGTTGTGTCCTCCTTACACTGACATCTTCCAGATGTTCCCTCTCCACCGGCCTCCGGACTGGGGCGTTCAGCTGCTTCCCTGCCCATCTCCACTTGGGTGTCTAACCATCATCGCAAAATTCTCATCCTCCCCCCGTCTCCCCATTTGCGATCTTCTCCATCTTCATTAATGGCAATGCCAGCTTTTCAGCTGCTCAGGCTACAACCTTGGAGTCGGTCAACCTTAGACTTCCCTTGCTCACCCGTCATATCCAGGCCGTCAGTAAAATATACCCAGACTACCACCTCCTCTCACCCCCCACCGCCCCTACCTTGGTGCCAGCCATCATATTTCTTGCCCGCGTGATTGCGACAGCTCTTGATGTCCTCCCTGCCTCTGCCCTTGCCCCACTACAATCCATGCTCGAAACAGCCCAGGGTGACCCTTTGAGGTCCCCATCCTATTCAGAGTAGCAGCCATGGTCCTTACAGTGGTCTACGAGGTCCGTGTGACCCAGCTCTGCTGCCCCAGTCATATTCCACTTCCTTCCATCTAGCTCGTCCCACCATGCCATCCTGTCCCATCATCTCGCAGACACCCCAGCAGCTCCGCCTCGGGACTCTGCAGCTGCTGTCTCTCTCCCCACCGCACTGCTCTCTCCGGGTCCTCCGCGTGTGTGCTCAGCCGTCTCCAGCAGCGAGGCCTGCCCCGGCCGCTGTGTTTAACCCCCAAAGTCCCCCACGCTCTGCAGTGCTCGTTCTTCTCTTTCCTAGTTGGATGTTCCTCTGTTGCTCTCGGCAGCCTTTAATATGCCTTACAATTGTTTGAGTTGATCCATTGGTTTCCCCGATCCCCCTAGAAAGTCAGCTGCCTGGAACAGCATCTGTGACATGCTAGGCATTCAGTAAATACTTATGGAGTAAATACCAAAGACAGCCCGCACAGAAAACAAACCTTTATTTCAAGCATAAACCTTTTGGTCTATATGATATATATATATATATATATATATATATATATATATATATATATATATATATATATAAAGTGATAAGATATATGTGTTTTATATATTAACATATGCTTGAAATTTTCAATAAATGCCATAAATATAGCATATATATCAAGATAGACATTATATATATATGTGTATATATATATACATATATATATATATATATATGGCATATATCTCTCTCAAAGGCCAAAATATATTTTTTTATATATAGCCAAGGTGCCGTAATTTTTGCAAAGGAGGACACTTTCTCATTTTCTGGTTTCCCCGGCTGCCTGTCAGGATGCACTCAGGCAGCAACTGTGCAGTAAACGGGACAATTTTAGCCTCTGGTTTTCCAGAGCAGAGAGCACATCATTGCCAGAAGGTTTCTGCCTCACATCTGGTTCTCCAGAGTGGCAGGCCAGTCACAGGTGTGGTGCATCAGACTATGAAAACACCAGTGGCCGTGACTCCCTGCCTGCGGTGTGTCAGCCTCTTTCAGGCCCCCTCCAGCATGAGCTGGAAAAGGTGGGCCTTTCTCAGAGACTGAAAAGCTCCTCCCCGTCTCCTAGGATCGTATGATGTGGCTCCATCCCACTTTCCAGTTCACCAGGACCGCTTTCCCTCCCCTCACCGTGCTCTAGGCACGCTGGCCTCTTTGTGTCCCCAAAGGCACCATCTCCAGCTCAGGGCTTTCGTGGCTGCTCACACACCTGTGTTGCTCCCTGCATTCCATAGAGCTGGGTCACCCCCACAAGACAGTTTCCAGTCGTAGCCTGTGAATGTGACCTTCTTGGGAAACTGGGTCTTTGCTGGTGTGATCCAGTTCAGGTGAGGTCATCCTGGTTGGGTGGCCTCCACCCAACGACCAGTGTCCTGATAAGAAAGGCACAGACACATAGGGGAGAAGGCCATGTGAAGATGGAGGCAGAGATTGGAGTGATGCTTCTACAAGCCATGGAATGTCAAGGATTGCTGGCAGGACCACCAGAGGCTAGAAGAGGCGAGGAAGGATCTTACCCTACAAGTTTCAGGGGGAGCATGGCCCTTCTGTGCCCTTGATTTCAGACTTCTCGCCTCTAGAACTGTGAGAGACTACATGTCTACTGTCTTAAGCCACTCGGTTAGTGGTACTTTGTGACGGCAGCCCTGGGAAGCCCATGCCCAGCCCTTTTCATCCTTTGTTTCTCAACCTAAATGCTACCTTTTTGAAGGGTTTGCCTGGACTCCCAACCACAACGCTGGTTAGATACTTGTAACACCTTTTACTTTTTCTCTACCCGGTGCTTATGACCCTGTGCTATTCTCTTCTAGAAACCTCCCCGATAGAATGTCTATGCTCTGGGGCGTCCGTGTTGTTCACTGCATGTCCTCAGTCTCTGTGTCCAGGGAGAATCTTCCACACTTACAGATTTTCTTCATTTAAATCCATCTGTGTCATAAGATCCCCAGTCAGAAAGTTGCCCTGGGTGTTTCCCCTGGAAATCCTCAGTGTACAATTATTCAAATTGAGTTGCTTAACCAATGTCACTCCTCAGTTGCAGTAGACGCCAGAGAGATGTGAGAACCTTTGAGAACTTTCCAAGCCAGGGTCCATTCTTACTGTTTAGCCTGAATGTGTTTTCCTGCTAAGAACATGAACCAGAAATGAGTTTTACCAACGGGTTAGCAAAACCTTAAATAGAAAAGAAACTCCAAAAATGTCAGTTCTCTCACACTCCCTTTCCTCCTCAACTTCCCCTCCCCACCTCCTGTCACCAGGACCTCCCAGTCTTGGCTCCTGAGTCAGGACGAATGGTGGACCTCTCCAAATTCTGCTGTGTTTTCCCTCCCTGGCTTTTTAGATGGAGATGTCTGCTGGGTGCTTTTAAGTCCTTTTATTTATGCATTTATTTTTTTCCCCAGTGCATATAAAAGTCATGTTTACACCATACTGTAGTTTACCAAGTGTGCAGTAGCGTTATTTTCCTCCAAAATGCAAGTGAGTTCAAAAAATACATCACTGCCAAAAAATGAAATGCCCAAACAGCTACAATAGTAATATCAAAGGTCATTGATCACAGATCACCATAACAAATATAATAATAACGATGAAGTTTGAAATATTGCAAGAATTCCCAAAATGTGACACAGAGACGTGAAGTGAGCAAATGCTGCTGAAACAATGGTGCTGACAGACTTTTAAGTCCTTTTAGAATTGACATCTCCCCTGAGACTCGTCTGTCACGTGCTATGTAGGTTTGGACTCTGACAGATACAGAATGGCCTTTATTGAGCACCTACTATGTGCCAGCTTTCAAACTAGGCAGTTTTACCCTCTGTAGCTTCTTTTTCGTTTAATCTGTTCCTGAGATCTTCATTTACTATGAAGTGATCTCAGTTCAGAGACATTTTACTGATGAGAGCACTGAAACTCAGAGAGGTTAAGTAATTTGCCTAAGGTCACACAGCCACTAAGTGGTGGAGCCCTTTTCAAATCTAGGTCTGTCTGACTTAAAAAGTAGTGGGGTTTTTAAAGCTAAGTTTTGCAACTGTAAAAAGCAACCCTAACTAGAAATTGCCTTATTAGTAGCAAGGGACTTTATTTTATAAGAATTTCACTGTGCCTGGGACTGCTGTGTCAGTGGTTATCAAGGAGTAGCCTGTTGGCAGGGGTTTTGACTGTTGGATTTATGGACCCAGGACCCTTGGTATGTGCTCAGGACATCCTACAGCCCCGGCAAGCACTCCAGCCAGGGGTTATCTGCTCCTGGGACTGTGCTTTCTGACTCTGGGACATCAGGCTAGCCACACCTCTGCTCCAGCCTCAGTGTCCCCGATCATAAAATCAGGACTCAGATTCAATAATCTTTATGCTGCTGTCCTGCACTGATGATCTAGGATTTTAGCATCGTGAGGCTACAACACCCAATTCTTTCGTACCCCTCAAACTCAAGCCTTCCAATTATATCTAGAGCACATGGCCTACACCAAAACTTCCAAGGCATTGTGCAAGTCCCTTCTGCCAGAGGCCCAACTCTCACCCTCTCTCCTCATCTCCTCAGCTCACCTCCTCTCCTCTCCTGGAGTAAGTACTGCTGAGGGCCCTGGGGTAACTGTCTTAACGTCTCTGAGCTCCCATGTCCTCTCTGAAATGATCTCAAATGAGTATAAACCCCTACCTCATTGGCTCATTGTGAGGCGTACATGAAATGGAACAATAACCTTTGTTCACTTTCCAGGGACCTTGAACTATGCCGAGTCTTGACCTAGAAGCACATATTCTGGATGTGTTCAAATCTTGGCCTCACCTCTTACCCACTTACCCGCTGTGTGGAGCTGGGCAAGTCACTTTACTTCTCTGTGCCTCAGCTTCTTCTTTTGTAAAGTGGGAACAATACCAACCTACCCATCAGCTTGTTATGAGGGTGAAATGAGTTCCTACTTGTAGAGCACATAAAACAGTGTGGAGCGCATGGCAAGTGCTGTTATAAGAATTACCAATTCCTTTTTTTTTTTTTAATTTTTTTAATTTATTTTTGGCTGCATTGGGTCTTTGTTGCTGCGCGCGGGCTTCCTCCAATTGCAGCGAGCAGGGGCTACTCTTCGTTGCAGTGCGCGGGCTTCTCATTGCAGTGGCTTCTCTTGCTGCTGAGCATGGGCTCTAGGTGCGTGGGCTTCAGCAGTTGTGGCATGTGGGCTCAGAAGTTGTCGCTCGCGGGCTCTAGAGCGCAGGCTCAGTAGTTGCGGCGCACGGGCTTAGTTGCTCCGCGGCATGTGGGATCTTCCCGGACTAGGGCTTGAACCCATGTCCCCTGCATTGGCAGGTTGATTCTTAAACTTTGCGCCACCAGGGAAGTCTCAAGAGTTAACAATTCTTGTTAGGTCATCTAATTCTCAAATCAGCCTAATGTACGGGGTCCTGGTATTATCCTCATTTTATAAATAGGGAAGATCAGTAACTTGGCTAAGCCCTGAACCCATGCTGGCTGGCACGGTCTTAATCTTAAGCTATACTGACACAGAGATGAGAGAGGTCGACGTTTGGAGTTTAAAGGTCTGCCAGAGCCATCTTGAAATTCTCAATAAATTTTGTCTTCAAATGTGTGCTTTGTAAGTGAAGTCCTGCCCCAGTCACCTTCTCACCCCCCAAGATGGGATCCTGGCCGCCCCATCCCTTGCCCTGGCCAAACCCGGCAGCTGCCCTCTACTTCTGGTGGGGACCTGGGCACGGGGAGGGGCCCAGTGGTCGGGCAGAGCTGTGGACGTCTACGAGGGGCTGCGCTCCCCTGCAAGTACCCCCGGCCTGAGGGCACAGGACACGAACCAGCAAATAAAAGCCCCACAGCCGATAAAGACAGAGATCGCAGAATAAAGTAAAAAGCTTTTCTTTTTCCTTTTTGAATAAGAGGCCTTGCGTTTTCATTTTGCACCTGGTGGACCTTGCTAGTTACGCAGCCGGCCCTGCGTACATAGCAAGTCATGGGTGGAAATGAAACGGCAGCTCCTTTCCCCTTCAAAACAGCGACAACGGTAACAACAAATGCGTGTTCCGGGTTCAGTAATTCAGGGCGGTTTGTTCTGACTTTTGATCCACAGGTAGAGACAAAGTCTCTTCATGCAGGCCCCAAAAGGGGGCACTTTTGCCGCTTCCCACAAAGATGGCTTCCCCAAAGCCTCCTAAGTCCTCAGTGTGATTTGCACCCAAAATATGGGCTGTTTTCCAGCCAGCAGCCCTGTTTGCTAGGGGATGATAGGAACATCTTATTTTTCCCTCCTTCTGTTGCTGTAATTCCCAATGCAGAGTGTTCTCTTTAAAAGATGCTGTGGGCGGGCTTCCCTGGTGGCGCAGTGGTTGGGGGTCCGCCTGCCGATGCAGGAGGCGCGGGTTCGTACCCCGGTCCGGGGTTACCCACGTGCCGCGGAGCGGCTGGGCCGTAGGCCGTGGCTGCTGGGCCTGCGCGTCCGGGGCCTGTGCTCCGCAGCGGGAGAGGCCGCGGCGGTGAGAGGCCCGCGTACCGCAAAAAAAAAAAAAAAAAAAAGATGCTGTGGGCAACTACTTTAAGCAAATATGGGCATCTCTGTGGCTTGCAAGGCTGGAGCCAGGCCTCGGAGGTCTGGAAGGGGGACCACACGGCCTGGGCATGGAGGCCCTGCCGACGGTCTCGGCAACTCAGTGCCACCCTCGGGACTCCTGGGAGGCAACTTAGGCCACAGCGCTAGAAGAGGGAGGAATCTCAGAGCTATGGGGCGGGAGAGCTCCTGGTCTGGTCGTTCTCATATCTAGCAGATGAGAACCCCTGGGGACAGCGTCAGCAGCAACTCCAGGCGATTCCAGGGCCACTGCGACGGGCATCCAGTGAGAGGCCTCAGATTAGAGTACGACAGCCAATGTGCTCTGCTGGGAGTGACGTCTCCTTGCTTGGGTACAGGCCCACATCCACCATATCGTGAGGATGGAACAGTCCAGGAAGAGTGAGGGATGCAGGAAGATCCTGCTAGCGGAGGCCAGTAATGGGGAAGGTTGGCCTGGGATTGGATGGGAGTTTGGGGGACAGCTGGGCCCTACCTTACCTTGGATACTGTTCTGTCTTCAAGAGCCCGCTGCCTGAGCAGCTGGGCCAAACTCATTTCCACAGCTGCCTCGGGCATCTCTGAAACCCTGGATGTAACAGTGTGGGCTGTGGACCCACTGAGGCATCTGTGCATCTTTATTGTTAGTAAGCCTGTTCTCACCTCTCCCCCAAAGGTACCCTTTCCGTCCGCCCCGCTGCTTCTAAGAAGAGCATCTTCAGCCAGCAAAACACTCCTTTTCTGTTTCTCTGTTCACAGGAGAAAGAAAGGAAGAGTGGGGAGCTGGGCACAAAAGACTTAGCCCATGGTGCCTTTTTGTGAGTTCTGCCACATCTCAGATGGGGTTCTCAGGTCAGAATCCAGATTAGCACGTTGAACTCCCAACATACAGTTGAATAACTCATATGCTTTTAACTCGTTTTTACCATTTTCTGATAGTAGTTGACCTTTACTGAGTCCTGTCTCTCAACTTGGCCCCCTTGCTGAGCTTTTCTACACACATGGTCCCTTTCCAATTGTATTGAGATTTAATTTGCATACAGCAAAATGCAAAGATCCGTAAGTATAGATTTTGGTGAGTTTTGATAAATGTATACACCCATGTACCCATCACCCCAATACAGGAACATAGGATGTTTCCATCACTGCAGAACGTTTCCTGGGCCTTCTTCCACTCAGCCTCCTTCCCCACCTGTACACGAAGGCGGCCACTGCTCTGATTTCTGTCACCGCAGCTTCGTTTCTCTCTTCTAGAACTTACGAATGGAAGTTTTGCTTTTTCATGTCTGTCTTCTTTTACTCCATGTAGCGTTTATGGCCTTCATCCAGGAATACCAGTAGCTGTTCCTTTTTATCACTATCTAATATTCCGTTGCCCGAATATTCCACACTCCGTTTATCCTTTGATCTCTTGACAGACATTTTTTCAAATTTTTGGTGATTATGAATAAGCCTGCTATGTGCTTTCACACACAAGCCTTTTTATAGACGTGCGTCTTGGGGAAATACCTAGGAGTGGAATCATTGGGTCATATGCTAAGTGTATTTTTAACTTTATAAGCAGGTGCCAAACCTTTTTTCCAAGTGGTCATATCAGCTTTTTACTCCCACCATGAGAGTATGAGAGTTCCAATTGCTCTCCCATCCTCACCAACACTTGCTATTGACAGTCTTTTTCATTTTGGCCATTCTAGTGGGTGTGAAGTGGTATCTCATCATTGCGATTTGCATTTCCCTGATGACTAATGACATTGCACACCTTTTCATGTAGTTATTGTATATATCTTCTTTTGCGAAGCATCTGTTTATGTCTTTCCCGCATCTGGGGAAGGGTCTTGTTTGTCTTAGCACATTGCAAGAGTTCTTAACACATTCTAGATACAAGCCCTTTGTCAGATATATGTGCTGCAAATATTTTCTTCTATCTGTGCCTATACTATCCCTTTTAACCCTCCCAGGAAACCTAGGAAGTGGATATCATCTCCACTTTGTTTTACAGAGCCCAAAACTGAAGCACAGAGAGGCTAAGTGAAATGCCCAAAGTCACACAGCTACTCAGTAGCCGAGTGGGAATGCAGACCCACTCGTGCGTGACTCAGAGCATTGACATCCAGAAAATTCCAGGGAGGATCTCTCCATACACTAAGCCTTGTATCTCCCTGGCAGCCTGGGTATGCCAGTGCTTGGGCTGGGTTATTTCAGTTCACACTCGCTCCCTCTGCCTTGCAAATACCAGACCATCCTGGGAAGTAGCCGGCTCCCAGAACTCAGCTGGGAGCACTGTCTTCTCGAGCGGATGCCATGGGGCTTTGAGCTGCTCTGATGAAAGACAAACTGCGGGTATTTTTACGGGTCTCTGAGGAAGCTGGCAGGATTACCTCGTGCCAGGAATAACAATGAGGGGCCTAGGCGAGCTCACTGCCAGCCCTGCTCTGGGAGACATCACTGGAGGAGGCGAGCCAGGCGGTGGGAAGGGAAGGGGGCCTGCGGGTGGGAGGGCAGGGCTGGGTTATTTATCCACAGCTGTCTCCAAGGAGGGCTGCTGGATCACCCCAGGGACTCTGAGCACGGGAAGGGGCCCCTGTGGTAGTCAGAGCAAAAGGCTGGGAGGTGTGTGACAGTGGGAACCACAGCCATGCCAATCATCAACATGCTAGTCAGAATAGCGAGGCTTTATTGAGAACCCCTGTGTGCCAGGCACCGTGTTTGCATTTTGCATCCCCATTAGGTGCCAGATATGGTGTAGCTGTTTTGCACTTACTAGCTTAATGCTCATAATAACCCCATGAGATACGTATTATTAAAATGCCCACAGGAGGAAACTGAGGTTCAGGGAGGTTAAGTAATTTGCCTAACGTCGCATCGTTTGTAAGCGGTTGCGGTTTGAATAGAGGTTTAGCTAATTCTAAAGCCCAGTCACTTAAATGCTCTGCTGCTTTTCTGTTCACAAACTTGTGTCAAATTCCTGTTTGGGTCAAGCACTACACAGGGTGACTTGACCAGGGGAATATAATGTTGAATAAGACCCATCCCTGTCTTTGGGCCGTGTGGTTAGTTGAACGGTGGCCCCGCCAGAAGATACGTCCACAGCCCAGAATCTACAAATGTGAGCTCATCTGGCAAAATAGGTTTTGCAGAGGTAATTAAGTTAAGGATCTTGAGGTCGTCCTGGGTTATCTGGGTGGCCCTAAATCCAATGACAAGTGTCCTTACAAGAGACAGAAGGGAAGACAGAAGAGGAGAAGGCCATGTGAGGATGGAGTAGAGACTGGAGTTGTGCAGCCACAAGCCAAGGGATGCCTGGAGCCTCCAGACACTGCAAGAGGCAAAGAATTCTCCCCGTGGGCCTTGAAGGAAGGTTCATCAGACCCGACTTACTAGGTCCAGCCCAGACACTGGAGGGGATTATTCAAGGGCTTGGATCCTGGGAGGTGTGATCACTGGGGGCCATCGTAGAGGATGTCTCTCACAGTGGCAGAAGGCGGACTCCCACCTACTATTTGTGTGGCTCTCCCAAGTCTTCTGGCTCCGGACTGTACGTGGAACATGTGTGGGCTCCTGAGCTGGATTCTTTATACATATCACACCACATAGTAACATTTAATGCTCACCTGAATTCAGCAAGGGGAGGCGTTCTCACCCCCATTTGACAGAGGGGGTAACTGAGGCTCAAAAGGTGAAGGCCACATGGTAGCATATAGAGTAAACCAGTGGTTCTTGACTTTGGCTGCATCAAAATCCCCATAGAGAGTTTCTGGGCTCCACGCACAGAACTTTTGATTTAGTAGGTCTAGCATGGAGCTGGAGAGTTTGCATTTCAGAGAAGTTCTCAGGTGAAGCTGGTGCCGGAGGTCTGTGGACCACACTTTTAGAAGCACTGGAGAATCAGTGTTGCAGGGACAGGGGAACCCTGGAATGTTAGTGAATTAACAAATAAAATGTATTTCTTGCTCAAGTTGCAGTCCTGTTGGCATTAGTTGGCTCTCCTCCATCCATGCACTGTTTGGAGCCTGTGGTCCCCAGAGTTGCCACGGAAGAAAAAAGAAGGCAAGAGGGTCTTGTAGGATGTTTTAAAGGGTGAGGTCCGGAAGTGACTTTCCTGCCTTCTGCTCACACCGCATTGGCCAACACTCAGTCACATGGCCCCAAACAACTGCAAGGGAGACTGGGAAATGTAGTCTTCCTCAGGAGGAGGTGATGGTGCGATGAACATGCAGCTGGTCAGAGCCAGGCTAGGACTTGATCTGAGGCTCTTTCCCCCTTCATCTTTTGCTTTTTCAAGTGCTCTCAGTGGACTTTCTCATATTAGCCAGATTCAAGGGACTTTTTTTCCTGTAAAAATTGGAAAAAGAGAAGAGGAAAGAAACGTTTCTTGGGTCAATCAGTGCATTCGGTTGCCGGCAGCCTTGTCTTCTACGGGGCCCAGGTGCTCAGCTGAACAGCTGCCAAGCACTTTGAAAGCTTGTAGCATTTCTGTAGGGGTTTCTTGCATGAGTTTCATTTCTACCATCTTAAGCAACGCAGGGCCACCCTCTCCAGCATTGGAGGAGCCCTGTGGCTACTGCTTCTTCAAGGCCTAAAGCCTGGACTCAGGGCCACAGACAAGCTCCAAGTGGAAAATATGCCGTTCCTGCCTCTCCTCACCCTGCTGCTCCAGACTGTTCCAAACGCCTCCAACACCTGCAGGTTCCAGTTTTCGTGCCTTTGGATACACTGTGACATCTGCCTGAATGAGCTCTCTTCCCTCCAGACTCAACTCAAGTGACACCAGCTCCATGAAGCCTTCATTGGTTAGTCAAATGAACATTCAACTTGCCCTCGTTTTGGAGCAGAGGTGGGGGAGACAGGCCTCTTTGTCTATGCAAAATGGTCCAGCACTTGTCATGGCCTGTGCAGACTCTAAAGGCTTTTGTCCGTGCCTGTTTCTCCTCGCGGAATGTGAGGTGTTTAAGAACAAAGACCGCGTGGCCTCCTTTCCTGGCTTCTTCATTACCTGCAAGACTGAGGTCAAAAGTCTTCCTGTGAAATGCAAAACCCTCCCCAAGATCCAGAGGTGAAGAGTGAAGTCTCTGGCATGGGTTGGAATCCCAGCTCTGCCACTTGTGCAAGTTTGGGCAAATTCTTAGCTTCATTGGACTTCAGTTTTCCCATCGGTACAGTTGGGCTAATAATGTTGTACGTATTCCATGAAATAATATGCCTAAAGCCCTTTGAACAGTGCCAAGCGCATGGGAAACTGTCGAGGCATGCCAACTATCTCTCTGTTATCATCATTACTCTTGGTATTACCCTCTCAACCTTGGCACACACCAGTCACAGCAACTGACTTCCTTGCTGACAGTTTTGGTGATTTTGCACGTCTCTCTGCTTTTGCACTTGGTGTTTTTCAGCTTGGATGTCCCTGTCTCTCACCTATTCATTCATTCATTTAACAAAGTTTTTGCTGAGCTCCCAACTACTCACACTCATCTCAGTCAGCCCTTCCTGGCCAGTCCCACTGGATTTACCACTCCTGTTTCGAAGTCTATTTACTTTTTCTGTATCTCTGTGACTAACTTGAGAGCAGGAAAAAAAAAAAAAAAAGTTCTTTTCCCCACCGGATTTAACTGCTCTGAATCCAGGTCCTGATATCATGGGTGGCACGTAGTAGGAGCTTAATAAATACCTGTTGAATGAATACATGAATATTGATCATCTCCAAATCTGGCCCCAATGCCAGAGAATGCAATAACTTGGCATCAGGCATAGCAGGGGGATCTGTAAAGCTCGGGCATTGGGAGGTCCTTCAGGAAGATGAAATCACCAGCCGTGGAACAGCAGCCTGAGCTGGAATCTCTTTCCTTTAGTTACCAGGGGCTCAGCACCTCCAGAGGTGGGGTGGGAGTGGGCAGATCCCATGTGACATACTGTTTCCAGTGGATCTGGGCTTTTAAAATAATGATTAATATCATTATTAATGATATTTCCTGATACAAGGAGAGAGGGCATCCTTTACAAGCACAGGGCTTGCTTCATGGAAAGCACCCAAGGTATGTTTGAATGATGAGCACATCCAGTTAGTTGACAACTATGTATTGATTGCCTTTTAGGGGTCAGGTGCTACTCTGGGTGCAGGAGATGGGGGGTGGGAGTTCTGCAGTAAACAAAATACAGAAGACCCCTGCCTTGGGGAGCTCACCTTCTAGAGGGAACAAGGAATTGAGCTAAGCTATTAGTTTGAATTTTCTCTCTCCTGCAGAGGTGGCCAGCTGCCCTCCCTGCCCCCCACCCCCCACCCACAGAATTTTCCTCTTCTTTTGTAGAGCAGTGGTTCTCAACTAGGGGGTGAGTTTGCACCCCAGAAGATATTTGACAATGTCTGGAGATAGTTTCATTTGCCATGAGCTAGGTGTGTCTGTGTTACTAGCATCTAGGAGATAGACGTTGAAGATGCTACCCAGCATCCTACCATGCGCAAGACAGCCCCACAAGAAAGACTCTTACAGCCTACAATACCAACAGCCCGACGTGGAGAGAGAAGGGGCTTCTTAGCAAGTGACTGCATTTCCCAGCTTCCTGTGAGGCTGGGTGTGGCCACGTGACTGGTTCTCGCCAATGGCGTGTGAACAGGAGTGCGGTGCCCACACCCAGGTG
The DNA here is from genome assembly GCF_005190385.1 of Monodon monoceros. Classification (NCBI taxonomy): domain Eukaryota; kingdom Metazoa; phylum Chordata; class Mammalia; order Artiodactyla; family Monodontidae; genus Monodon; species Monodon monoceros. The sequence continues at coordinate 10,659,731 of NW_021703770.1, read as the reverse complement.
CAGAGCTTTTAATAAGTGGACAGACCTCCTTCCGCTTCCTCAGGTTGGAGGAAGAGAACAACAAGGTCCCAGGTGACAACGGAGCCACCTGGGGCCCTAAATCGCCACGTGGGGAGAGCTGTCTAGCCATCAAAGACGCTCTCCTTGGACCATCATGGGATTAAGAAATAAACTGCAGCGTTTCAACCCTATGCACTTCTGGGTCTCTCAGTGATAGCAATTTAACCTGCCCTAACTTCTGTAGTCTTGACAATGGTTCTTCAATGAGAAGAATAGCCAACATTTATTGAGCACACAATATGAGGCAGACCCTAAGCTGTTTAAATGTAAGATCCCATTTTGTCATCATACCAACCCTATGAACTTGGTACTATCATTACCCTTTTTTTTTTACAGATAAAGAAACAAAAGTTCAAGGAGGTGAGCAGGGCACTTAAGTACCAAATGGAAGTTTTATGCCAGATCCCAGCCTCAACCACCAAAAGCCAGTTCCTTTCTCCATCCTTAATATCTCTTCATTTGAGCATCATCTCCCTGCAGGGTCACCGTAACTGTTCTCTCTTTGGTACCTCTGCCTCCATTTTGGACACTGCAGGTAGGCTGACTTTTTGAAAACCAAATCTGCTAACTTCATCAGCTCTTGCTGCTTCTCCTTTAGGCCATACACCCTGGGCTTTGACTGTACTGCAAGAGGAAAGGATTATTCTTTTTCCAAAATTATTCTTGCTCTGCAGAGGGAATCACAGTTAAAGTAACAAGCTTCCCCTGTGTATTCTTAAGAGTTCAAGCAAGGATTGTTTGACCATCTCCTGGGAACACTGTTGAAAGGATTCTTACATTGGGTGGGAGGTTCATTCCAACCAGCCATTGCTACGGTTCTGCAAAACACAGCTAATTGCATAATGTAAAATGAACCCAGTTTTTCAACTTCGTTCAGCTCTCAGGTTCTATTTGTTCTATTAAAGACCGTATTGACTTTGGAGAGCAATTTGGAAGCCTTACACTATAGCAACTTTACTCCTAACTACACTCCCCAGAGAACTCTCGTGTGCAAAGGAGAAATGTAGGATTTATAACGCAAAAAACTGCTAAGCTAAGTATCCATCCACAGGAGAATGGACAAAATAAACTCCTACAAAGAGTATGATGGAGGAGTGAAAATAACTAAACTAGAGCTACGCGTGGCAAATACAGATGAATCTCGAAAACGTAATGTTAAGCATAAAAAGCACTTCGGAGAAGGATAAGGTAGAGTATGATGTCATAAGTAATGTTATATATTGTGCCAGTCCGGGTCCCAGCAGGAAACAGAAGGCACCCTTGGAATTCTAAAGAGAAGGAAAGGAAAGAGTCATTTACAGAGGTGGCAGGTGTGATAGATTGTTTCATGGCCACAAATGCCTCCCATCCCATTATGTATTCTTCCTTTGCTGCTCCTTTCATCCAGATGCAGAATTAGTTTCCATCCCTTTTAATCTGGGCTGGTTTTGTGACTTGTTTGAACGAATAGATTATGGCAAAACCGACTTGGAGTGAATTCCAGAGGCCTTGCAATTTCTGCTTTCACCCTTTTGGAATGCTTCAGATATCACGAAAAGAAGCCCACACTAGCCTACTGGAGGCCTCATGGAGAGAAAGAGCCAAGCACCAGCCAACAGCAACCACCTGATACCTGAGTGAGACCATCCGGGACCAGCCAGCCCCCAGGTGAACATCGGTTGGTTATAAATGTATCAGTGAGTCCAGCCATGACCGCTGCGAGCAGAAGAGCTTCCTAGCTGAGCCCTGCTCAAATCACCAGCCCACAGAATTATGAATTAAAAAACTGGTTAATGTTTCAAGCCGGTAAGTTGTAGGGTGGTTTGTTATGAGCATACAATCAACCTTGAAGAATTAAGGAACCAAGAAGTACTGAGGCCTCTAGGAGCTACCAAGGTGGGAGTTTCCACAGCAGTGCAGTAGCATGTGCTACAGGAATGCAGTGGGGGGCTGGAACCTCATCAGGGGGGCCACCTCAGAACCCCAGAACCGCAGCAGAGATGGAGTTGGGGAGAAGTGAGTACTCCAATCTCTCTCTCTTCCTCCCACCAGTCTCCTTCCAGGCCCTCCTACTGGCTGAGCCTGGTCAGAAACCAGAAGGCAAGGGAGACCGGGAGATGCCATTTTTGGGGGTCAGCCCCCTCGGGCACAGAGAATGGATGTGTCTGGGACTGGGGGCAAACGGAGAATATACCAGGACGGGGTTGCTCCCAAACAGCAGACTGTAAGGACTGCTGTTCTCGTTTAAGGAAATGAGAAACCGCACATCAGGAGAGAGGTTATCTCTGGGGAAGGAGGGATTTCTACCTTGAAGAAAGTAGGGGGTGCTTTCATATATATATATGTTTCCATACAGGCTCCACGTGCGAGGGAAGGAAAGGCATTTTAGGCAGGCTCACTGCACCTGACTCTCCACCATGCCCTTTCACAGAAGCCGTATATAAACTAGGTGTGTAGAACCATCCCATGAGAGCGTGGGCTAAATTACCTCTTCTTCCCAGGTAAGAGGGTCAGAGGGTGAGAGCAACCCCCGGCCCTGTTGCTCGGTGCAAGGGCTGCTGAGTTTCAGATTTAAGTCCGTCCACCTCCAGCACATTTGTCTGGATGAAAGACCCTCCCTGGTGTCATGGCAGGTACATACTTTTTGCCCATATCTGTCCGTTCCTTCTTCTCTGTTTCTCCCTTCTTTTTTTTTTTTAACATCTTTATTGGAGTATAATTGCTTTACAATGGTGTGCTAGTTTCTGCTGTATAACAAAGTGAATCAGCTATACATATACATATATCCCCATATCTCCTCCCTCTTGCGTCTCCCTCCCTCCCACCCTCCCTATCCCACCCCTCTAGGTGGTCACAGAGCACTGGGCTGATCTCCCTGTGCCATGTGGCTGCCTCCCACTAGCCATCCATTTTATGTTTGGTAGTGTCTATACGTCCATGCCACTCTCTCACTTCATCCCAGCTTACCCTTCCCTTCTTTTCTTTTCAGTTGGAGGAAGAGAGAAAATGATCCCAGAATATTATTTGTCTAAGAGGAACGTTTGAGATAAAATAGGGTATGTGAGGCCTGCCATTAATCGTCCCCACAGCACCTGGCCTAGGTGGGAGTCGGGATCTATGGTGATGGATAGGAATGTTTTTCGAATTCAGCTGTCAAAGCCCGGCAATCATCCCTGCCTCCTGGGTGGAAAATTTACAATCTTCCTCTTTAGTGGCATCTTAAGACACACAGGCACTTTTGTTTCCATGGAGAGCCCACTCTTCCCTCTAAGGTAAATTGCCCGCTTGCCTGCCCTTCCTCCCGTCTTTCCCTCTTTCTCTCTATTTCTCCCTTTCCTTCTCTTTCTCCTTCATTTGCTTCCCAATTTCCTCTACCCTTTCCTCCTTCCACTGAGCTTCCCGCCAGCAGCAGGGCGGAATGAGAGCCTTTATCCTCCCCGCAGGGGAGGGCAGTGCGTGTCCTCCCCTGATGCTCCTGTGGAGAGGTTCTCAGAAGCCTCTGGGGCTGAGAAATTTCACCCTGGATCTTTGCATTGTTGTCTTCCTAAGAGCTTATTTTGCAAAGAGCTCAGAGCCGGGGAGCAAGGCGGGCCCCAGGCCCCAGGAGGATGTTGCTGGTGGCCCGAGGCGTCTCACTTCATCTCTGTTTCTTCACTTGCAAAGTGAGGCTCAGCCTCCCCAGAGCCATCATGAAAAAATGCTGGCGAGGGTGGCAAATAGATTCCTTCCTGTTAGTCACCCAGGTCACTCAGCTGACACCTCTGCCTTTTGGCCCTGAAGTTTATTTATTAACAGCCTTCAAAGGGGGGCCAGGGGCCTCCTGGGGGTGGAGCCCTAAGAGGCCGAAAGCCATGGGCTTGGGCAGGTAGAGCAGGCGGGGCGCTCTGGGGCTGCCTTTGTAGTTTCTGGGGAGTTTCAGAGATGCCAGTGACCATCAAGAGCGGTGCCTGCGTGTTTGGAACCAAAGAGGAAGATAAAGCTAGTCTCAGAGCGTGTGTCTCTTGCCTGTAAGGAGCTCTAAATATGTGCCTCTGAGTGTGTTTGTACAGTGTGAAGGCAGCTCTGTGCACACACATGAGCACACCTACATGTGCCTGTGTCTGTGTGCGTGTGTCATGTGTCTATGAATGGATAGTATGAAGGTGAGTCTGTGCATACACACGAGGGTCTGCGTGATGTACACATGTATAGTGTGAAGGTAGGTCTGTGTACACACAAGCACCCCTACGCGTGCACGTGGCAATGGTGTGTGCGTGTGTGCACGTGCACGCTCCCCATGGGTGGGCCTCAAGCACTTTGATCAAGAGCCACCACTTATTTTGCATCCGGCTCGAGGGTCCAGTTACAGAACATGAATCCTTAACATATAGTGAGAATGTTCAGATGTTCAGCTGAGTGGATGAGGTTGGTTTGGGAGGCTCGGTGCCCTACACAGAAGCCCCTCTATCCCCACACTGCCTGCGTGGGAGTGAGGCCTTTGCCTGAGAGCAGATTTGTGTCCCTGTGGCCTCGTTTTGCTCTGGGATGGGACTTGGTGGCAGGGAACTCAAGCTCAGGTGTTCATGCATTTCCAGAATTTGTCTGATTTTAATCAGGATTTCGTTAGGAGTAACTGCATGTGTGTGTGTGCTTGGCTCCAGCTAAATATGTGGTGATGCTTCTTTCCTTCTATCCTTCCTCCCTCGCGCCTTCCCTCTCCCTCTCCCTCCCACACATACTGTGCATCTTCTCTTTGCCAGGCCCTGTTCCATGGGCTAAGGATGCAAAAATGATTCAGAAATAGTCCCCATCGTGAGAAACAGCCAGTGTATTTAGGGTAAAAGGTAAGCAAGCTGCAGTAACAGAACATAGCCATGGAGGGGGACACCGGGCATTCTGGGGGCACAGACGGGAGCCCCTTGTCTCTCAGGGACCCCATGAAAGGCTTCCAGGATACAGCGATGCTTGAACTAGATCTAGAAAGTGGAGGAATTCACCAGCTTTGTAAGAATAGCTGCTATTGTTTTCAGAAGATGGTACTTTGGGGCACAGGACAGAGTCATCTACTCACGTTTGGAGGACTCTAAGAGGTCATAGGGCCTTTGTTAAAAATGATTGGTCTGTGATACAGCTTTGTACTAGAAAGATCCTGAAATGGGATGGCAAGCAATGCAGGGCAAGCAAGGATTAGAAGACGAGCCCTCTTTACTTCTATTTGCCAATTTAGACTTCCGAAGGAGGAAGGAATAAGTGTGAAGAAGGGAATGTGCACTTACTGAGCACCTACTGTGTGTCAGGCGCCTCTGGTCTCATTTTGTCCTCACCGACAGCTCTGTAGGTAGTAGGTTGGTTAACCCCATTGTACAGCTGGGGAGACTGAGACTCAGGTCTCAGACCAGGCAAAGAACAGGACTTTGAATCACAAGGTATATGGCTCAATTCCCAAGCCTGTGCCTCCTTCCAACAAACCCCATTGCCTACAAGAATCTTCTATAGAGAACATAGCACTGTGGCCAATAGACTTCTTGTCAAGGATCATAAACTTGGAATTCAATATAAAGTCACTACTGTTCCTCCCCCAAAGAACAACCCGAATGCCTGCCCCTTTTGAAAAAACAGCATGTCTTGGTGGGACGGACTATTAATATACATCGTCATGACATCAGTATCGCAGGCTCTTTCTTTTGGGGAGCCAGGATGTTGCTGATTTGCATACTGCTTTGCATTCATTTGCATTTACTCTCCATATGCAAAATCAAATGCAGCTAATTAGTGCAACCTTGTTACAATGAGAAGCAGGCCCAACCTTCTGTGCCAGGGCATATGGAGCCCAGAACTGGGACCCAAACCACCCAAAGCCAGTCACATCTTGGGTCAGACACACTGGAGTGTTGAGAGGGAGATGCACACCCTGAATGAAAAATAGGATGGCTGAGTATCATTATTTTTCAACTATTGTCCCTTTTGAAGTAACTGTGGCAGAGCGAGAGGGTGAGGGGAGAGAGAGAGAGACAGAGATCAAAGGATGTGGCAGAATTTCCTCGGAGAAAGAGCACAGAATTTGGAGCCCAAAGGCCTCAGATGAAATCAGCACTGGAGTTTGGCTTTGCCACTTTCAGGCTGTGTGGACTTGTAGGGATTACATGGGGAAAAAATGGATGAGAATGTACTTTGCAAATGTTAAAGCACAATATAGAGGTCAGGGCTCCAGGCCAGGCCACCCTGTGACAGAAGGCAGCACCAGGGTCAGCTGGGGACAGAGGCTCACAGTCTTGCAGGGTCCAGACCCCAAATATGATGGGAAATAGATCTATGTCCGTGTCTCTGTCTCTATCCCTATCAGCTAGCATTTAATGAGCACACGGGCCAAACGCTGTGCCAAGTGCATCACAATCTTTATTTCACTTAATGATCCCCATGAACACTCTGAGAGGCAGGTATTATTATGACCCCGTTTACAGGTACCGCCACGGCAAAAACGTGCCTGCCAAGCGCACCGAGATAGCTCTTGCCAAATGACTAAGAACCTTCTCTCCCGAGCAGTGACGGTGACATTCATGGTTTACACTGCCCTACCCCGCCCCCGTTTTCTAGCCTCCATGCAGACTATGGTCTTTTTACTAAACAACTTCTTTCACATTTGCCTAGTTGGGACCATTTTGATTTGGTTTTGGCTTTTATCCTGTGTCCTCTGAGGACTCTTTTGGTTTTTTTCTCACCTGGTCATTTTGATTAGACTTGAGTATTTCAGCTCCATAGTCACATTTCATTACTTAGGACAGTCTCTGCAGAGAGCAGCTCCCGTCGACCAAGATAGATTGCATTATGGTCCACAAATTGGGATTTGTAAACCGTGATGGAGGTGGGATTATACCCCATGAATATATAGCCTGGCCATGTGGCTTTGCTCTGGCCAGTGACGTGTGAGTGGAAGCAATATGTGTTGCTACTAGGCAGAAGACAGCGTGTGGTTTGTCATGTATTTCTTTCCCTTCTGACCTGATGCCCAGCTATGTTCTAGATAGAATCTGCTCCACAACGGGGCCCTGGAATAGATGCACCGTGGAACTTCTGGCGGGCAAGTTATGTGAATAAGAAGTAAATCTCTATTGTTGCAAGCCTTCGAGCCTCGGAAGATTATTTGGTTCAGGAGATAACAGCCTATCCTGATGGAAACATTCTCTTTCTATTGAATATTATGAGATTAGTGCTCGTATGAACTGACTAGTTATATTGTAGATAACTGGACACTTATCCCTATGATATTGTCATCACTCAAAATATTGTGTACTTCCATTTTGAAAACTGCTTTAAAATTATAAAAGTCCTACTACTACTGACAACAGCTAATGCTTTGCAAGCATTATCATATTTGATCTTGACAACAGCCCTGTGAGGTAGGTTCTCTTGAGTTCCATTTTCCAGACAAGAGAAACACGATCTCAGAAATGCTCAGTAATGAGTCAAGAACACACAGCTAAGAGGAGGGTCAAGATTTAAATCTGCATTCTTCTCAGGTACAAACCCTAATGTCATTATTTTCTACTCATACTTTCCCCAACAAAATGGATATTAACAGGCTGAGTCACACACCTGACTCATCAGAGATGATTACAGGTATTTTGGCTGCTTATAAAAAATCAAAATAGTTATTGAGTAATGAAAATCACATTGGTCTTGATATTAGAAGCTACCGGGGGGGGGGGGGGCGGTCGGTTTGTAGCTATTTCTTATAAGTGACCTTGGGCTAGATTTTTTTCCCCCTCTGCACCCTGGTATTTTCATCTGTAAAATGGAGCACTTTGCTTCAGACCACATGGTTCACGAATCTGAAGGATGGGGTCCTTCAACCCCCTAAAAATGTATGCAAAACATTGTATGTGTATTTTTTTCTGGGTAGAGGATCCATAATATTCATCAGGTCCTGGAAAAGTTCTGTAACACCCTAAAGATGAGGAACTCGAATTCTCTCCTTTGTTGAGTATGACTTATCCCTTTCCCCAGAAGAAGTGGGTGTAGAAGCAAGGAGAATTCAGGCTGACTAAATCACATTTGAGTCGTATAAGTTGAGTGTCAGTTTTATCAAAGAATAACTGGAAGGCAAGCTGTATCAGTTTAGTAAAAATAATCATTAAAACATGTTTCTGTCTCACATTCCTGTGGCTCCTTGCTGCTTACACTGCACAGAAGCTGTTCTTTTGTCTTCCTGGCCAGGGACTGTGTCATTAGTTGTGGCTATTGGTCATTTCCTGTCTCGCTCAGCCAAATAATCATGTTATTTTGACTGGGATGAGAATGGGTCCAGAGCTGTGAACTTGGTCTCACAGTAACTGTCAGATGCCTTTCCTGGAATGTGGGAGGAAAAGAAAACAGGGCAGGAAAATAACATTCATGGAGTGTCTACACTAACCAGACTCTCTGTTGGCAATTCATTCATCGTGATAGAGTCATGCATGTCTCTTTCCAACCAATGTTTATTGGGTACCTATCATACCTTGGCCACTGTTCTAGGTTCTGGGGATATAAAAGTGAGCAATCAGACAAAAAAGTCCCCACATTCCTGGAATCTATGGTCTGGTGGGAGAGATAAAATATATTAGTAAAAAAATTACTAAACTATATATGTTTCACATATGCTACTTCAGGACAGTATGGCAAGATGTCCTACATAGTATGACCTCAATATTTCAGGTGAGGAAACTACAGATTAGAGACATGAACTAACTCAACCAGTGTCACATAACAGGTAAAAGGGAATGACTTGAGCTTTCAAAGTTAGATTTTTCTGACTCCCAGATTGTTTTTCCCTCGGAAAGCAGTGGCCATGACCTAAAAGATAGTCTTTCAGCTGTGAGCCTTTGAGTCAAACGTTGCTGAGGCTAATTCCATCCTGATGGAGATCTGAGTTTATACAGAGAAGGCTCACTCCCCTACCCTATTTGTACCCAGTTTGAAAAGTTGGGGGCCATAATTTATTCAAATCAGTTTCTTTCCCCTTCTATCTTTTACTTCTTCTTGGATTCTAATTACACACGTGTTGGATCATGCTTGACATTGTCTCACAGGTCTCTGAGCTTCTGTTTACTTTTCCTCAGTATTTTAAATCTCTGTTGTGTGGATTGGAGAGTTTCTATTGATCTTTATATTACATATTCGCTGGTTGTTTTCTTCATTCTTTATCTGCTCCTTCATTAATACCTTATTTTGAAAATTTGTCGGATAATGACAACATCCTTTCCCATGCAATGACATTTTGTATTGCCTGACTTTTTCTCCTGAATACGCATTCCTCTTTTCTGTTTCTTTGCACGTGTAGTAATTTTTGGTTGAAAACTGGACATTGTAGATAATACATAATAGTAAATCTGTATTATGTCGTCTTCTGAGGGTTATTAGATGTTTGTTATAGTGAGCACTCGACCTGCCTGGATTCAGAGGTATGTAGCACCTGATACTTTTGCTCTATTCTTTTTATTTTTTGCGGTACGCGGGCCTCTCACTGTTGTGGCCTCTCCCGTTGCGGAGCACAGGCTCCGGACGCGCAGGCTCAGCGGCCCATGGCTCACGGACCCAGCCGCTCCGCGGCATGTGGGATCTTCCCGGACCGGGGCACGAACCCGTGTCCCCTGCATTGGCAGGCGGACTCTCAACCACTGCGCCACCAGGGAAGCCCTTTGCTCTATTATTATGGCTTCCCACTGCTGCTCTTTTAGTGTGGCTCTCTGGGGGCCTCCCAGGTGCCCGTGTAAGTTGGTTATTTGCCAAGAATTTGGGCAGCAATGGGACTCACACTTTCAGTAGTTATTTTTTTCTTCTATGATTCTCCCCTACTTTCTAGTTTGTCTGCTAATCTCGGGTTCTATTTCCTGCCATGTCAAGCCCATAAAACTTTAGTTTTCTGCTACCCAAGCTGTGCAAAATTGGGCATACACGGAGTTAAAGAACAAAACAAACCCCTGGAGTTAAAGAACAAAACAAACAGATCTCACCCGTTGCAGCTCTACCTTTAGAGTAGGCTTCCTCCTGATCTCTTCACGATTTTTCCTGGCCCCTCTGAATCTCTTCTGTAAATGCAGAGTTTAGTGTCAGCCAGGGATTTGGGCAGAGATTACACTCAGTATTTGCATCTCATTACTTCTGTGGTTCTCTCATTGCCAGGAATTCCTCTTTCACTTTTCACCTGCTTTCCTAGCCCTATATTCTGATCTCTGGCACCTTGGGTCGCAGAGGCTTCGGGTTTTCACAGTTGTAGCCCTGAGGGTTGTGGAGCACCTACGGGTCAGAAACCCACAAATTCCCAATTCTTTCCCCTTACAGTTGTGGTTTTTTCAAAATTAAACTCTTCTCTGGCTTCTGCTTTTGGATGCTTTCCAAAGCCTTTAAACAGTTTTTTTTTGTTGCTGTTTGTTTGTTTTTAAATCGGGTTTTTATAATAGTCATCTACAGGAGGAATCATGTGACCATTCCATTCCTGTGCCATTTCTTCTAATTGGATTTGACTCTGGGAAAAATTTAAGACGTGCAGGGTGGGGTGAAGTGTTTGTCTAGTTCAGACATCTTGCTAGGCTAAGCCCCTTCTTTGGACTTTGGTCTCATTTCGTTTCTCTTTGTCTCCTGTATAAGTCATAGAGGCTGCGTCCCCAAGTGAAATGTAAGCTCCGGAGGTTAGGGCTCTGTATGCAATTGAGCTGGAGTAGACAAAGAGGCAATAATGATCCTAATCCTTGCCTGCAAGGAGAAGTCAGTCTTACTGGGGCGATGTGTAGATGAGCCTGGAGGAACTTTGATGGTTCAATGCTGAGTAACATGTTGCTGACCATTGTACTATAGAAGTTCAGGTGCCATTTGCTTTGCAACACATTGATTTAGAGATGCAAGTTTGAACGTAATAGAAAACACCTGTATGCTTTCTTTTGCAAACTCAAGTTTATTCAACTCTGTCAACTCTCCTCTTTTGAATCTATGATTGGAATGTATTGTTTTTGCCTATCCAGTACCTACCCTACCTTCTGGTCCAATATCCCAATTTTTCCTTGGGGGACCATCCTGGAATCGTCCACAGGAGTGGTGACTGAGTGGTGTGGGCATGTATTCAGGCTAATTAGAATATCCCCTCCTCTGACTACAATGATTAAAGAATGTAATGTGATCCACGTTGGTCCACTGTGATTCATTCCCTAGACGTTTGTTAGAAACTTAGGGAAAAAGATGTCCTTCATCTGGAATTGATGAGAAGATAGGATATAATCTTTACTAACTTTGCACTACTAATAACTGCAGATAAAAATAAAAAATAAAATAAAAATGTGGACCTGGCCATTTGTCCTTTCAATCCTACTTCTGGAGCTATGGAAGCCACCTTGACACCTCTTGGGAAGAGTCTGCTTCAGAGAAAGCAACACAAGAGAAATTAGACGTGAGAGATGAAATAAGGCATTCATCTGGGTTCCTGAAAGTAGATATGTCTGACCTTTTTTATACCTGAAGTTTATACCTAAACTTTTTAGTTACCTGAGCCCATAAATTCCTTTTATGCCTATGCCAATTTGAGTTGAGTTTCTGTCACTTATAACCCAAGGAGCCCTGACTAAATAATAATAATTTGTTGTCACTTTAAGCCTCTACGAGATAAGATTAGAACTGATGGGCTTCATGATTACAGTGGGTTTAATAGTGTCCCCTTAAAATTTATGTCAGCCTGGACCCTCAGAATGTGAGCTTATTTTGAAATAACCTCGAGGTCTCTAAATCCAATGGCTGCTGTCCTTACAGGAAGAGGTGAGAACACACAGAGACACAGAATAGATGAAGATGGAAACAGAGATTGGAGTGGTGCACCTATAAAGACAAGGAAGTGAAGGATTGCCAGGAGCCACCAGAACTTGGAAGAGGCAAGGACGGATACTCCACTAGACCCTTCAAAGGGAGCAGGGCCCTGCCAACACCTTGACTTCAAACTTCTGGACTGCAGACTGTGATGGTATAAATTTCTGTTATTTTAAGCCACTCTATTTGTAGTAATTTGTTATGACAGCCCTAGGAAATTAATGCAATGATCTAACTCCTGCTTCTTTTTCCAACCTCATTGTAGAGACAGCAGATAATAGTACAGACCCTGACACTGGGCTTTCCGGATTCTACTTCTGGCCTTTTCACTTTAACCTTTCTGAGTCTCCGTTTTCTAAGGGAGCTAATGACAGTAATAATTCACTTCTTAAGTTTGTTGTGAGAATAAAATGAGTCATATTTAAAGGCATTTAAGACAGATTTTGACACAAATGATACACTCAGGAAATGATGGTGGTTGTTATTATTATTATTTTGTATTTACATTACCATCACCACTGTCTCCTGTGAAGTTCCCACAAGCGCTGCTTATTCCAACTATAGGAAACTGTCTGTACTTCCGCAAATGAAACTGAGGCCGGGAGAGTTTAAGGAACTTCCTGCCCATGATCGAACAGCTCCCGTGTGTCAGATTTGGAATTCAAATCCTGGTCGGCCTGCATCCATGCCAGGCGCTATGGGTCATTCCAGAGTAAGAGTAGTGAGTGGCATAGAAGGACCCCTGTATCTCCCTCTCTTTCCCTTTATCCTGAGCCCTCTCCTCTAGCTCTGTCAAGACTTTTGATACCGTTCAGTTAAGACTGTTGTCTTGGGTGATGGTGTGCACTCTGAAAGGGATTGTGACTCTTTCTGAGGCTGACTGGAGTTTTCTTCTCGAGGATAATAGGCCCCTCTTCCTGTCTCTAAAATCGTTAAATAGCTTTGTTTTTTGGAGGTGGGGGGGAACTTAGAAATCTCATTACTCCCATTTGTGCTATTTGCAATCAGTCAAGACATGCCCTAAAAGCACATTTTATATGCTCAGAAAGAGACAGACTGGGAAGGAAGTGTCGTAAACCTGAAGCAGACATTTCTGATAAAAGCCTGCAGAAAACACAGTCTTATTTACCTCAGTGTTCTGCAAACTTTGCTATGGAAACGTTGTATTGATTCTGTCTCCGTCTCTGTCAACATGGTTACCCTTTGGGTCAATACATCCTGATTATCTATTGCAGGACAGTTTGGAATGAAGAAATGGGTTTCTGATGTTTCTACCCAAGTTTTCTTTGTGTTAAGGTAATTTTTTTGACACTCTGCCAAAACCCCAGAGAGGAGCTACCAGCATCTCTCTCTCTGTCTCCCCCCCACACACACACTCACATACACACACACAGACACACACACAGACACACACACAGAGACACATACACACACACAGAGACACATACACACACACATATGCACACACGCACAGACACATACACACACACACATATGCTGATCTATTTATCTATCTATGTTGATATCTATATTTACCTGTTTATAGATAAATATACTTATTTATCTATAGATAAGTATCAGAATATATAGAGATATAGATACAGATGTGCATACAGATACAAATATATAAATAAATTATATAAATACAAATTACATTATATAAATGAGCATACATATTCATATGGATAAATGTACCTATAATATTTCAATATTTAAGTATAATTTGTATATGTATTAAAGCTCCCATCTCTCTCATCATAGGTGTTTTCCTTCGTGCCTTCCTTCTGCCTGGCTCTCTCCTCTATGGCTCTGTTTCTCTTCTCGTGTCTCCATGGTTCTTGCAGTGCCTTCAGTTTACCCAGTTCTCTCGTCTGCATTTCTCCATTTTTATCTCAGTCCTCTTTATCTCTCAATAAAACTGCCATTGTCTATCTGTCAGGAGAAAATAATTTTTTCCCCTAAGTCTGGGAAGAATTGCCAATCCCATTAGCTTTCCCTCCTTCCTAAGTTGTTATGTGTGTATCAAGAAGTCGTTTTAATTTTTTCTCTCCTCCTGCCCATTGCCCATCCTGTTACAACAAGTTTTATTCCGTAAGACTCTAGAGCAGGGGCCGCAAACGTTTCCTGTAAAGGACCAGATTGTACTTATTTTAGACTTTGCAAGTCATATAGTCTCTGTCACTGTTACTGGTCTTGCCACTGTTGCGTGCAAGACCACGTGTAAACGGACAGTGTGTACAACTTTGTTTACAAAGATAAAGTAGTTTGCCAACCCCTATTCTAGAATACCCGCTGTGGGAGATGGGGCACCTCCTGATGTAGCTCTGATTTTCTCCCTTGCTCTCACCCTTGTGGTGTGGTTGCCCAAGATGACACAGAAAGAGCAGAGCCAGGATTGGAATGCACTGCCTGAACCCCAGCTTATGCTTAGTTCCACTTCACCACACTTTTCTGAAGAATACAATTATGATCTGCTCAGGCAGAGAGTGGAAGTCCTTCTCCTTTGTCAAAAACCTTTAATGGTTCCTCATCGCACACTTGAGAAGGAGTCGTTCCCTAAGCCTGGCATCCAAGTCCACCAAAGCAGGAATCCATCGTCCTCCTTTGAGTGTCTGGCCCATTGTGCTTTACCTAAAATTTCTGCTGCATCCATCCATATTTGCTGACTCGCTCTCCTCTAAGCATCTCAGGTGCATTTCCATTGCTGTTCCCAGCTCTGTATGGCTCCCCTCGATGGAGCTCCTTTTTATTTTCCTACCCACTTATATATGTCTTTCTCTTTCCTGATGTCTGTGCATCAATCCAGGAAAAGATGCTAATTGTCCCCATTCAGTCACACAACCACCACTGGGCAAGTCTTTATTGCAGTGGGATTGGTTTTTGTGATGGGGCTCCTTGTATCCACTCCTGAGCCTGGGGATTGGGGTGGGCTACTCTGATTGAAGTTATATTAGGACCATTTGCAACAGAGGAGGGGAAGGTCCTCCAAGGTTGCAGAGGTCTTGGGCAGACCAAAGCAGCGTATATCCACTACACAGATGCCTATAAGTGTTCTTAAGACATAGCTTTGATTGTGCCGCTTCCCTGCTGCAAGAAATAAAAGGGATCAATGCTTCAGCATGGCTATCAAGGTCTGGGGTCATGAGGCTCCAGCACTGTGGATGTAGGACCTTCCTGGAAGAGCTGGTTGGGTCACTGAGTACTTGAGGCCAAGGTCCTTGTACTCCCAAACGCTGTCTTTACATGACTATCAAACTGGACTTTGTAGAAAGCACCAGTCATGTTCCAGCTTCCTTCTTATTTGTTTCTGATATTCTCTCTTTCTGGAATGATCTCTTCTCACTCTTCTGAACCCTCATGGAAGAAGTGCTTTACTTAAGATGCATTCTGATCATTTTCTGAAGTCTTTCCTCATGTCCCTCTGCTCGAATCTTCACAGCCTCCAATTTATGTTGATCTTTATTTTGTGCACTTGTATCCTCTCCTCTAGGATAACACTGAGTAAGCTGAGTGCAGGGGTTCCTTTTGCTGATATATTTTTGTATCCTCTCTTGTTCATAGAATGTTCCTTTCACATAGAAGACACAGTTAGTATTTGCTGGATTGAGCTTAATTGAACCGAATTGAACATTCTACAGTCTGTGTCATTCATTTAGTATTTACATTTGTAACTTCTATTGTTAATTACTTATTTAGGCGTATTCTTCTAAGTTGTATCACCACTGCCTAGGTCATCACAAGATGTATTATTCAATGGGCTAAGTGCTGCCTGTGCGCCGGCTCTGTGCCAGGCACCATGGTAATTGCTGTGACCACAGCAGAGAACATGGCAGGTCCGGTCGCTGCCTCTGTAGAGCTTCTAGTCTGGAGTTAGACAATAAAATGTGTACCTGTGGAACCAGGTGCTGAGTGCTAAGATGCGAGAGGGTTGGAGGAGCTGCCAGAGAATATGAGTGGGTTTGGAGGAAGGGTCACTTCATCCACGTGTGTAAGGTGAATGACTTAGCAAAGTAACAGGTGAAAACTAGCCATTTCCTTTCTTGGTTAGATCGGGTATCCCCTCTCCAGTTTACGCTGAACCCACGCAGGGCTAAGCCCCTCTTCTATTCTGCTGGGTTTCCATGGTGCTCTCTTTTCTTCTTTCTCAGTGCATTTAACACATTATATTGAAATCTGCTCTTTAAAGTCTGGCTTACAGAAAACAGATTGCATCTTGCTCAACCGGTCCGTCTCTGAGTGTCTAGCACTATGCTTGGCACATGGTGCACAAGAAGCGTCTGTTTAATGCAAAACTAAGCTAACCAGGGTGAGCCTGAGTTGGGTTGGGAGAAACGAGAGGTTTATCTGAAAGGTGCGCAGACAGTGGTCACCTTGTGGCCTGCATAAGGCACTCAAACTGTTCATAATGGCTCCTTGTTACAGAAGGAGGGCGGAAGGCGCCAGGTTACAGGGACAACGGCTGATGTTCTGATGTTGTTTGAAGCCAGATAATCTCCCAGCTTCAAATAGGGAAGCCTGTGACCCTCTGTGCTAGACATGAGGACAAGTGACCTTGACATATAACTGCTGGTTGAGAGATGCAGTTATTATCTTCCACCAAGAGGTTACTGGAAAGTACACCTCCCTCCTAATTCTGAAAGCCAGGGCCGTGACCTTGTCTCGGGCTCTGTCTTGTTTTGAAGAAGTCTGTGCTTTGGCACGTGCATCTGTTTTCCTTCTTTAGAAACGAAAATAGACTCAGTCCTTGGGTAAACTGTATTTTCTGGTGGGGGAGGGGTGCCGAAGTGGCATCAGCAAAAGTTGAAAATGAGCACTGGACCAGCAGATGCTCTTGGGCACCGTCAGATACCCCGTGCGGTGGGAAGGAGTAGAAGAGAGAGTTGTGGTAGTTATATCCACTCTCGTCAGTGATGTGATAACTACCCACTGTTATCATTGTTCACATTTCACATTCACTGTGCCCTATGTGCCACGCACCGTGTCAGTCACTTTACATGGACATCCTCATTTGTTCCAGAAAACAACCTCATGCAGTAGGGACTACCGGTGTCCCCGCTTTGCAGAAAGGAAACTGCGGCATGGAATAAATGACTGAGCACTGTTCTGTTCCAAGTAGCTTGCTAATGGGCACATAGAGCCCGCGAAATCCTCCCAACAGCTCCCCGGAGTAGGTCCCAGTATCATCCCTCTTCTACCAGTTATCCATGAGATAACTGAGACCCTAAGAGGTGAAGTCATTCACTCAGGGTGAAGCAGTGAATGGAGTTGGAGTTGGAACCATGTTTGCTTGTGTTAGGGACCCACTGAACCCCTCACTTTACTTCATAGAACAAATCTGTCTTTTCTGCCAGATATGTGTTTGCAGGTGACAAGCAGCTTGGGGAGTGTCTGGGGTCCTAGGAGTAACCAGGACATCTGAAGTTCAGAGACCTAAGTTTTGGGGGGTTTTTTGTTTTTTTTTGTTTTTTTTTAATTAAAAAATACAATAGCACTCATTAACTTTGTGTCCCTATATGCAGGGACGTGGCCCAGATTATTTTAAATTCTAGCAGCTCCTCTATGATATGGTAGCCATTACCCCTGTTTTACAACATGGGGAATTGAGACTTTGGAAGGCTAAGCCACCTGCCAAAGGTTACTGAGCTACACAGTGATGAAAGAGGGCTCTGAATCTGGCTCTACCTAAGCCAGCGTGAGCTCTACTATGAGAACTTTCCCCTGGCTTTCAAGTCTATACCCATTACTACCATTTGATATGAAAAACCACAGGGCAAAAGTCTCTAGGAAGATAAAATTATACCTGGACAGGTTAAATCTTTTAATACAATCCAAACAGTTAGCCATATTAAATGTTTATAGTCAAGACTACTGCCTAGAGTATCATTCTTGAAGGGCTGGCTTCATGTGTATCCAGCCAGGGGATGTCATATAGGGCCCTGTGCTCAGCCGAGCTCCATGCTTGGTGTAACGTTCTGCCATTGCCATCTTGAAATTCTCAACCATCTTATCTTTGATCTTGAATTTTATACGTGAAGTGTGGAGGGCCATGGAACACGTAAGTGATGAGAGGAGACAGGCACAGTATCGCACCTGTGGTTTAGTGCCACTCCATTCACACATAGTGTTTGCCGTGCACCACGATTCTGGAGGAAGCTTAGAAAACTATGCACGTTTAAGTTAACAGGTTGGGTTCAAGTTGCTGCTCCATTCCTTTTAACTGTGAGACCTGGGATGTCTGCTAAAGTACCTCTCACTTGGAACATTTTCCATCTGGTTCTTCATCTTCTAATCTGCCCAGACTAATCAGCTCAAAGGTGTCTCCTCCCTGAGTCCCTACCTGACGCTACTTGAGAAAGCTGGGTATAGAGAATCCAGGTATATCCTTCAGGGTCCCACAGTTTAATCTTGGATTCACATCTACCCATTATGCTATACTGTTATAGTTTCTCAAACATGCCATTCTATCTCCTGCCTCAGGACCTTGGCACATGCTGTGACTTAGGTAAACTCTTCACCACACTCTCAAGCTGGCCTCACAAGGCTGCCTCCTTCTGATCCTTCAGTCCTCAACTTCATTTCCCTCCTGCTTGAGGAGTGCTTCCTTGACCTCCAGTTTTCAGGTTGCCCTATGTCTCTTCTCTCCCAAAGCACCTTCCTCTCCTTCCTTCATGGTGCTGATCACAACTCTTAATTCTGTATTAATTCCTTCATTTGTTGTTTAATTCCTTCATTTGTCTTAATTGGTTCATTAATTCCTTCATTTGTCTTCTTCCCTCTATAAACTCTAACAAGAACAGGGAAAATTATGGTTTCATAACTAGACCTTAACCATTACCTGACCCGTGTCAGGTACATAGTGGGTTCACAATAAATCTTTTTTGGGGGATATAGGATTAAACAAATTAAAGAGAAGCTATGAGTCAAGGGAGAGAAGGAGGAGAGAGCTGGAGAATGTAGAAATGCTTATTCTCCCCGTGGAATTTGGTGATGGAGTCATGCGTGGCTGACTTTCAGAGGATATGGGAGCAAGGTACCTGGGCACATTTGTGAGGCTGTTGTGTGCTTTATGGCTTGGCCGTCTCTGCAGGCACAGTTTCCTAAGGATGCTGCTGGGGCTGGAAAGGGGATTTCTGGTGAGCACAGCCCTCCCTGCAGTGTGCAGCTGCTGTGGAGGCCGGGGCCCAGCTGGAGCTTGTTGGAGGTCTGGCAGGTGGAGCAGCCTGCAGCGGTTTTCTTGCCTGGGCACTGACAGCATTCTGACTTCAAAGCTGGAACACACTGACCGGGAACACTGTGACCTTTGGCACAATTCCTTCCCTTTCCCTCCCCTGCTTCTGAGCGGGGGAGGAGGGAGCCTAGCTCCCTTGCATGGGCTCGTGCCAGCCTGGAGAGCAGGTTTTCCTTAGATCCAGAGACTAGGGGAAAGGAGAGGCAGAGGAGGGCCGGTGGCAGCTGCTCTTTTTTTTTTTTTTTTTTTACCTTTTTATTGGAGTATAATTGCTTTACAGTGAGCATCAGGGTAGCCAGATTGGATTCCACCATATTTGGAATTTGGTATTTTGGTAAACTGTGCATTGTCATGAGAGGCTTTCTCTCCCTAGGCTCCAGCGATGAATGGGACCTGCTCATGGGAGTATCTGCCTAGATTCTGGAAAAATTAACGAGTGGAGCCACCTCCCACCTACCAGTCCCTGTCATCCAGCTCCTCAAGTGCCATCTGGTAATGGATGAGTCAAGTTGGATCTGACTTAGCTGACAGCTATTAAGGGCTCATTGAGCCTCAGTTTTCTCATCTTTGAAATGGAGATAAGAATAAATTTCCTAGGGCCATTATGAAGACTGAAGCTAATATGCATAAAACGCCTAGCACAATGTCTGGCATGAGGCAGCAGGCACTCGGTATATAATAGCTGCCCTCCCCTCATAGAGTCATCGTAGTTATCCTAGGCTACCTTTTCACTCTGGGAAACAGGGAACCTTACTGACATAACAACTTCTTAGCGGAGAAAACTGAGACTGGGTGGCTATCAAATGACTGTCTCACAACCACACTGCTAATACATGTTAAAATGGGGCCAGCCATCCAGATCGGTCCCACTCCAACTTGGGGCTTTCTCTCTCTCTCTTCTTTTTTTTTTTTTTTTTCCTTTGGCCTTGGCTTACTTCCCTGAGCAATAGAAGTAGAATATGGTTTACGTTGTTGACATCTGCAGAAGGCTTATAATTCTCACTATCACCACTACTATCAAAAACAGAGACAGAGCTGCCAGCATTCGTAGAGGACTTGATAGTTTACGGGATACTTTCACCTACGTTGTCTTTTTAGGGAATCCATGATCCTGCTTTTGTAGATGGAAAGAATCTAGAAAGGACTGAGACAGTGACTTCCTGGGGATACTTTCCTCCAAGCTAAGACCTTATTTGCATGTGCCACAAGGAGTAATCAGCTAATTCCTGGGACATATACTTGTGCGACCTGCTTTAATCTCAACTCTGCCGTTTATGGGCTACCTGACTGCAACCATTCTGTGTCTGTTTCTTCATCTGTAAGATGGGGATAATTAAAACAATATGAGACAACATGCAGAAACCACTATCATGGAAGCTGGCACTCATGAGAACTCGATAAATAGTAGACACTATTGTCAGGCTGAGAAACACCCCTGTTCTTGTCTTACACTTCTGTTTTTGCAGCAACTGGGCAAAACCAGACTTAAAAATATTAAGTTGGAGGATACCAAAGAAACCTATGAGCACTGGGGGAATTGAGCAGAAACCCCCAGTGTTCTAGGATAACCAGAAATAGCAGTGACCAAGGGGGGGTGGGGGTGGTGGCTTTGGTTCAGGACCAAGGACAGCTCCAACTTTCTTCCCTCCCCTCTATGGGGACACTCCATGTCTATAGAGTCTGTGGAAGAAGTCTTCTACTTCAGGGCTTTCCTATTCGGTACTTGTCACAATCTTCCAATCTCTCTGCATTTGCCCATGCCATTCCTCCCCTTCCTCTCTTATCATGAACTATTTCTAACATAGCAAGAAGCACAGGGAATAGAACGGTCACCCTTGCACCTATCACTCCAATTTAACACATGTTGGCATTTTGCCACAGTTGCCTCTGATGTTTCATTTTGTTTTTGTAAATGACACTTGGCAGAGGCCACTGAAGCTCCCTTTGTGGTCCTCTCCCCCCCACCCCATCACATGCCTCTCCTTCCTGCCCAGAGGTCACCGCTGTTCTAAGGCTGGTGTGCAGCCTTCCGTGTCTTCCTTCTACCACCACCAGCTTCCTTCCACTCATCTGAGTCCTCTGCACTTTTAAGATCCAGGTCAAAGCCCCTACTCCCCAGTTCATGATGACCTTTCTTTTTTTTTCTTTTTTTTTGCGGTACGCGGGCCTCTCACTGTTGTGGCCTCCCCCGTTGCGGAGCACAGGCTCCGGACGCGCAGGCTCAGCGGCCATGGCTCACGGGCCCAGCCGCTCCGCGGCATGTGGGATCTTCCCGGACCGGGGCACGAACCCGCGTCCCCTGCATCGGCAGGCGGACTCTCAACCACTGCGCCACCAGGGAAGCCCCATGATGGCCTTTCTTGCAGAGCATTTTGGAGGGTTTTCGAGGATTTCTCATTTACCCTTTTAACCAGATATCAAACATGTGCTGAACAGGCCCTGTTTGGAGGCAGCGCTCTTTTACTTGCTGGAGTGACGAAAATGAGTTCCACATGGCCCCTGCCTCTGAGAACTCACAGAACATGGCACATGGCTTAATAGCATCTGGCAGTGAGAAAGGAAGCCTGTTGGGAGAGGGGGCCACCTTCAGAAGTCTGCCACAGCTCCCACACAGGAATCAGATCTCACACAAACCCTCGAGACCTTGAGGCCAGAAGACTGGAAGCAGTATGAGAATAGGAAGCAAGGTAGGAGTTCCTGTGACACGTCAGGCCTTGTGTGGGGCAGTTTAAACATATCATCTCGTTTCATGTTCCACAAATTAGGGAAATGAGTGTCACCCCCTTCCAAGGCCTGGAGAGCCACCAAACCTGGTCAGAAGTGCAGCTCATGTTTGAGTTACGGCTTTCTAATGTCAATGTCTGTATTTATCTGGCTTCCTCTTTCGACTATGAACAACTTGAGACAGACATGGAACCCAATTCATCTCTGGTTCCCGGGCCCAGCGCTGTCCCTTAGCAGATATGTCATTCATGAAAAGTTATACTGTGATCGATCTCTGGGGTACAAAGGAAACAAGGACATGGGGGTCCTGCCCTTGAGGAGTTTACCGTCTAGAAAAAAGGCAGGCTTTGGTTACAATGCAGGAGAGTAGTGTACAAATGCCAATCACATAGCATGGGATTACTACTCTCAGTGAGAGATGGAACTATATTTTCTTGGTTGGCCTTGCCTTTTAAAAACACCAGACCAAAGCACCTGGGGACACAGCATTCCCTGGGGACTCCTGCATTGCACAGTCAGGTGAGCTCTGTTTTCGCAAGGTCTAACACACCTGGCTCCACCCCTGGCTTCTCCGTCTGCCCTTTGTTCTGTCACCCTTCCGACTCTGGGTGCAAACTTGCCATGTGGGTTCTCTGCTCTCTCGTCTCCCTTTGGCATCTCTTGCTGTCTTTTTTTTTTTTTTTTTTTTTTGCGGTACGTGGGCCTCTCACTGTTGTGGCCTCTCCCGTTGCGGAGCACAGGCTCCGGACGCGCAGGCCCAGCGGCCATGGCTCACGGGCCCAGCCGCTCCGCGGCATGTGGGATCCTCCCGGACCGGGGCACGAACCCGCGTCCCCTGCATCGGCAGGCGGACTCTCAGCCACTGCGCCACCAGGGAAGCCCTCTCTTGCTGTCTTGATGAACATCTGCTCCAACCTCTGATGCCGTATCAGCTGAACCAAACCCCGCCCACCCTGGTTCTCCTTTCTCCTTCCGTTCACTACCTCCAAGGTCAGCAGGATGTGGTTTCAGATGTAAGCTACAACCTAATGCCCCTTCCAGGACCCATGTCTTCTCTAAAGCAGAGTCTAGGGCAGGGGCTCTTAACCTCTGGGTGGCATGAACCACCTTGGCAGATTGGTGAAGTCTATGACCCCACCTCAAAAAGAACTAGTTATACGGAGATATAGTTATCAGTCGATAGATAACTATATTTGTTACCATTACTGAGCATCAAACACATATTAAAACAACAGACATCTATTTTCTCACAGTTTCTGTGGGTCAGGAATCTGGGCGTGGCTTAGCTGAGTCTTCTGGTTCAGGATCTCTCATGAGGCTGCAATCCAGGTGTTGGCCAGGGTCACAGTAATCTTAAGATCAACTGGGGATGGATCTGCTTCCCAAGCTCACTCACCTGGTTGTTGGCAGGATTTGGTTTCTCATGGGAGGTTGAACTGATGGCTTTAGTTCCTCTCTGACTGTTGACCAGAGGTGACCCTTACTTCCTCTCTCTGTAGAGCAGCTCACAACATGGCAGCTGCTTCATGAGAAGGAGTAAGTGAGAAGAAGTAGGATTAAGATGGAAGCCACCATCTTTTATAGCCTCATCTCGTAAGTGGCATCCCTTCACTCTCGCCATACTCCGTTCACTAGAAGCAAGTAACTAGGTTCAGCTCACACTCATGGGAGAGGATTATCCAGGGCGTGAATACCAGGCGATGGGATCTTAAAGGACCACCCCGGAGGCCTGGCTACACAAGTACAGTATGCATTTATTTATGAAGGTGTTAAATAAGATCTGAGAGGTCCAATAACTAAGGTGACTTTGAAGTAGACGTGAGTACAGGCACACCTTAGAGATATTGCAGGTTCGGTTCCAGACAACTGCAATAAAGCAAATATCACAATAAAGTGACGTGCATGAATTTTTCGTTTCCTGGTGCGTATAAAAGTTATGTTTATACTATACTGTAGTCTATTAAGAGTGCAATAGCATTATGTCTTTTTAAAAAAAGTACAGACCTTAATTAAACAATACTCTATTGCTAAAAAAATGCTAACCGTCATCTGACAACTCAGGGTTTTCACAAAACTTCAATCTGTAAAAAAATGCAGTATCTATGAAGTGCAATAAAATGAGGTCTGTCTGTACCTGCAACAGCTGACATATGATAGGAAATTATCTGTGATTTCTGTGATTGATAAAATCATAGATACTGTTTATACACTGGGGTTTGTTGCCTACATTCACAAGTAATGAAAATGTCAAATTTCAGTTAGAGGTGAGTGAAAATAAAGCTGCACATTGTTCTCATCCAAACTCACGGTCCCCCCGCCCTCCCAGAATTATGTCCTCTGACCCTTGTAGAATCCATGGACCCAAGTTAAGAACCCCTGCTCCAGAGGTGGGAAGCAGATAGAAATGGCTTATTCGTTGGTCACAAATGATGTGGACTCAGTCTAATTCAGCCTGCTTGGAGCTAAAAGTTCTTCCAAGAGGGTTTACAATGTGGCCAGAAATTAGCAGGGTCACTGCTGTCTCGGTTCTGGTTCCCTGCCTTGAATATTTGTGAATTCAATTTTGGGGTATATATCCTAAGGTGATCGGGAATTAAGATTAGATTAAAATTAACCAGATTCATAAGAGACCAATGTATAATGCATATTTTACTCAATCCATAATGCATTGAATCATTCATACAGTCTTCCATTCTTTTTTACTCAATCCTTAATGCATTTAATCATTCATACAGTCTTCCATTCTTTCAGCACACATTGTTAAGCACACATTTACTGACCACTACAGTTTTCTAGGCACAGAGATAACACTAGGGCCTGTGGTATCCAAGTAATGGTTAAAGACATAATCCATGACACCCAAAGGCTCATGGTTGCTCAGGGTGGTTCTTGACTTCCCTTTTCACCCAGACACATGCATGGCCATGACATTGATTCTACGGAGAACCATTCTCTTTTCCAGCCATTCCTGTGTTAACCCATTTCCACATAGGAACTTCTACAATTTCAGAAGGATTTGGAGAGGAAGCTTCTACCCTGGCTTGCTTCTTTCCATGACAGAATGGCTTTTCTGACCGGTGAGGCTGGGACTGGGGCTCTGGCCGCCACTGACATGCTACTCATTGTTTCTGTCTCTTCAGAGTCACATGTGTTCTCTTGCCTCCTACCTTTGCCATAAGGTCAGCCCACTGGAGCAGGCCTCACCCTGAGTCAGGGTGATGGAGGGATAAGAGGGGAGGGAAGGATGGAGGAAGGCCTGAAGTTTTAGAGCTGCAGCTGGGTAAGTGAACCCATCAGAAGGAGAAAGCGCAGTTAGCCTCTTCTGGACTCAGTTCTAAGCCATGTTCCCCCATCCATATTTACCACCAAAAGGCAAACAGTCTGTCCCTACTTAACTCCCAGGTCTGCGGCTCAGCCAGAGAAGAGAAGGGTATAATTATCACCAAACATTTTACATCCTCCCACGGCCATATCCAGGGTGGCACACAATTCACCATGCTCTAGCCACAACTCGGACTTTTTTCTCCTATGCAAGAATGTCACTGTTAAGGCCATAGTTCATTTCGATGGCTCTTCATTCAACAAATATTTATTAGATATCTATTGTGAGCTAACCAATGGGCAAGATGCTGGGAATTTTGTGTGTGTGTGTGTGTGTGTGTGTGTGTGTGTGTGAGTTAAGTTTTATTTGGGGCAACATGAGGACTGTAGCTCAGGAGACAGCATCTCAGAGAGCTCTCAGAAACTGCTCCAAAGAGGTAGGGGGGAAGGTCTGTATATATGTGACTTTGGTGAAGGGAGGGTACATGCAATCGAGCACATATTTTTTGAAGAACGCTGCTGCTAGCTACGAGGAGCAGGCGTCACCATGAAGATTTTAGTGCTTTTTCTAGATAGGACGAGATGCAAGAATTGGGCTCATAGAATCTTCTCCTGAAAATATCTAACTATCTGAAGACCTGTTCTGCCAGTTTTTCCCAGAGCGCAGAGGGCCTCCTTCCTGATCTCCACGCTGAGCTCCTTTCAGTGGGTGTTGAGGGTCAGCGGCTACAGCAGCTCATAATTTAATCCTTGTAGAGGTAGATGGCAAGCTCCAGTTCATAGTCGGCAGGGCCCTCTCATGGTCATAAATTCGACCATGGCTTAGGAGGTCGTCCCATGGTAAGATGCTGGGAATTGAGGCAAGCATAAGTCAGAAGAGTTCCTGCCCTTGTGAAGCTTACATTCTAGAAGATAGAGACATATAACCATCAAGTAAACCAAGATATGGACAAGACCCTGGAAGTGCTTTATAAGAAATAGACAGTAGACTGGAGTACGAACCACCAGGGGATACCCATGTTTGACACGGTGGTCAGGGAAGGCCTCTCTCTGTGAAAGAGGCATTGGAGTGTGGCCTGCAAGGCAAGCAGAAGCTGGGTGGGTGAAGGTTGGCCAGAGGAGACTTCAGGCAGAGAGAACTGCAAGGGCTCCAAGGTTTGGTGTGTCTGGGGAAAGAGGTTTGCATCCTTTGACTTAATTGTGTTCGAAGAAAAATAACATGTGATATGATGCATTCCATATTACGAGTGGTATAAGTGAATACGTAACCACTAAAATAAGTTTTCTTTCTGTGTATATGCCTTAATCGTTTGGCCCACCACACTTTAGGAAAAGGAATCACTTCTTTTATACCCACACCAGAGAACGCAGAATAATTCTAGAGACTTGAGTAGCTGCCAGCCGCAGCACCTGTCTTTCTAGAACAGGGCTGGGTAATTCCCATCTTGGCTTTTTATTCCAGGCTCTCCGCGCACCATCTCTACGTTGATCTACTTCATCTTCGACGGATATACTTAGACTTTTAAACAATCTGCTCATGTGGCTACCCCTTCATGCAAACTCATCCAAAGAGATTTCTGGATTTCTGTGAAGCTCTGGCCTTTCTTTTGTGTCCTTGGCCGAGATCCTTAACCTTTGAGGAGCTCTGCAATATTATGAATACTTGCCGTTCTGGAGGGCTTTTATTAGCATTCTTTTTTGCGGTTGTTTGTAAGTTTCCACCCAGGGGGTCCAGCTGTGCCAGAGTTTCCTTCTCTCTCGGCCTGTCTCCCACAGCTGCTTAGTCAGACCACACTCCATCCAGCTGGCAGATCTTTCTGCCTCCCTCTCCTCTGGGTCCCCTTTGGCCTCAAATGCTAATTGAGGAGCTCAGAAAGAGGATGTTAAAAAGAGGGCTTCCCGGTGGGCATCAGTGAATCACTGTGCAGACAGGTCCTTCTCACCCTCTGATGAGCCATGAGTGGGGCTGAGCAGATGGCCACCGGAACAGATAACGTGTCAGTCTCTCTGTCAACTCTGCTTGGCCCCAGATGCCGAAATAGCCTACATCTGCGCCCACTGGAGGCATGTGATCCAACACTCTAAGAAATTTCAACCAACGAGGAGGGTGGTACAGCCGTACTTTCTAGAAGGTCGAGCTGAAGGTTAAATATTGTCACAGAGATACTCAAGATAGCTTTGCCATCCCAGCCAGCAACTATCTGAGCAGTGTCTTGCTGACTCAAGTCCATTCTCTCCACAACTATGGATGCTCTATTTTTCATCTGAATGTGTTCTTGTCTTTAAGGTCTCATTTCATTGGTCAGGAGACAATGCAGAGCAAATGAGGGCTACTTCCTACAAGGCAGAGAATAATAACAGCTTCTGTGAATAAGGCACCTACTCTCCCAGGCACTCGGCAGCCATGACCTCATTTACTTCTTACACCTTTTAACACACTATCGCTCACCCTGGGGCACAGACCGTGAGACTGAGGCTCAGGGAGTTTTAAAAATCTCCGCAAGTTCTCGCGAGTAGGAAGGGTAAAGCTGAGTTTAGAATAAGGTGACCATATAATTTATTATCCAAACCAGGGCACTTTTGAGGGTGCAAGGGGAGACTCTTAGGACTTTCACCAGGCAACAGGTGTAAAGGTGGAATGTCCCAGCTAGTCAGAATATACAGATGCCTGAGTTCTGAACCAGTTTTTTGGCTCGAAAACCCAGTTTTCCCCACTTATCCTATTGATTCCCAGGAAGGTAATCAGAAGAAATTAGAATCACTTCCTTTTGTAACATTTTTGCTTGCTGATTCCTTCCCATCTCTTCCCATCCCAGGATACCTCTGTGCTTTTAAGAAGCCCCGAGGGTGATTCTGATGTGCTGCAGGGTATGGGAACTCCTGCACTCAACGCTATGGTCTTTGAAGACAGCAAGTCCCTCTCGTTCAACATTGTATCGTAGCAGCTGACATAGACGAATCCAGTATCTGCTTAATAAATGTTTGTTCAATGAATGAATGAAATTACATACAGAGGCAATCAGGTCTGAGTGTCGTGGAGTGTTTGGGGGGTAGAAATTAGTGGAGGATGTCCAGCATACAAAGAAAAACAAGACAGAGGTAAACAAGGGGAGCATCTGCCAGGCTACGCTTCAATTTCATCCTAAAAGTAGAGCCACCAAAGGTTCTGAGTAGCAAAGTGACTTCGTTTGGTTTGCATTTTGGAAAGAACACTCCCCATGGTCGTGTTCCAGGTTAAGCCCATAAGAAACTGGACACTGGAGGTATTTATTTATTTATTTTTGAATTTTTGAATTTTATTTTATTTATTTTTTATGCAGCGGGTTCTTATTAGTTATCTATTTTATTGGTCAATCCCAATCTCCCAATTCATCCCACCACCCCCACCCCCCGCCGCTTCCCCCCCTTGGTGTCCATACATTTGTTCTCTGTATCTGTGCTTCTATTTCTGCCCTGCAAACCGGTTCACCTGTACCATTTTTTCTAGATTCCACATATATGCGTTAATATATATGTTTTTCTCTTTCTGACTCACTTCACTCTGTATGACAGTCTTTAGATTCATCCACGTCTCTGCAAATGACCCAATTTCGTTCCTTTTTACGGCTGAGTAATATCCCATTGTATATATGTACCACATCCTCTTTATCCATTCATCTGTCGTTTAGGTTCCTTCCATTACTTGGCTATTGTAAATAGTGTTGTAATGAACATTGGGGTGCACGTATCTTTTTGAATTATGGTTCTCTCAGGATATATACCCAGTAGTGGGATTGCTGGGTCGTATGGTAGTTCTATTTTTAGATTTTTAAGGACCTTCCATACTGTTCTCCATAGTGGCTCTATCAATCTACATTCCCACCAACAGTGCAAGAGGGTTCCCTTTCTCCCCACCCTCTCACTGGAAGTATTTAAAACATGTTTTCAGAAGGGCTACTGAGTGCCCAGCATAATATAACCTTTTACATATTTGAGAAATCTCCAAGCTGGGGCAAGCAGCAGCCCGGCTCAGCCTCAGCCTCTGGACACACCCTCTGCACAGTGATGAGTCACCCCGGTGGAGTATCTCAGAGCCACACTTTCAGGGGAATAGTTCCCCCCTGGTCGTTCACTGGCTTCTCCCCCAGTATCTGTAGTTCTACCCCGTGGGTGGCTGGGTGAATGGGAGGCATCCCCCAGAATCAGGAAAGTGAGGAGAGGTCTCTTTGGCCAGAGCAGATCCCTTCACGGGGAACTTTCCTCTTCTCTTTTTGCTGCCCATGACCTCCATGCCATCACAGGGCCTGGGTTCAGTGTTGTCTCTGGGGACAGGGTACCTGAGGGGCTTTCAGACACGGCAGTTTGCTTCCCATCCCCCTCTCCCACCTCTCGAGTGGGGCTCTGGTTACTACTGCTCTTCCAGGCCAGCCCAGGGGACCTTGCTGTTTGCAGCCCTCTTCCCTGGGGCTACCCACAAAGCTTTGCCCTGTCTGGCTAGCAGGCTGCCGGGCAGTGTAGATGAAAGACACTGTTCACGCTTAATGGCGACTGGAATGCTCTCTCTGTAAAGCAGGCGATGTGGAGACCAGCTCATCAGCACTCAAACGTCTGATGAGGAACGGTGGGTCCCTGGAGTCGACCCTTTCATTGGCTTCCCTCGAGGGACAGGCTTCTTCTGAGATGGTCCTGGGGCAGCTTGGGGTGGGAGTGTCCTGGCCCAGAGCTCAAGTATGCCTGAACACATGCTCTTCCTCTCCCGGACAAAGCCTGCGTCCTGTGTCCACCCTCCTCTTATCCTCTCTTCTAGAACCATCCACCACCCTGAAGCCTTCTCCTAGCGCCCCAGCCCTCACCTCATCCCTCTTGCTGAATTCTGACTCATGCACAATTTCTACCTTTCTGCCTTCATACCCCAAGCATTTATGCACCACTTGCCAAGCCTGTTCCTGAGCATTCACAGCAATATGATCATTTAAATCCCAAGCTCTGTCAGCACTTACTGGCCGACTTTGGCTTGTATCTCTTGGGCCAGAATGAGACACACACACCCCTGGCTACAAGGAGGGCTGGGAACTTTGAGATTTGGGGTCCAAGTTCCCACAGGGAAGGTGGCAATGAGGCGGGAGGGGAAGGGGGTGGGGAGAGGCTTTAAAGCAGTCCATCAACAGTGTTTGCTCCATGGCTAGCATTGTCATCCCCATTTGGCAGATTCAGAAACTGAGTCACACGGAAGAGAAGTAACTTGCTCCAGATCACCCAGCTAGAGAGTGATGGAGACATGGTTAAAATTCCAGGCTGACAGCTCCTGAGTCTGTTCTTGTAACGACCAGTCTTCTGTGGGGACCCTCACAGGGAGAGGGAGAAGTAGATGGATTCGTGATATACTAAGAGGTAGAATGGTTCCAGTGGTGGTCAGTTGTTCTGGGGAGAGAGTGGAGTCCAGGACAACTCCAGGATTCTGCCTGAAATGACATACTGGAAATGTAAATAGTAATGTCAAATTTTTGAAGGACTTCCATGGACAACTCTCTTTAATATATTGGTTATAATTCTGATAACAAGTGTGCATCATTACCTTCCTTTAAAAGATGGAAAAAATCGAGGCTCACAGAGGTTACGTGACTTGTCCAAAGTCACAAGAATGGTAAATAAAGATGACAGCTGGACATGAACTGGGTCTGTGTGGCTTCAAAGTCAAACTGATGACAGCATTTCTACGCACTGCCTTCTTATGAGGAAAAAACGGGAACGGGAGGCAATGGCCGGCTTCTGCAAATCGCATGTTGTCGGGATTCCTGTCCTTCTTTGACCCAGATTTGTAAACAGAGGCTTTGCAAGCCAAAGTACACATGGGCAGATGCAAAGAAGCAATCTCAGCAGGAGAAAGTCGCATGTGTCCTGGTGGTGTGAGTCCGCCTGAATCATGTGTCCCCATGGAGCCCTGCTGTCTCCATGGCCGAGCTGCCCCAGGCCTGGAGGTCTGCAGATGGCCACAGAGTGGCTGCTGGCTTGTCCAACTGCAGCCTGGGCAGTCTGGAGGGAGGGGGTTGCTGAAGGGGCAGTGTGGCCAGCTGACAGAGCTTCCTTTGCTAGGCTCCTTGCTGAGTCCTTTTAAAGGGAAGAAGGAAAATAAGAAAAGATATTTGTCATGGGAACCAGAAAGTCCCACTTTAACAACAGCTGTCATTTACTTATTCATTCAAAACTATTGATGGAACTCCTGCCGTGCTACAGAGTCTGTCCTAAGTACTGGGGATGCAGCGGGAGTTCACAGAATCCTTGCTCTCAGGGAGCTTGCAGTTTAGTGGACGGAAAGGAAAGCTGTAAATAAGTGTATATATTGTGTGCTGTAAGAAAAGCAGTGGGACTTCCCTGGCGGTCCAGTGGTTAAGTCTCTGCACTTTCACTGCAGGGGGCACGGGTTCGATCTCAGGTTGGGGAACGAAGATCCCGCGTGCTGCATGGATGACGCGGCCAAAATAAAAGCAGCAACACAGGCTAAAGGCAGAAGGACTAGAGAGGCTGGGGATGCTCTTTTTAGCAGGGAAGGTCAGGAAAATCACTTTGAAGAGGCACCATTTGGGCAGAGACCCGAAAAACATGAAGGCGTAGGCTGGGCAGATACCTGGGGCCGGAATGGTCTCTGGCAAAGGGAGCAGCAAGTTCCTGAGAAAGGAGTAGGACCTGGGCTATCTGGGGTGAGTGGCCAGCATGTTGATGGGGGAAGGTCTGGTGGCCAGAGATGGAAACAAGTGAAGGAGCAAGGGTGTTGAGGGTAGGAAAGAGGAGATGCACAGCTCACAGAAAATGGTTCACATTGGGAAGGGAGGAAAGATTTTTTCTGGGTGATATCAGAAATTGGGATGGGGCTTCCCTGGTGGCGCAGTGGTTGGGAGTCCGCCTGCCGATGCAGGGGACGCGGGTTCGTGCCCCGGTCCGGGAGGATCCCGCATGCCGCGGAGCGGCTGGGCCCGTGGGCCATGGCCGCTGAGCCTGCACGTCCGGAGCCTGTGCTCTGCAGCGGGAGAGGCCACAGCAGTGAGAGGCCCGCGTATCGCAAAAAAAAAAAAAAAAAAAAGAAATTGGGATGAAAGACCAGTCGTGGAAATCACTGGAGGCTGATTTCAGTTCCATAAAAAGGCACCAAGCACCAGCTCTGGAGATAAGGGACAAACATGAATTCATTCATTTGAATATTTATTGAGAACCTATTATGTGCTCAACAGATATGTGTGTGGGATTCAGTTTTTTGTTTGAATCATTATTTAAATGAAATCCATCCTTTGCAGTTGGTTGATACGCCTCTTAGTTTTCTTTCCATCATGGAGTCTCCTCTTCCGTGTTAGTTAGCCAGGGCTGCTGTAACAAAGTACCACAGGTGGGTGAGTTGGGGTGGGAGAGGTGCTTAAACAGCAGAAAGTTATTTTCTCACAGTTCTGGAGACAACACCATGATGAAGGTGTTGGCAGTTTGGTTTCTTCTTTTTTTTTTTTTTTTTTTAACATCTTTATTGGGGTATAATTGCTTTACAATGGTGTGTTAGTTTCTGCTTTATAACAAAGTGAATCAGTTATACATATACATATGTTCCCATATGTCTTCCCTCTTGCGTCTCCCTCCCTCCCAGTTTGGTTTCTTCTGAGGTCTTTCACCATGTCTTGTAGATGGCCATCATCTCCTATCTTCACATGGTTTTTTCCCTTTGTACCTGTGTGTCCTAATGTCTCCTAAGGACACTAGCCATAGTGGATTAGGGTCAACCCTAATGACCTCATTTTAACTGAACTACCTCTTTAAAGACTCTGTCTCCAAAGGTAGTCATATTCAGAAGTACTTGGTGTTAGGGCTTCAACGTACGAATTTTAGAGGGGACACGATTCAGCCCATAGCATCCTCCTTTCCTCACATTTTGTTTTTTGAATAAACTGAGCTGTCTGCTCTGTCTGAGATTTTCAGGTTGCATCCCTGTGGTTTACTCTGTTTTCTGTAAATGGTACTTAGGCACTTGAGTGGATTCAGGTTTGATTTTCAGGCAAGAATGCTATGTTATTGGGGCTGTATACTTCTGACAGGAGGCAAATGAGGCCTGGTTATCTCTCTTTCTGTCACATACCATATGGTTTCAACAAGAAATTTAGATACGTAAGAACCATGACATACCTTGAATATTTCCACACCTGCTGTTTGTATGAATGGCCTTGAGCCATCAGAATGCTGAGGTGCCTCTGAATCAAAGCAAGATTCAGTTATATCCAACACCATTTTAGCAGTGAGTATTTTATGGGGTTTTCCTTTTGCAGATATCATTACATTTGCATATGAGATGTGATTGCAGGCTGGACCAGTATCCCCCTCTGATCTGTGACGTAATGGGACAGAAATTTTATGGAATGGCAGCTGGGAGCAGGGAAAACCTTGCAAGTCACTCAGAACTGGATCCTGGTCCATTCTAGGGGACTGAATTGGTTAGTTGTTGCTATGTAACAGATCACCCCAATACTTGGTGACTCCAGCTCACAACCACTTTTCTTACTCATATGTCTGTGGGTTGGCTGACTTAGTCTAGACTTGTCTGAGGGGAAGGAGTAGGGAAGTACACTCCATCTTCAGGGAGAAGAACTAAAAAGTCACCTGGCAAAGGGCATGGATAAGAGCAAAAAAAAAAAAGGGATAAAGAATTGAGACCAATAATTCAATCTGTAACACAGATTAAATGAAATAACATATGCAAAGTGCCCAAGGATTTCTGGGCATATGGTCTATGCCTTGTGAATGCTAGCTATTGCTACTACTATTATTAATCATTAATCTTTATTTTGCACAAATTGTGGCTGGAAATGGAATGCAGAGGTCCGTTCTTTGGGAAGGCTCTTATAGACATCCGCAATGATGGGTGTCACTCACCATCAGCACCGTGACCACAGGTGTAGGGGTCATCCGTGCTGGTTGACAGAACAGTTTGTTCTCCATGCTGGGTGGCTGTTTGTTCAGAGGAGGCCCTGGGACTGACTTGTCACCTCACCATCAGGTGCTGTCAGAACCAGGGAAATCATCGGGATTTCCCTGGCGGTCCAGTGGTTAAGACTCCACACTTCCAACGCAGGAGGTGCGGGTTCGATCCCTGGTCAGGGAACTAAGATCCCACATGGCGTGTGGTATGGCCAAAAAAAAAAAAAAAAAAACCAGGGAAATCATTCCTGATAGCCCATGTTCAGTAGAGATGGCAACTCAGACCCTGGTTTGAAAGAAGAAATGAATTGCTTGATTGGAGCTCAAACACCTGGACATTCTTAACTAGTGAGAGTGCGTTTTTGGCCCGTGTTAGGGGGAAGAGGCAAATGAAGAGGAAGCAAATTGGTCTTAGAGATGTATTTTAAAAAGCAATGGTTTACTTGTATGTCCTGGGCTCGGCACAGCTTTCATTGGAACTCCTTCGCTAGCGGTTCCCACGTGCACCCTGCAGACCGTTAGCACCAGAATCCCCTGGGGTTAGCAACACATCCACATTCTGATTTGGGAGGCTGAGGGGGCGACACTCTGGTTTTAAAAGCTTTCTGGTGTATGTGATGAGCAGTCGGATAAAGGGGATGCTGGTCTCCCTGTTGGTGCATTCACGTCTATTTACACCATTGCACAGAAACTGGGTTCCCACTCATGGCTGATCAGGACTAGAGAGGTCTGGATTCTGAGCTCTTGAGGAGCAAAGGCCATGTCTTATTCCATCCTTGCATCCGGAGCAAGGTGCCCTGGAGGGGTGTGATGTTGAGCCCAGCATTTATGGGGCCTTCATTGTGCAGGACAGGAGACAGAGGCCCAGCAAGGCTAAGTGACTCACCCAGGGCTGTACTGCTAAGGCACTCCCCACTCAGCCTCCCCTGCCCCTTGGGGTCCGGCCCTTCCAAGCTTCTTCTCGGGAAGGGAGCTCCTAGGCATGAAACACCTCTGACGTGTTAGGCCTTGGGCTAGGTGATTTAAACATGTTATTTCATTTTCTTCTTTCATTAACAAATAAAACTTGTAAATTAGCACTATTAACTCCACTTTATAGAAGAGAAAATGTACCAGAAGACACACAGCTAATGGGGAGGAAGCGGAAATCCAGTCGAGGTTTGTTGGGTGGATGTAGTGATTGACAGGGAGTACGAGGAGGGCTCCTGGGGTCCTGATGATGTTCTGACCCTCGGTCTGGATGCGGGTCACTTGGGAGAGGGGGCTCGGGGTGTGAAAATTCATCACTGTGCACTTAGGCTTTGTACACCCTTTTATGTCGTTTCTCTTCCATGACAAGGTAGAAGAACCAATCCCGGTGAATCTAGGTTGCAAAGCCCTGCTCTTCTGTTATGTCTTGCTGCCTCCCACGATGAAAGCTTGGCCCCTGCCCCATCAACTCATGACGGCATTTCCACGCGAAGACACACAGTGTGTAAAAGGGGGTCTGAGCTAGAAACCAGGCCTTTTTTTTTTTTTTCTTGCTTAATATTCTTTTCTTCTATATCAGCCACCTCTGGGGAGGTCCCAGCAAACGCTTGAATGAGACTTTTCCTGGGATAACTGAATCATAGGGCAGATGTGTCTCTTAGAGCTCATTTTATGCAAGACTGAGGAGCTTTCATTATTACTGACATCTACATCTCTGTTTTCTTTAAAAAAAAAGACCAAACCCAACTTTATCTATGTATAACTGACAGATTTAAAGTATACAGTCTGTTTTGACATACGTATTTACACCCATGTAAACCTCTCTACATCAAGACAATGAAGATAATGAACATATCAATCACCCCAAAAGTTTTCTTGTGTCCCTTTATAATCCCTTCCTCCCGCCCCTACCTGTGTGCCCCTCCCTCCCCACCTATCCCTAAGGCAACGAATGATCTGCTTTCTGTTACTGTACATTAGTTTTCATCTCTTAGAATTTCATGTGAGTGGAGTTAATCGTTATATGCCCTTTCGTATGTGTGGCTTCTTTCGACCAGCATAATTATTTTGAGATTCATCCACGTTGTCGCATATATCAATCACTTGTTCCTTTTTACTGCTGTATGGTATTCCATCATAGGGCTGTATCTCAGTGTCTGTATCCATTTACCCGTTGATGGACGTAAGGGCTGTTTCCAATGTTTGGTTATCTCAGACAGAGCTGCTACAAACATTCTTGCACAAGTCTTTGTTGGACATAGGCTTTCACTTCTCTTGTGAAAATATCTAGGAGTAGAATGGCTGGGTCATATGGTAGGAATATGTATACCTTTTAAAAAAAGCTGCCAAACACTTTGTTTTCCAAAGTGTTCATACCATTTACATTTCCATCAGCATGGAAGAGAGTTCCGGTTCCTCAGCGTCCCGGCCAGCCCTTGCTATGATCAGTCTTTTTCATTGTAACCATTCAAATAAGTGTACAGTGCAGACTTCGGAAGATGTCTTTTTGTGCAGCTCTCTCCTGTCTGGTTCTGGGTTCTGTGAGTTCTAGCCACGTTGTTCTACTGGACTTCCAGCTTCATCTCTTCAACTCACCCTGGTTGCTGGGCTCTGACTGAGTTCCTCCTTCCTGTGCTGAGGCCTGGAAATTTTCTCAAGGCAGTAAGTTGGGGCAAGTACAGGGCTCACTTGAGCTAGAACCCAGGTCTTTTGCCTCCTTGGCCAGTATTCTTTATTTCCACACCATCTTTCAGGTATTGTGCCCATTGCCTGATGTCCAGTGTTTTCTGAACCATTATTTCATTGTCTGCGTTTTGCTTATTTCAGGTGGAAAAGCAAATGCTATCGCTGTTACTTCTATTTGGCTGGAAGTAGAAACCTCTCTTTCTTTAAGGGCCTTCAATTCTCTCTGGTCCTCTACAAAAGGGACTCTGGTTTCTCTTGCACGCAGAGGTATCAATGACTCAATCGCTTAAAGCATTACTGTTTCAGGTCACTTTGTATGTAAGGAGAGTTCAAATGTTTACATCAAAGTGATGATACTCTAAGGATGAAATTTAGGCATCTGCCTGGGGGTATGAGATATTGTATTCTCCCAAGAACACCTCCCCAGTCAGGGTTATGAACAAAACAAAACAAAACCAAGAAGAATAAACAAAAAACGAGAAGCGGCTCATGAATTTAATAAAGTCATCTGGTAGTGATAACTCAATAAGCCTTTGTTGGGTACCACCTTTTGCCAGGTGCTTTACTAGGCAGTGAGGATCTAAATATGCCTGTCCTCAATGAGTTTATGCTCTACTGGGTAAAGATATTCATGAACAAGTAAATATAATGCATTTTAAGAAGTATAGGATTTGAGTATGTGTCAGGGTGATTCCCAGGAGTGACAGCTTGGAAATCTGCTCCATGTGGGCATTCAGAGACTCTGAGTCTACATCCATCTACATGCCATCCACATCCCATGGCTTCCAAGATCACGCTGACCCCTATCCCAGTCACCTGGAAGCAAAAAGAGCATGGAGGAGAGCATCCAAGGAAGGTTCTTAGGGGCCAGACAAGGAAGCATCGTGTATCATATTATCTCAGTTCCTATTGGCTATAGCCTGGTCACATGACCAAAACCAACGGCCAGGAAAATTGGGAAATGTCGTCCTGTGTGCCCAGGAAGAGGAGGTAACAGGTTTTGGCAAACTGCTAAGAGCGTCTGTCATATTAAGGATCTCTCTAATATAAGTTTATAAAATGCATACTTTTTTACAGCTATTGGTTACAGTGACACTTACTCAGCATTTGATAAGGGGCTGAGGCTGTCATGTGCATTTGAAACTGACTTATGGCCTTTCTGCAATCAGAGGCAGGTGGAAAGGAACAAGTGGAGTATGGAGTGGTGTCCAACTGGGCTGCAGAGGTACGCATGTGGTTAACATCTGTTCCCTACCTTTTATAACTATCTGGAATTAGCAGCTTGTGACAAAGAAACAAAAGGCCTCCTTAGTGAGGTGGCCTTGAAGCCACATCAGGGCAAAGAAGGGACAAAATCAGACCCCAGAGAGATAGCTGTCCCCAAATAAGCTGCAGCCTTCAGTGTGACCCAGGAACAACGTCTATTTTGTTACTGTGAACCTTGCCTTTAGGTCACTGTCAGGTCTCGTCTAACTGGCCACGTTACAGAATGACTTTGCGTCAGAGTCCCAGGTTTGAATCCCAGCTCCTCAGTTGCTAAATTTGTGACTTTGAGAAGATTACTTAACCTCCCTGTGCCTTGGTATCCTTGCCTGTAAAATGGAACTAAAAACACAGCTGCTCATCATATTGTAGCCAAGATTAAAATGAGTTTATATTTATAAGACACTTGGTACAGTGCCTGGCACGTCATAAGAGTTCATTCTGTGATAGCAATTACTATTAGTCAAGTGGGAATCCTAATTCCCATCTCATAGAGCTGTTGTGAGGGTCAGTGAGAGGCTGTCACAGAGCCTGATCACAGAGCACGTGTTCAATAAGTGGTTGTGATGATCACGGCAGCTTCACCAACCATGTACACCGGCAAGGACGGGAGGTCTGAGATGCCTCAAGGGACACTCAGAAGGTAGGACCCCCAAATGGTGCTCACACGTGGTAGGCAGGTGGCTGAGTCATGGTGAGGAGGAGAGAAGCAAGTCAATTACTGTAATTAATACCAAAAGGAAGGGATGAATTAAAGTGTCCTATGGTGGGATTGATGCTGCTGGGGATTTGGGTAGAGTGAGGTTTGGACAGAGTTTTTATAGGAATGAAGGAGGAAAATATTCTGAGATTCAGGGATAACAATGTGTGTGTGTGTGTGTGTGTGTGTGTGTGTGCGTGTGAAAAATAAGGCTCAATTCAGCAGGTGTTATGATGCCTATATGGTGTGTCCATCCTTGAACTAGACTCCCTGAAGAAGACATAGAGAAGCTTCGTCCAGTGGAGAAGTGACCTACAGCCACACAGTCTCTTCCAGTACACAGCATATTAACAGTTCCGAAGCACTTTCCCATACATTCTTCTGTTGAATTTTCTAGAGTCCCGAGGTTTGGTTATTAGCATCTCCATTTTACATACAAGGAAATAGAGACTTGGAGATGCAAGATGTGAGATGAGCAATAATTAGGCGGTCAGTTAGGCGGTCAGTCAGTATGGAGACCAGAGCTCAAGCAAGTGAGATGTTGGCTGCTGTGCCAGTCCGACCCGTTCATGAGTTTCAGAGGTGGGATGACCTGCTCCAGGTCAGCACAGACAGAAGTAGAGTGTTACCTAGAACACAGATCTCTTGAATCCTTGAGTAGAAGGTTTTTCCTTTATCTCACCCACCATTCAAAACATCTTTGGGGTGCTGCCTCCTTCTGGAAGGCTTCCTGAACCCTCCATAACCCAGAAAAGTTAAGCATTTTGTAACATTGAAGCATCTTCCAAGCTCTTATTGTTGTTCTTATTATGCTCTGTTGCCATGTATTTCCACTTCCTGTTAGGCAAAGCGGGTGGGGCCAGTCTCCCTTCACTGCCTCCTAGTATTTTCCATGGCGCCCAGGAGTTGCAGTTGTTTAACAGATGTTGTCCAAATGAATGACTCAGTGGATCATCTAGAGGACTCACTCTTCTGTACTAGGCTAGGTCTGCTAGAGCTTGTGGAGAGGAAGACTTGGGTTCAGCTTTTTTTTCTTTTTTAATTGAAGTTTAGTTAACTTACAATGTCGTGTTAGTTTCAAGTGTACAGCAAAGCGATTCAGTTATATATATAAAACACATACACACATATGTGTGTATATATATACATACATATATATATTCTTTTCCATTTTAGGTTATTCTAAGATGTTGAGTAGAGTTCCCCGTGCTATACAGTAGGTCCTTGGTGCTTATTTTTTTATACAGTAGTGTGTATATGTTAATTCCAAACTTCTAATTTATCTTCCACTCCGACCCCGGGGAATATGGGTCAGATTGAGAGAGGCAGAGGAGAGGTCAAGAGCGTTCCCAGTGGAGACCATTGCAGGACCAAAGAGCAGAGGCTGAATGGGGGTCCTCATATTGGTGAACTGTAGGAAGGCTTGGTCGCGAACAGTTTGCATCTTAGGAAGTGGTTTGAAATAAGGCTGGAGTTGGAAACAGGAAACCAAGATATAGTCCCTTTGGGTCCTAAGCTTGTCAGAAAGCCTTGACACTGTTCTTTTTGCATCTGGGGCTGCTGTTAATTAAGGCTTCCTCTTTAACCTGGAAGTCACCATGCTGATTCATGCCCCAGTCACAACCAGTCTGGATTCCCCTCCGCAGTACTATTCTAGAAACCCCACTCCCCCAAGGCAGACACTTCAGCTGTCATTAGATGCTTATTAAGGGGAGTGAGTCAGGGTGGTGGCTTAAGACACAGTGTCCACCCTGCTGCACATCCCCTTCCTCTCCTCTCCCTGCTGTGCTATTTCAAGCACACAAACTCACAAGGTTTTGTGGGGAGTGGAAAGGACATGGGTTCTGAGCTTCTAGACCTCCCAGAAAATCTCAGTTTTGCAGTTCATTACCTATGCGACCTTGAACAGATTGCTAACCCACTCTGGGCTTCGGTTTCCTCAACACAGAACAGGGGTGTTGTAAGGATTGAATGGGGTTAAACATAAAGGGTTTTGCGTAGGATTTGGGGTATGGTAGGTCTGCAGGAAGTGCCAAGGGTGCCTGTGGTTTGACATGCATGTGCCCTGAATTGCCCCACTTCAGAATGTTGTCCACAGGGCCATTTTGATGTGGGTCTCCAGCAGGATCCTGGGAAACCATTCCCTCCTTCCTTCCTAGGTGGCTGTTTGTGGATCAGCCTTGCAAAATTCCTTTCTGTCGTTCTCTGGGGGTGGGAGGGACACGGCTCAACTGCTCCCCAAACAGGAACCTTTCACAGCTTCCTGGTCAGCTGCCAGACCCCAGGGCTGGCGGGGCCACGTGAGCTGGTTTCTGCTCTGTGGATTTCAACTGAGTTGTCCAGACACAGAGCCTCAGGTCTTGTTTCATATCAGCTCTTTGGTGACCTGAACAAGCGCCAGAGCGAGCACCCTTTACCTGAATGCCCTTTTGCTCAAAAACGGTGGGGTGGGCTTCCCTGGTGGCGCAGTGGTTGAGAGTCCACCTGCCGATGCAGGGGACGCGGGTTCGTGCCCCGGTCCGCGAAGATCCCACATGCCGCAGAGTGGCTGGGCCTGTGAGCCATGGCCGCTGAGCCTGCGCGTCCGGAGCCTGTGCTCAGCAACGGGAGAGGCCACAACAGTGAGAGGCCCGCGTACCGCAAAACAAACAAACAAACAAAAAACGGTGGGGCTGTTTGTGGAATTTGCTTTTGCTTCCTGACTTCCAGATGGTCTTTCAGACTCTGCTGAAGGGCTCATCCGTCCAGCAGCCCCTGACTCTTGTGTGGAGTTCCTACTCTTCTTTCCTTTCCCCATTCCTTGCCCTAACACAATCCCATTGGGCATAGACACATGCTAGCATTTTCCTGCCTCTGGTACATCCAGCTCGCCCCCAGCCCGGACACACACTGAGAGCACGCTTCCTTGTTATTAGTATCCCCTGCCCATGGCATTCAAAACTGTCCTGTTTTGTGCCCCATCCACTCAGGCGTCCTTTCCTAGCCTTGACTTCCCCATTGTTAGGAGGTAATGGGCACACAGACGCTGTCAAACAACCATTCTCACCTTCCAAAAAATAGCTCTAAGGGAGGGAGCTGAGGCAGTGAAGTGAGAGTCATAAAACTTGCATTCCCAGCCCCACTACTCACAGGTTTTGTAATCTCCAGTGGGCCTATTTGAAAGGGTGGGGCTCATGCTAATTGCCCGCTTCCCTCCTCCCCCGACTCCCCATTGACTGTGAGAATGTCTGTGAAAGTGCTCTGTAAACCAGAGCTGTTATTATATGGAGGAGACCTATTATTATTAAGAACTGGTTTTCCTGATTCTTCCAGCTTTCCCTCCCTCTCCATCTCCTGCACTGGCTTGAGGCTGAGGCTCCGTGGAGGTGTACCTTTGGGGCCAGAAATTGGAAAAATTCTGCTCTGTTTGCCAAGGGAGTCTTCTGAATTGCTATGATTTAAGCATTGTGGAACCAAAGAAGGATAAAGGAGTCTGACAC
This sequence comes from Monodon monoceros, assembly GCF_005190385.1. Lineage (NCBI taxonomy): Eukaryota > Metazoa > Chordata > Mammalia > Artiodactyla > Monodontidae > Monodon > Monodon monoceros. The sequence continues at coordinate 10,617,589 of NW_021703770.1, read as the reverse complement.
CAAAATGTTTCTTGGTTTGGCTTTTTAACATCCCAGTGGAAACTAACATGTTAAGCTCTACACAGAATTCAGAAAGAAAATCTCTGTGCACCCGGGTGCTCTGGAGTGAAGCTCTCCCTGAAGCCTCTGCCTCCAGGCTTGCCCCCCTTAGTCCACTCATGTACCCCAGTGAGCTCTCTGAATGTCAATCTCTTTCTATTCCTTCTTGGCTCGAACCCTGCACTATGGATCCCCATCGCCCTCAAGGTGAAGTCTAATTGTACTTACAGGGGCTCTTGCTGTAAGCTTGAGGGGCTCATGGTAAGTTTTCCAGCCTTACCATGACCTCTCACTCCCTCATGCTTATCCCTTAAGTAATTCCGCTCACCCAGTACCTTGTTCTCTGTTACCACCTCCTCTTCCTGTAGGGATCAGCTTAGATAGCATCCATTTATGAAACTTACCCTCACTCCCCTTGACAAAGTGAGGTGCCTGCAATGTGTTCCCATAGCACCTTGCTTTTCCCTATAGTAGTCTCTCCACCCTTGACTATTGTCACATGTTAGGATCTGTCTTCTCCACGAAGCTGGAAGCTCCATTAGGCCAGGCTCTACCACCATATTGGTCATTCATTACAGTCATGGCACCTAGTCCAGGGCCCAGCAGTGAATGAATGAATGAATGAATGAAGCATATTAGTGTGTTACAGACTTCGTCTCAGGAAGCTGGGGAGCTCAAAAGTCTTCATGGATAACACAGATGGGCTCATTTTAGAGAAGAATTAATACTTTACTGAACAAACTATGCAAACTTTATTATTAAGTGAAGGAATATTCTTGAGCCCAAGTCTATTTTCCTCTAAAAGCCATTCTTTTAATCTTCTTTTAATCACTATACCTGACTGCAAGGGTTTTAGTATCAGAAAAATCTAACTTTGAATTCCCGGGACTTACAAGTGGTGTTCATTGAAGTAAGTTAGTTTATCTCCTTGCGCTCCATTCCTTATTAGAGCACTCTGTGAATTAAACAAGATATGTTTGTAAAGTGCCTGGTTTTCAGTAGGTTCCCAACTTTAATTGTAAGTTGGTAAGTCAGAGACAGAGTTTAGATTTTCCAAGTTCAGGCAATCCTAAAACGAGGACTGATTACTTTCTTCTATAACATCCCTGAGGAATGGGGGAGGTCAGCATGAAACTGAGCTTCTTACATCTTGGGGAACTTGTCATTTCTTGAGGCAGATTGATTAACACGTCCTTTGACAATTGAGTTTGGGGAGAAGTGCTTTTGCATAGTCAGCACAATTCTACTGCCCTGTGGTCCTACTCGCTCAAGATCACTAGAGAAAGCTCAGTCGCGGTGCCAAAGGCACCTCCCCAGCCATCGGACGACGGTGGTCCTGTTCCCACTCTTGCCTCTGGAGTCTGACCTCTCTAGGTAGGATGACACCAGTCAGTCCCTCCACACTTTTCTCAGGGAACAGGGCATAAAGTCTCCTTATCCACCCAATTGCTAACCTAGAACCAGCCCCAGTGCTTCTATACAACCTTAACAATAATAGTTAAAAGAAAGACTTAGCTACAAGGATGCTTACTGCAGTGTTGGTTACATTTGTGAAAAACTTAATGTAACCACTTAAATACCGGTGATGGTGGTTGAATAGATTACAGCATGTTCACCGTTCATATGAACAGATACTAAGGAGCCATCAAGAATGACTACAGGAATAAATGTTTATTGACCTGGAAGTATGGTTATAATACGTACTGGCAAATGTAAAAAAGCTAGTTATAAAACAGAATGTATTACTGTTCAACTTTGAACAATAATATTTACTAATGTACAGAAGAAAATCTAAAAGTATTTAAAAGTGTAAAAGTGTTTATCTCTTGGGTCATGAGATTATGGGGATTTTCTTTTTGTTCTAAATTTTCTATTGGAGGAGGAAGTACAGCTTAGTGGTTATGAAAACGGACTTCAGAGTCAGGCAGACCTGGTCTTAGTCATTTTCTGCCGCTTTGTCACCTTCATTTCCTAATTTGTAAAATAGACCAATAGTACCTTCTCTTAATGTTGTTGAGAAAATGATAAAGATGGCTTCGTTTCTGGAGGGATTACTATGTGCTATGCTAAGCAATTTACTTGCTTGTTCTTTGTCATGAGCTCCATTCCACAAACAAGGAAACTGAGGCTCAAGAAACTTGCCCTTGTGCTACATAAAGGAGCTTGATTACTTTCTCCATTCTTGGTACTTTAGTCCTTTTAATGATGCTAAAGTTCAAATTTGTTCTCCTGTCATCCACATCTCCCTGCTGACTCATTCTGGACCAACTTTGACTAAAACCCCACAGACATTTTCATACTGGTCATGTCTCCTCTGTCCTCCAGTTGTTCTTTTTCTTTTCTTTTTTTTTTGGACATGAGTGAACTTATTATGGAGCAGACAGGTGGATGAGAAACCTGGGCATTCAAATCATACCATGAACGATGAGGAAGTCCAAGAATAAGCCTTGTAGTGAGAAGTTGCTGATCGCACTGGCTTCACAGGCTGGAGCCCCAGGGGTAGTAAAATGCATGAGCTTTGCATTTTCCTTCTCAACTCATCTGGAAAGAGTGACTTCTGATGTGAGAGTGGGTGAGTGGAGAGGCCAGGACCGGTCTAGTGGGGATGTCATTGGCCGGCAAGGACTCCTAGGAGAAGCTGAGGGACAGTGGTCATTAGAACTGAATGAGGAGCACATTGCAGCAGCAGGGGCTGGGATGCCTGGCAGTTCTGAGTTCTAATTCCTGCTCTGTCACTGTGTGGCCCGAGCATGTCAATGAAGTCTCTGAACTTCATCCTCAGAATGCAGCCAGTAGTACATAGGTTCTGGAGGTTTTAGGAGGATCAAAATGAGATCATGAAAGACTCAACCCGGTGCTGGGACCAGTTTGAGCCAGCATCTTCTCTTCCCTGTGAGCCCCCTATTCCCTCCTAAGAGATCTGGTAAATGTTGAAATGCAAGAGAATCTGTGCCCCCAGAGGCTTCATGACTAGGGTGGGAAAATCATACAGAACAGAAACTCAGAGCTGCCAGGGAGAAAGAAAGCCTTCGAGGTCAAACCGTCCCAAACTGACCATTTATCCCCATTTTGACAACTTTATTAATTTTTTTTTTTCCTTTGTGGTACACGGGCCTCTCACTGTTGTGGCCTCTCCCGTTGCGGAGCACAGGCTCCGGATGCACAGGCTCAGCGGCCATGGCTCACGGGCCCAGCTGCTCCGCGGCATGTGGGATCTTCCCGGACCGGGGCACGAACCCGTGTCCCCTGCATCGGCAGGCGGACTCTCAACCACTGCGCCACCAGGGAAGCCCTATTAATTTTTTAAAATTTCAAAATTGATAGGTGTTTGTGTTGAAAAAAAATCAAACTAGGCAGGAGCATCTGGAGTAGATAGTAAAAATTCCTTTTGGCCACCCATCAATCCCCCCAGAGAAAAGCACAGTGACAAGTTTCCTGTGTGCCCTTCACGACATTTTCCTGGGGATTTGAAATGTACGTATTCAGGCATATATACTTCCTCACCAGAAGCACGAATGTTCTGTGACCTGAATGTTCACAGAACTTTCATGAAGAGAATAAAATGCTGGCAAAGAGAAGAAGAGGTCCCACTGTCTCTGTTGCTTCCCCACAACTTTTCTGTGTGGGGTGGATGCCCACTGAATTTGGAAATGGCTGGAAGCCCCTTGATATTCTGACTTTTCTGCGTGGCCACCACTTCTTCTAGCTCTGGTCCTTGGGCTTCTGCTTTGGAGGTTACTACCCTAGACCAGATCTGTCTCCTGAAGGACTTGGCCCCTTTGGCTAGAATGATCCTTCCCCATCCAAGGGGAAATGGGACAGGCCCAGGAGGAAATATGTGTCTGGATGACAAATTGCATGAGTCAAAGGGACTTGTGAAAATGACCAACATTATTTTAGAACATATACTGTCTCCAGAGGAGGAGGGCAGTCGCTTCTGCTTTGTCTTTTCTTTTGAGAGTGGGTAGAAGTCCTTCAGAGATGGTGTTGGACACTGTACTTTAACATGGTTAATATTTAAGGGGTGATATTGGCATTAATGTCCCTTTTGGGTACTCAGTTTTAGAGAATGTTATTAGTTGGGCTCAATCCAAATAGTCTGAGGGTTGTTGGGAGTACAACAAAAGCTACATAGATTTTCATTTTCTAGATTTTTCCCCTACCCACCTCCTCCAAGACATTTTCTGTGAAATGTGATTCTAACTAAAGGCAGGGGCACAGTGCCTTATACATTGTAGGAATCTAATTGCTGTAGACTGATTTACTTCAGTTGTCTGTATTTATTTTTTTAAAAGCAGGGAACAACAGTGGATTTTTTTTTTTTTTAACGATGTTGGGGGTAGGAGTTTATTAATTAATTTATTTATTTTTGCTGTGTTGGGTCTTCGTTGCTGCGCACAGGCTTTCTCTAGTTGCGGCGAGTGGGGGCCACTCTTCATTGCGGTGCGCGGGCCTCTCACTATCGCGGCCTCTCTTGTTGCGGAGCACAGGCTCCAGATGCGCAGGCTCAGTAGTTGTGGCTCACGGGCCTAGTTGTTCCGCGGCATGTGGGATCCTCCCAGACCAGGGCTCGAACCCGTGTCCCCTGCATTGGCAGGCAGATTCTCAACCACTGTGCCACCAGGGAAGCCCCAGTTGTCTGTATTCTTGCTGACCATTTATTTATTCATTTGCTCATTAATCAAAATGTATTGAGGTGGCTCTGTTTGCCAGGCACTGTGCTCTGTGCTATGTGTCAAAGTGCAGACAAAAGAGGAAGCCATCAGTTGTCCTTAGAGCTGCAGCAGGAACAGGCTTTCAGCAGAGGGAATATTTGAGAAGGTTTTCAAAGTAGGAGTAGGAGTTTGCCGGGCCAGTGTGAGGGAAGAGCCTTTCATAGAGGGGAAGCACCATTAACCAACCTAGGAAATATAGGATGAGGGGGCAAGACTGTGGGGATGAAAGTCATGGCCCGGACGGATTGACTGGCTCAAGTTGTCCTAAATGGACAAAATCCCGAATATTCATTGGAGAAAGATCTCCTTTTACTCCGTCTAATTGAGTTCCTTTGAGCCACCGATTTACTCAACAAAGATTTACTTAGCAACTGCTACGTGATTTGCACTGTGCTGGGTGCTAGGAATATGATGCTGACCACTTCCTTTTGGCCATTTTCCTAAAGCCTCAGTAAACAATATTAAAGTTTAACTTCGCAGTGATCACCATTCTCTTCCACCCATGACAAAGCATCTTTCTATTTAAGGGGCATCTATTGTGAGAATGGCATTAGTTTTTACGTTCTGAACAAAGCAAGGGAGAATCTGAAACACTCTTTTATTGCCTTCTCAAAATATAAATCTAGATACCGATGTGACTCATTGTTTTATCTATTGATATGTCAATATGATCAGACCTTATCTTGTGATAGATAACTCATGAATGCCTTAATAAAGATTATAACCGTGGCTTTGAATGCCATCATTTGGTTCAACCCTTTTTTTCCCACAAGGGGGAAATGACTTTACACAATGAGTTTTATAGACTGTGTGGGAGAAACATGGTGGCTGGTGCCCAGGCCACTGCATTCTGATGCCTCCATAAATAAAATGTCTGTGTCACATCGTCAGTCCATAACCAAAACAGCAGTGGGATCTGTCTTGAGGTCAGTGTTATTGCAGTCCAATCTCGTGACCCCTCCCACCTCCACCTCCTTCTCCCCAGCTCCAGAGGTTAAAGGGCAAGCAGCTCAATTCTGGACATCCTGCCTTTAGTCTCACTCCTTGGCTGGCTGCCTGGTATCTTGCCCACCTGTCAGTCTTCCAAAAAGAGACGCTTCACTTCATTCTAAAATCTTCTTTGAACAGCCCTTTCACTTGCTACTCCAAGTGTCTTTTCGGTTGACAAAAACCACAAACCCAGATGGGCAATTAGGGATTGAGGGTAACAGTGGTTTGGGATTTATTTCAGCTAATTGCTGTCCTATGTGAAAGATTGCATCATCTGTGACAGCTGGCCTGGATAATCACCCCTCTTTAGCAGTAAGTTTTCACCTTCTGTGTAGTGGGGACTTCCAAGGCTATTTTGACTAGTCTGTCCTAGGGAGTGGCAAATCTGAAAAGGTATTGTAGATACCTCATTGGTTGTTGTGAAAATTAAATAGGATACAGCCATCAAGTTCCTGCCATCTGCCTTTTCACAGTAAGCATTTGATTTAGGTTAAGTATTTTTATTTTCTAGAACTTGTGTATCCCTGACCCTCACACACTGCACCCCGCGCTCAACTCCATTGTTCTCTGTTGCCGATGACACATAGCTTGTGATGCCTTCCTTTTTTTCTGTACTAGTTTTAGAGGTGGAAAGGAGGATGCTGTGACTTGTATATAGTTAGTCAGAAGGTTCTGCCAAGCGGCTGGGGCACTGAGCTCTGGAACATGCTGCAAAGTCTAAATGGGTTTTTTGGGTACACTGAGTTACATTTTCATTTATACTAGTGTGACAAGGATTGCTACCTTGACTATTTAAGCCAAGGTGGGAGGGGTCCACGGGCAGGGGGCAGAATGGGGAATTAGGTGCCCTTATATGTTGCTCTTAGAGTTCTTTGGCAATAAGCGACTGTAGCAGATTTTTTTGTTTTGTTTTTTTCTTTTTGCAAACAAAAAGTTTTTTTCTGGCTCGTATGGCCAAGTACAAACCCAGAGAAGGAGGAAGTTAATTCACGTTCTTGCTTTCTTCTAAGGACCAAAACATCTGCCAACCTGTTCCCAAGGGCTCCTTTTCCATCTCTGTTGGGCTCATCAGAGTGTATTGTGGGTCGGTACAGAGGCCTAGGGGGAGGAATGCTGTTGAGAGCTTAGCTTTTGGGTCCCTGCCTTTTTCATATGAAATGTGCCCTGGGCTCTGCCTCTGCTCTCCTGACCAGTGTGTTTAGAGTGGATGCAGCCTACTGGGCCACACAGGGAAGCTGCAGGGGGTGTCCAAGTTCACATGTCCTGCATTCCAGTCGAATGTTTTTGACATTGAGCAATAGAATAACTCTTCCAGGTTTGGGTCTGTCCGATTGGAATGTAACCAAAAAGGAAAGTCCCAGAGTGATTCAAATACTCACCTTCCCACAACCTCTTCTTGTCTTTTTAATTCCTTTTAATTCTCCGATGACAAACTCAGCCCAGAGCTCTTACCGACCCCGCAGCACTTGTTGGTGCTGTAAGTGCAACTTCCCAAGAGATAGGAATGCAAATCAGAATATTTTGTTGAGTCATGTGTACCCTGCGGCTCTTTCCCAAACGTTGCATCAGACCGGTAATTGGCAGCTCCCAGGACTCTGCTGGATGACATTGAAGGTCCAGGAAAAGCTCCCTCCATTTCTCGAAAAAGAGTCCTCTCACTCTCTCTGTCTGTCGGGTTGTAATATCCTGTTCTTAAGAAAGCCGAATCCCTGGAGAGAGCAGAGGCACAACCGGTTTTGTAGATAAATTTGAAAAATATGGCTATTGGCCTTTCCCACCCACTCCCGTCTCTTAGCAACAGGACAGCTGATGGTATCCATCAGGGAAAAAAACAAAAAGCACAGAACATGTCGGGGAGCCTGTCTGCATTCTTGCCTGCAGTCTGATGTATTTAAACCTTCCTGCATTCTTGGGTGTGGAGACCCGGGAGTCACGTCATGAGATCATTCCCCTGCCCCTCTTGTGACCTCTGCAAATGGGCAGATAGAGGAAAATCTCAGAATGCGATGGACATTCTTTCTTTGCAAAGATCTGCTTTATCTGGGGTGGCCATTTCCTTTGATTTGGGGAGTCACCATTTGAAAACTTGAGCACATTTATAGAGGGAGGTAGACTGGGGTGTGGCTCTGGAAACGGCACCGGAGTGGGGGGTCTGATGCCCCCAGCGCTCCCTCCCTGGTGGTCTTCCTTCCAGCCAGTGTTGGCTTTCTCAACTGCTAAGTAAGGACATTGTATTGGATGTTCTCTAAGGTACGCTTCCGCAGTGAATCTGTTGTGAGTGTGTATATGTGTATGTGTGCATTTACATAAACTTTCTATTATGTGATGTATCCATCTGACTTTCTCTCTCTCTTGAACTTTAGAGTTGCTAAGGGGTAGAGCAAGAATGCGAGGCCAGGTCTGGCCGAGCCTGAAGCCCATATTCTTAACCACTACCCTATACTTAGGATAGGCACATAGAGGTGCCATGCAGTTGGTATTGTATGTTACATCTCGTGATCTTTATATCTACATCTACGAATCCATGGGAGTCGAACTGGGATGTTACAGAGGATTTAGGCTCTAATAGTCGGAGAGATCTGGGTTCACATTCTTGCCCTGCCTCTTTTTTTTTTTTTTAGGTTTAAGATGAACCTCTATTCCCAGAAACATCAGAGACACCCCGGGTTGCTGGCCTGATGCTCGTGGCCGATCTGCTGCCAGCAGTTCCGACAATTTACTCTTGCTAACTGCTTCATGCTTCCATCCTTTGTCTTTGAAATGCTCCTCTTCCGGCATTGAACTGGAGACAGAACACAGCTTACGAGTCGAAAGTACCGCATCAGATGTTTGCAGCTTACGCCTTCTCCTGCTTCAACATGTATGGAATCTAGGGAGACTCACGCTTCTCTGCCTCTTCATAGTTATGTGGCCTTGGGATTCTTGACTGTGACATGAGAATAACAAATCCTATGTGACCAGGTTGCTCTGAGGATTAGGTAAAAGGATGTCTGTAAAGTTCCTGGCCCAGTGCCTGCTACATAGAAAGTGCTCAGTAAAAAAAGGATTGAGGTTGAGATATTGATTGATTATAGGTTTCCTGATGGAAGGGACTTGCCTAAATTATCATGTAACCCCAACATATTTTGTGGCACACAGGAGACAGCTGTGTTTGCTGAGTCAAAGAGATGTCTCTCTCTCTCACACACACACACACACCACACACATCACACACACCCCAAAGAGTGATGAATTTTATGACTGCATGTTGCTGGAACTTTCTGGTAGGGCTCTGCATTTTAGAGCACTAAATCATAGCTAAGAAAACCAATATGATTTGGTTGTGGTTGGATGTTTCTTACACAACTTGGAATGTACTTCAATCATTTTCAAAATATGAACAGTTGCTTTTCAAAGTACCTTTTTTTGGCCAAATATTGTCAGGGTGTTTCTCTCTCTCTCTCCTTCTGTGTCTCTCTCTGTCTCTGTTTCTCTGTCTCTGTCTCTCTCTCCCTCTGTGTCTCTTTCCTTTTTACTGAGCTCTTACACTGTGCCAGTTGTTTTACATTCATTATTTCAACTATCCTCAGAGCAACTCTGTCAGATAGGTTCTGTTATTCCCATTTCACAGCCGAGGATCTTGAAGCTCAGAAAGTGTGAGTCAACCAAGACCACTGTTAAGACCACAACTCTTACGTGGCAGAGCAAAAATTTGAACAGAGATCCCTCTGACTATTAAAATGGGGGAGGGAGAGAGATCAATCCACATTTTGTCTTGGTTATCGAACCCACTCCTTTGAAAAAAAAAAAGCCATCTACTCCCTTATTAATACTAAGGAACTCTTACCACTCACTGTGTACCTGGCTGTGCTACATGCATTATATGCAGTATCTTATTTAAGCTATTAACCACCCTGAAGGGTAAATACTAATTATTAGACCTAAATATCAGAGGAGGTAATTATTGAGATGCAGATAGATTAAGTAAGCCCAAATAACCCAGGCTGGCATAACTGGGAATTTAACTCCGGTAAGTCAGACTCCAGAGCAAACTCTTCTCACAAGCTCATCTACTGATTTTATTAGCGTCCATGAGGGCACGTGGTCTCCTTTACTCTTGGGAGCATTATTATTGCTTCTCTAGAACTTGACTTCCGCTCTTTCTGGTGGTGCCCATCACCAGCCTCTCTCATCCCTGAGAATAAACAGTGGACATTGAGGGTATGAAAGCTTTAGAACAATAGACCCATAGAGTTTCAACATTGAAAGATCTCTTTAAGAAGTCACTAAGTCCAATGGCTTCTAACTGTGGGACATGATCTATTTAGTGGGTTGTAAAATCAAGACAGTAGTTCATGATCAATATTCCAAAAGTGAAATGAAAGGAATAGAAAACATAGAATATATTGAACTGATGGTGAACTTGTCTTGAGAAACAGTTGATTTAGTGATCTATGTGTGTGTGTGTTCTGGGTCACTATGTAAAATACGTTACTTATTGAGGGTCATGTTTGTCAAATTTCAAAAACACTGGTTTCATCCAGTGGTTTTCAAATTCTGTTCCAAGGAGGCCTCAGATCCCTTAAGGGAGATGGAGATGGAGGTGGGAGAAGTTGAGTAGGAAGAGCTTCAGGCATGTGCCCTCTTCTAGCTAAAGTAGTCCCATGTTTATCTGTTTTTCAAGTTGGACTTTCATATAATAGTTCATCTTTTAAAAAAAGGACTCTACTGAAAAAATAATTGAAGAGCCACTGATTAACCATTGGAATTGTGTTATATTGAATGTTGATTCATCCTTGTGTGACATCATGTGGTAACCAAGGACCAGCTGTGCGCCCAGCCAGTATGATTGTTGCCATTGAATATACAGCAAGATTAGAAAACGTGATCACCCCTGTCTTTAACTTGTTGTTAGAACCAGTTGTTAAGATAACAGCTGTTGCTTACACCAGATATGGTAAGGGAATACATGACGATATTGTTCAGAATTTGGCAAGTTTTTTAAAAAGTTATACAGAGGATTGTTACAAGAATGGCTATGGAAGGATCAAAGCTGGCTGAAGCAAAGGAGATGAAATTGAATACAAAGGATTATACTTTGGTTCAGATCAACAGCATAAATACAAATGTAATATGAATTTACTTGACAACAGTTCATGACTCAAAGTCTGAACTTGCTAACTGACTTCTAACTCTGTAAGTCAATAGTGCCGTGTAGACCAAAACCTAAGGTAAGCTTGGCTACGTTTAATGCATTCATGGACATATGGTATAGAGGACCCCTGTAAGGGGAAATTGCAAACATGGCCAAAGTACTTTGCAACTTTTCCCATATTAGGTAAAGTCTGTTTCCTTACTTCTTGATTTTGTGTGGGCCCTGTGATTTGCTTTGGCCAATAGAATGTGACAAAAGTGATGTGCCATCTGGAACCGATTCCTCAAGCATGCTGCCTGCATTCTGGAACTCTTGGAACTCTGATATGGGCATGTGAATAAGTCCTGGTTATCCTTCGGGAGGAAGGCAGACAATGTAAAAGAGACCCCAGGTGTCGTAGCCAAAGTCATCCTGGACCAACCAACCTCTAGCCAATCTGCCAGCTGATTGCAGATATATGAGTGAGCCCAGAGGAGTTCAACCACACCCAGCCCAGACCGGAAGAATTGCCTCGCTGACCTCCACAAGAATGAGCTAGCTTTGGGAGTGTTTTGTTAGGCGTCAAATCCTTACAGATGCACCCACTCTCCTGCACTGGCAAATCCACGCTGGAAGACAGTACCACGACCACATCCGATCACCATCAACATTAGCTAGAGATGCTAACACACTAGAACGTCTGCGGTCGGGATCAGGAGAAGGTTTCTGAGGACGTACCAAGTGGAAGGTGAGGATATTTGTAGGAACATATGCTATACCTTCTGAGAATTGACATTAGTGGGCGAAGTGGGATGGATTCCTTATAACTTCTGTGATTGCAATTTTTATCCCATTGCATCTATTCTTGCCATCACCTTATGGTGGGCAGAGTGTAGGTTCTCTTGAGCACTATCTTTGTACTTGGGTTTGGATGCGTATCTTGTTTTGGCCAATGAAACGTAGGCGGAAGTTAGAGTGCTTCTAGAGGACTCACTCTTCTGTACTTCTGTTATCACCACCATAACAAAATCCCGGTTGGCCCACTGGTCCCAGAAGAGGATGAAGGACATGTAGAACAGAGACACCCTCACCACCCTGCAGCATGCAACGCAGCCCTACCGGGCAACCCATATATTCATAAGTGAAAGATTGATGCTTACTCCTGTATGCTCCTATGGTTTCAATATTGATTTTTACCCAGCATTTTTAGGTGACCAAAAATACTTCTGAGATTAAAATTAGAATCAAGGAATGCAGGACTTCCCTGGTGGCACAGTGATTAAGAATCCACCTGCCAATGCAGGGCACACGAGTTCGATCCCTGGTCTGAGATGATTCCACATGCCGCGGAGCAACTAAGCCTGTGAGCCGCAACTACTGAGCCCACGAGCCACAACTACCGAAGCCCGTGCACCACAAATACTGAAGCCCGTGCGCCACAAATACTGAAGCCCATGTGCCTATAGCCCGTGCTCCACAGCAGGAGAAGACACTGCAATGAGAAGCCAGTGCACCGTAACGAAGAGTAGCCCCAGATCACTGCAATGAGAGAAAGCCCACGCGCAGCAATGAAGACCCAACGCAGCCAAAAATTAATTAATTAATTTAAAAAAAAAAGAATCAAGGAATGGCCACATCAAGGCAGCAGACTTCCATTGCATTTAAGGACGGATCCCTTTGCCGAGAAAAAGAACTGACCCAAAGTGAAACACGTGGTTATATTAGGAGTCTCCTACCCACGGGATATTCAACCATCAGGAATCTGTACATGGTCTTCTTACTTGGAATGGGGATCAGACTTTCATTTCAGAGTGACTAAGATGCTAAGCAATTTGGGGAATGATTAGCAGATCATTTCATCTGTGTTTCAGCAGGGAGGGAAGATGAGCCGGAGGGGTAAGTGTGTGTGTGTGTGTGTGTGTCTGTGTGTGTGTGTGTGCAGAGAAGGTGTAGGTTAGGAGCAACAGATGCTGTGGGGTGCTTCGAATGCCCCACCAAGGTGTTGACCTTTGATTCTAACCTGTGCCCATTTGTTCTTCAACCGGGAGCCCCTCCTGCTTACATCCAAGTTCTACTCATTCCCAAAGATCCAGCTCAAGTCCAGTTTTCTCTCTGGGAAGTTTCCTGACCTTTCCAGCCTACAGCGACCAACTCATCCTCTCAACTCTTCATCTTGGCTGTAATTCATATGCTGTCTTAGCTTTTTCCTTGACTTTTCCCGGGGTTAGATGGTTGATTTCCATGTGCTCATGTAGCGTTTCCTCAAATTAAAGAACTTGCTGCTCTGTACTGTGGTCTTGTATCTTTCCTTAAAGCCATGTGCTGGTTGAAAGCAAGGAACATGGCTTATCCATTCAGGTACCCCCTCTGTCTGCCACAGTGCCTGGCACACTCTAGGGCATTTGTAAATACTTCTTGGATGAATGGATGTAGATTTCTTTCTCTTTCCGACAAACCGTAAATTCCTGAAAGGCAGTTGGTATTTATTGTACGTTCCTATAGTGCTCCAAGACCTGTGTATTTATTCATTCAACAAATATTTGATGAATGAGGCTTACCCTGACTTACAAAGCCCTGTGTCATCTGGCTCCTACCCATCTCTTTGACATCATCTTGTGTAACTCTCCCCCTCACACATTCACCTGCTCAAGCCATACTGGCCTTTCCCCCCGCCCCGCCCCAGTTCTTTGTGTGCTTATATCTCCCATCCACCTCAGGGCTTTTGAGGTCTCTTTGGCTGCAATCTCTACCCTTTGGTCTTCTGTGACTTCCTCCTTCTTGTCATTCAGATCTCGGCTTAAAGGTCACCTCCTTCAAGAATCCTGTCCTGAGTGTCCAATCCATGGTACCACCTGCCTCTCTCCATTACATCTTTTAATCCCAGTTCCCTACATGACATTTACCACTTTTGGATAAATAACTTCCTCCCTTTTTTATTTCTTCCTTTCTTTCCCTCCCTCCCTCCCTCCCTCCCTTTCCTTCCTTCCTTCCTTCCTTCCTTCCTTCCTTCCTTAGTTGCTTATTGCTTGATTGGTTGTCTCTGTCTGCTAAAATATAACCTTTGTAATAATAGGCACTTTTTTTATTCTTACTGCTCTATTCCTACTGTCTGATAAATATATGTTGAATGGATGAATGTGTGAATGAATATGGGTTCAACATGGAGCTGTGTGTTGCAAATCTAGTGGGAAGAGGACCGATGAGGTTCTTGCCTTCAAGGATTTTATAATTTTGCTGAATGAATGATCAATGTACACACGGTACCACAGAAAAACCAAAACCAAGCCAACAAAGACAAAACAAAAGACTGGAGTGTATGTAGCCCATTGAGGTAGTGAAGCCTCAGCTTCCTCTGTGAGATGAGGATAATGACACCTAGTTTGCAGGTGTGTCATGAGGATTAAGTGAGAGAAAGTACAGACAGCACCCAGCATCACGCCTGGCGTGCAGCAGGTGCTCCATGAATGGTATTCTCCACCCTCCCCCCTCTGACAAGGCAAATAAAATGTACTAAGAAGCTTCTGTTGGTCCACCCAGATGATCCACTCGCGAGAACTGAACTTCAATTCCAAGGATGGCTCTTAGGCTTAAATCCAGTTATGAAAGTGTTTCTGCTGTTCCAGAATGTTGACAGGGGAGGTGGAGCTGATTATAGTTCATTTGTGAGCCATGTACTTTGATTCTTTGAAAGCTTTTGTGTAACCCAGGAGGTCTCATTAGTTGCTGTTCTAGCACGGTGTGGTAGGGAGCTCTGTGATAATTGGCCACAAGCCACTGAAAAAGCATGAAGAGTCAGGAATTGTGTAGCGGGGCTGATCTTTCTCAGAGGTGCAGTTGGTAACTACTGGTGTTACCCAAAATGCCATCCTTGGAGTGTTAGTCCTTTAGCTTAAGTCACTGCTGGCTTAACAACGACGATTTTAGCAGTCACTTGCATGTTAATAAGAGTTTGCTGAATAGCACTATTCCATTCCGGACCCTGAAATAGATTTTATTCAATTCTCACTTCCAAAACAATGGTGGTATTGAGTGACCAGGGTTAGATCAGGTTGAGTTCGTGTCTTGGGATAGTTCTTTCTGGAGACTGGGTGGCTGAGTATCTGGAGAGTCAGGTCCCATTGAAACCCTGGAGAAGGGGCAAGTTTGACCAGTGTGGGGGCAAAGGTCAAGGACAATTACACAACACAGCTAGCTCCCAAAGTTAACTCATATCTGTTTCTAATCTGTTTTCCTCTCCCTGTTCCACCTACACAGAGGTGCCCTTTAAATATTTATTTGCCCACCTCTGCTGTGTGTGGCACTTGATCCCTTTGAAGGTGTTTACTAATTAGATCAGGCTGGGAAGTTGGGCAACTTCAGATGTATTTATCCTGTGTAAGGGCACAAGACCCCTGGACAGCCCCAGGGAGGTCAGCTGTAGCTCCCTTGCTTACTTCCTTTATTGGAGGAAGTCCTAATGATTGCCCAGTTAAGCTGAGTGACACTGGCTCTTTTTCTGCCATTAGCTCCTGACACAATTCTGAGACAGACATCAGAGAGGCTGGAGCCGGAAGGCTAAATGCTCTTAGCGAACACGATTGTGGATCAGTTGAACGCTAGGCTCAATTTGACACCATCCACATGTGATTCTTACTCAGTGACACAGCATCTGATCTTGGCTTGAAAGGAAAATTACTGCTGCAGTAATTCAAATTCAATAGACCTGCAGGTCACTGGCCTCAAATATTTTAAAATAATATTTGCTGCAGGAGAATCTGTGCTCATGCATGAGTGGATGTGTTTCACTGGATGTGAGTGGGTCGTGTGTGTGTCTGTTTGGGCATATAGATCCAGTTGAAAGAGCTTTTAGGAGCGGAGCTGCATAGAGTGAGGGGGGGAATTCTGTTGTACTGGGTCTTAAGGCAGCCTCGGTCTGCGGTTCTGGTTTATTTGATTCCTTTCAGCCGTCTTGGCTATTGTCACTGTTCTGACTGTCAAGGGAAAGAGGACTAGCTGATGATGACCCCATGGGATATCTATCTGTGGTCTCAGGGGATCCCCTAAGAGATCCTTGCCTCAGACATCTTAGCTTGTTTCAGTGGTAAGACCGAGTACTTCCCACTTCCAGATCAGTGGCAAGAAGCCTGAAAACATGCTGGGATTCATGCCTGCTGGCCTGTGACAGAGAGGTAAGTGTCCATGGGCTTTGCTTGCCGTGGCCCTCCTCCCTGCTCTGTAGACCCTTGTTCACATGTCTGCCTCAGTCCATAATTTGTTCTCTTGGTATGTTTACCAGGAGGCTGGGAACACCTTAGCCTTGTAACCTTAGCACCTCACTTTATTTCTGGGTCAGCAATGTGTATCAGATGGACCAAATAAACCCATCTCATAGGGAGATCTAGGCTTCCTCTTGATGTTGCTAAAGAATAAAATGGAAGGCAGATTGCCCAAAGTTAGCATTGGTTGGAGAGTCTTGGGGGTGGCAAGGTGGTGAAGGACAGGCCAGCATCCATGTCCCTGGGAGATTTGACTTTCCATTTGGAGAGCGTAGCTTCCCTTTTAATCCTTCTGCCACCATCAGGTTGGCCTCCAGCGTTATTCTGTTTCTTGATTTAACACTTTGACCCAAATAGGGATAAACCTCCTTCTTGTGTTTCTGTCCTTTGGGAGTAGAGCTTAGTAGTTAGAGCTTCAAGGGCCATACCGCCTGGATCTGAATCCCAATTCCCCACCATAAACAAGCTGTGTGACCTTGGGAAACCTATTCGTCTCTCTGTAGCCCTTCACCAGTTTCCTCAGTGGTAAAGTGGAGGTGATACTGTTATTTCTAAAGGTAGTTATGAGGATTACATGAGAATCTAAGTAGAGGTCTTAGGAGAGTATCTGGCTTAACATAAACTCTCAGGAATGTTAGCCATTTCTTCCTGCGACACAGGGATGCTCTCTCCCATCTCACACGTAGCAGTGGGGATGATTGGATAATAGATACAAAGCACCTGGCCCTGTGGATGGTAGTTATTACTATCACTTATATTGACTCCCCAGAACAGATGGAAAATAGAAAAGATTTTCCTACCTCCTAAATGGTAAAATGACCCAGAATTCAGCACTGAGTACACCTGGACATACTCCTCCCTTGACTAGTTCACTCTCAAGTGTTATGGGTCGCAAAAAATTTTGAGGACTGTTCCAGGGACAAAAGACCAAAGAAGGAAATCTCTCTTTTTAATGCTTAATTTCTAAGAGACAGCCCTTTTTTTCCCAGGAGACGGATAGCAGGCAGGATGGCACCTACTTCTGAAAAGACCCTCTCTCTTCTCTCAGGGCTTTAGAGTTACCTAAATCCAGATATGCTAAATCTTAGGGTAATACCATCACTGTAGCAATAATTATACACCAAGCTACCCCAATGCCACCATGCCACAGGTTTTTCTTATATTCGTAATATATGCACTTAGGAATATATGACTATTTCAGTGTGTTACATTTTTGAACAAAAAATGCAATACGACTCCAACTATTATTTTAACATCTTTTTTCTCCACTTAAAAATATATCAGAAGCTTCCTGCCAGATCAATGAAAAGATTTTTTATACCATTTTGAATGACTGCTGAATATTACATAGTATGAATATACCTCATTGTCTGTAACAAATCCCCTGTTTGTAGATATGTGGGTTGTTTCTAAGTGTCCTTCATTATAAATGATGCTGTAATAAGCATCCTTATACCTGTACATTTTCATGCCTAATTGTTAAAATAGAATAAATCCAGTAGTGGCATTTCTGGTTTAAGGGGCATGCACTTTTTGAGGCTTTTGATAAATACTGCCTAGTTGTCCTTGAAAAAGACTTTACAGAGTTCTTCCTCAAATAATCTATTACAACCCTTCCCAATCTAAAAAAAAAACAAAAAACTTTTTGGCACATATAAGAAAGGATAATTTAGGCACACACAAGAAATGACAGAGGGCAAAGAGAAGCATCTACGGGGGACCAACTCCCCTGGGGCTTCAGCTACCCAAGAGGGCTGTGGAGAGCAATGTCCCGGCATGATCTTAACCCATCTTTTGTGTATCAGTCACTGTTCCATACTCTTGGGCAGCTCCTGTCTGTAAGAGTTTACATACATCCCAGAGCTGGATTCTGGTTTCAGAAAGAAGCCATTTTTCTTAGGGAGCAAGGCTAGGAGGTGGTGTTGGCAGAGAACTGGAGAAAAGCCACGGGTAAAGAGGTGTCAAACTTGTGAGCTTTTAGTGGAGGGTAAGCAGCTGTTTGTGGCTTTAAACTCAAGCACGTTTTTCAGACAACAATTTCTAAGTCACTAGTTATGGTGGAGGCTCACTCTGGATCATTTCCTGCTTGTCAGCAGAACTTGGTGAGTCTGAATGAACCATAATGAAGATGCGTAACTTGTTGGAGCCACCCAAGACCTGGTAGACACAGAAAGGAATCTGGACAGCCTTTCTATTGAAATTTTATTAGAGAGGTGATGGCAGCAGCTGGTCTTTGTGAAGGCGACTATGGCTCAGAGCCTTTGTACTTCACTGGGTCTCGTAAAGCTTTTACGAAATCTCTTCATCCCCTTGGCCAGTCCTGTATCATGAAGAAGGATGCTGAGCGTAAAGAATACACCATCTATGACTTCTCCCAGGTTTCTGATCCTTCCAGGGAGGAAAACTTAGCATTTTTTGTCTCTTCCCAAGAAACCAAATTGCTGAAGCTATGGGACTTGTTCCCAGTGGTAAGATCTTGTTTGATGAGAATGACTGTAGCTTTATGTCATTCTGGGGCTTATTGGCTTGGGTGACAGCTCCCTGGCATCTGCTGGAATTTGATGACTGAATGATGCAGGGAGGAGAACTGGAGAAGGTGGATGTTTATTGACCCAACACAGACTTGTTAAAAAAATACCAACTACATATATGAAGTCTCTTTGCATTAAAAAAGCAAAGTTACTAACTCTCAGGAGAGAAAATGATTATCACTCACTGCGAACTCTCCTAGGTAAGTAAGTGGTTATCCATACCAATGGCAAAGAGAAAAGTTTAGCATAGGTTCAAACATGGGTCCCCACTGTGGTACAGCCCCACCATGTATTTTCTGAGGCATCTACCAATGAGACTTCTTAGGATTGACTCTTTCTCTCTATTTCTCTTTCTCTTCATCTCCTCTCCTCTTTTTCCATGTGGGAAAATAGAAAAAAAGAAAACAACCAGGATTTAGAATCAGTTTTCCTGGAGTCAAGTCTCTGAGCCTCAGTTTTCCCATCAGCAAAATGGGCATAATAAGACCTGTCTTACTGTGTTTCTTTGTTCACCGCAGGTAAGTTGAATATCAACTACCCAGTTAACAAAAAGGTGAAACATTAGCTTTAAAATTTAGCATGTGTTAGTTTTTATATTTTTACTTTATTTTTTAAAACTTCTGCTTTTCCTTTTCTTCTCCCGACTCAATCTCTGGACTTCCAGAGATACGCACAGGCATCTTTAGCTCTGCTGGTAGAATTATGGGTTCTTGAATTTGGAGGTTATTTGAAGACTTTTTCCCCCTCTGTTCTTGGTGTAAACTCTGCTCAGGAAATAATGCTGGAATTAGAATAACTCTTTTTTCCTTTTATGATGTCTTTTTCATTGCTTCCAAGCTTTCTAGAGCTTTTCTATTTCTACCTATATCATCTAGGCTGCTATTGTGATAGGATCCTAATTGGTGTCCTTGATTTTTTTCTCTTTCCTTGTCAGCACATCCTATACACAGCATTCATACATTCCCTCACTTAGTAAACACGTGTCAAATATCTGATAGGTTCCGAGCACTATAGTTGGTGCTGGACATGTCCCTGACTAGTTCAAATACCTCCCTCAGATTCCCTTCTCTTTTACTATAAATGTCAAGCTCCTTTACCTCAGATTCAAAATCTCCGCAAATACCTATTCCAACCTGCTTTTTAATTCTCTCACTCCATAATATCATCAACTCTCAGCTCTAGCTGGAACAATCTCTCTCTGCCTTTGCATTGACCATTATCTCTTCTAGGTACATGCCGTCCTATCTCTATTTCACTTGTTCAAACCTAATGTTCAGTGGAGAGCTCAGATGTTAATTATTTTGTGAAACTGCCCTGAGTCTCCTTCCTTGGGACCCTTGTCACTTCATATCTGAGCCAATATAATTCAAATTGCTAGTTACCTTTTTAAGCATATAGGAAGAGAATGAGATTTCAAGGCGTTTGAATGAAAACAGAGAAACACGTTGGCTTACACGTTCTTTCATCCTCCGTAGGATCTAACAATACAGTGTCTTGCTCAACACACACTTGCCTATTTATCGTTTGAATCAAATAATAAAACATACACATTGGAAATAATGTACTGATGGAACTATCCCAGTAATTTATTACTTCCCTCTCATTTTGGGGGATGATGTCAGATGCCCACTTTGTTCAAACTCTTATCAACAGTGTCTTCTCCAACTTGGTTGCCATGGTTTCTTCATTCCTCTTCCATCAAAGTTCTCTTGCTATGGAAATACATGGTACCTGGTCTAGCCAGGAGATCATGGGATCAGGTAGTATAAGGAGCTGCGGTTCTGCATAGATGTCTAGATCTGGGTTGTAATTCTAACTGTAAACTCTGTAACCCTGGAAAAGTTGTCTTGTCTCTCTGAGTCTCAGGTCCCTCTTCTGTGAAATAGAATTAATAAAAACCATTGCAGGGCTGTTGTGAAAATCAAATGTGATCATATGTGTAAGATAATAACTTACTGCCTTGCTCAATCCATACTAGGTACTCATTAAATTATAGATACTATCGATATTGACCATGAATGCTAGAATGCTCCACAGTTTCTAGGGCACTTTGGAAGAACCATTGGATTTATACGGATGCATATCAACCTCACATGTGGTGAGCTCTCTTAGTCTTCCATTTAGGGAGCTGTCCAGCATCCAACCTCCTCCTCTGTTGGTACGGAATCTCTTTTTTGTAGTCTTGGAGAGAAGTGCCCTCCACCCACCACAGATGTCAGAGAGGATAGACTCAACCCTCATCCCTAGGTCACCAGAGCTGAGCAAATGTCCAGGGCTTGGCCCATTGGATGCTTCTGGGACCTTGCTTCTCAGATTTGGAATCTTGGCTGTATGACTGTTGCTTCTGAGATTTTGAGGCTAAATGGTCACTTAGAAATAAATACGACTAGGTCAACTTTGATGGTGGTATTCAGCTGCATTCTTCCTTTTTCCTCTAAGGTCACTGTTGAGCTTCCTCCTCTTTAATCATCCAGACTGCCATGATCTTGTTCTCTAAGCCTCTTTTTCCTGTGAGTCTCTGGTACAGCTCTAGTAAATCACTGCCTGTCCCCTCTACCCCGTTTTTCCTCTATATGTTACTTGAAACCCATCACTGACAGTGATGTAACCATGCATTTCAGGCACTTCATTCAATGACAAAGAATCCACGGTTCATCAGCCTGATCTTTGATCCCATCCCCATGATGGCCAGGTGGGTTCTTCTGCTGCCATTGTCTTTGTAGCTGGACTTCTGCTGTTTACTTTCTGGGGATCCTGAAAACAGAAAGGATGCTGGGTTGTTCTCCAGCTAAGCCACCGGCTTTCAGATCACCTCCCTTCTGTCTTCATAGGGTGACACTTCTCACCTTGAATTGTTGCCATGTTCCAGTCTTTCTCTCCTGCCTTTAGAAGGGTGGCTCAGCCAATGAAACTCTGATGCCTTTTCTTTCCACACCTGAACTTGTTATGGAGATGTGGGTTGATAATCTTTACATAAGCCAGTTCATCTCCTTGTTCTTCAGTCTTTTCACCTGTAAACTAGGCTAAGTAGCCACGAGGGTCAGTTTGAGGAGGAAATAAAACGACCGTCATGCTGGGATCTATGCAAAGCAAGACTGATGTGGCGATATGAATATTTTTCACAATAACAATGATAATAAAATCAATGATGAGAATATTAGGAAGGATTGGGCAGCTGTTGGTGTTTGGTTATTAACCACTGAGAAGAACTGTTCATTAAATAGCAGTGGGGGGACTGAGGGCTGGGGTCAAGCTGCTGTTTTCTTAATCAAGTAGTGACCTCTTCTGGGGAAAGAAAGAGGCAAGCAAGGCCTTAGCACTGGGGGACTCTTAAAACATCTGCACCAAGGAAAGCAATGACAGAGTAGATTGTCCCCAGGGGGAGAATCTCAGGGTAGATGTTTGCTCTGGGCAACCAAGTGAAAAACAATATTGAACGAACTGAAGATGAACATCATTTGCCCAGTAGCCCTGTCTGGAAGAGCTCTCATAGAGCGAGTGAAATCGTGTAGACCCATTGCATGTACTACAGTGAGGCCACTGGTAATGCAAGCTGCCCAGATCTGGGAACCCAACACCAGCCTTTTGGGAGAATGGTTCAAAAAAAGGTTCAGATGGGAAATGTTTCGTTTTGTTTTGTTTTTTGTACTCCTATCTAGAAAAGAAGAGAAGTACTACTTCTGATGTAGGAAGTGAGGTTCAGAGCATAGCGAGGTCTAGAGGAGCAATGGATTTTGCTCAAGTGTCCTTCTTTGGAGACAGGAAAGAGGCAAGCTCCTACTGCAGGCTTGTCAGTTGGATTGAGAGTAATGAAAACAGGAAAAGGTTTTTCCTCCACTGAATCTCATTTGTTACTTCAGGCTCTTAGAAGGAGGAAGAAGGAAAACCTCCAGGAAGTCCTCTTGGTGACTGCAGTACTAGAGGACTTAGGCTCTACTAGATGATGGATCATTTGGTCAGACATGGTCTGTATTGGGCGGTGCTACATGGCACATTCCTGAGGACACAGGTCATGGCTTCTACTTAGACTCATGGGCGGGAAGGCTCAGAGTTGATGGAAATCGTATTGTTCTACCCCTTGTTGAATGGGGTGGAAGAACTGACTCAGAGAAGGGAGGGGACTCACCCAAGTACAGAAATATAGGGACAGGGCTCCCATAAGAACTGGGTCTTCTGACCCTCTTTTCCTTCCCATTAGCAGTCACTCCTCTTGCACCTTTCTCCAACACCCCACTTCATACCAAACCCACTAGTAATGTTAATGAGACCTACATACTAGGTAGATTAATAATATGGCAGCTACAGTTTGTTTAGCAGCTGCTACATGGTAGCCTCTGTTCACTCATTTATTCAGCAAATATTTATTGACTACAATGTGCTAGACACTGGGGTGCAGTGGTAAGCCAAAAACTATAAGCTCAACCACTGTAAAAATCCCAGCCACAAAGATAAAATTAAACTGTGCAATCTCTGAAGGCAAGGGGTCTGCTGCTGTAAGATAAGGCGGGGTTACTAGTCCAGGGACAGCTTCTCTAAGGAAGTGGCCATTCTATTCATCTATTTGCTCAGACCTAACATCTCCAGGTCATCCTTGCCTCCGCTCATTTTCTTACCCTTTACCACCAGTGAACCCGATTGGCTCTGCATCTGAAATACTCCAGAATCTACTTGTCTCAGCACCTCTGCTACCATTCCCCTTCGCTCAGATATCCCCAACCTCTTGCCTGTATTGTTGGGATGTAGTCTCTCTGCTTCCACTCTTACCTCCTCATGGTCAAATATGTTCGGAGAATTCTGGGTCATACATTTGTTTAAGTCGCGTACAGCAGGACTTCTCAGGGGCTGTCATGTACTAATCAACATGGTGAAATACGGAGGGGGACATAGTATATAACATAGTCCAGACGTATTTGACCACAAATTTTTTCTTATAGAGCATCTCACACAACTGCAGGTCAATGGAAATCATTCCAGATAATCCAGAAAATGTCAACGTGTATATAACGCATTATGTAAAGTATTATTATTATTCCACCTGATGGGAAATGGAGCCGCTCACAACAGTTTGGCTGACCTGGGAATCAGGTTGGCTGAGTTTTAGCCACAGTTAGCTTTTTTTTTAATTTTGCGGTACGCGGGCCTCTCACTGTTGTGGCCTCTCCCGTTGCGGAGCACAGGCTCCGGACGCGCAGGCCCAGCGGCCATGGCTCACGGGCCCAGCCGCTCCGCGGCATGTGGGATCCTCCCAGACCGGGGCACGAACCCGCGTCCCCTGCATCGGCAGGCGGACTCTCAGCCACTGCGCCACCAGGGAAGCCCCACAGTTAGCTTTTTTTGAGCTGTGTCACTTTGGGCAAGTAAGTCATGTAATTTTTCTGAATTTGGGTTCCTCATCTGTGAAATACAGATAATAATTCCTGTCCTGTCTACTTTGCCAGGCTGTTGAGAGAATCAAATGAGATAATGAATGTTAAAGAAGGGACATCCTTACCACCACCCCCCTCACTAAACCAAACCAAACCAAAACCCAATACCACTACTGTGCTACTGTGGACGCCTAGAAAAACACTATTTCTGGTTATCCCATCTCTGTACTCAATTGTCATCAATGAGCAACACATTAACATTTAGTTTATTTATTTGAGCAACCTGGAGTAAAACCCAGGGAGTCGCTGGCTGTTGGCTAGAAGTCAAACAAAACAAAGAATTAATTGGAGCAAACGCTGTGGAGTGTGCCAGTCTGTGACATGCATGGAAGCAGGCAAGAAAAGCCAGTTGCCTGGACAGCATAGCGGAAAGAATGAAAAGAACAGGGATTGTGTAAAAAAGGCTCAGGAGATAAGAAAACCTGAAAACACAACACTGTAGAGAGACTGTAAAACTGCAGTGAGGGGACTTCCCTGACGGTCCAGTGGTTAAGACTCTGCGCTCCGAGTGCAGGGGGCCCAGGTTCGATCCCTGGTCCAGGAACTAGATCCCACATGCCGCAACTAAGACCCGGCACAGCCAAATAAATAAATAAATATTAAAAAACAAAACCAAACAAAACTGTGGTGATGTTGATAAAGAATGAAAGATCATCTTAGCTATGGTGGTGGCATGGTGCCCTGCAGAGTCACCGAAAGGCACTGGGTGTGGTCATTCAGTGAGTGTCAGTGGGACCGTGTGGAGACTCTAAGCTGGCAAAGTTCTGTGGGTTTTTGTGAAGTGCCTATTCAGGATACTCGGTTCACACCAGGTCAGCAAGCTCTGCTGACGTTCCCTTTCAGACCCTAAACACTGCCAGGTTCTCTTTTTCTCTAGAGCTTTTGGTTGTGATTGACCAGTGACCTTGGGCTCAGGGCTCTGATCCCCCAGACTAATTCACACTCTGTACACGTCTTGATGTATTGGTGGGCCAATCCTGATGACGATGATGACGACAGTGTTAATTATGACAATAAAAAATATAGCATCCGCATGGCAGCTTAGAAAGACACTCATATCCAATCCCCTCTGCTGTCCGCAGAAAATGAAAATGCCCATCTCAAGATGCCTAGAAGGGAACAGAAATCACCCAGGTGTTATGTGCAGAAGGAGGGGTGTATGTCAAAGCTAGGAAGGGGCTGCCCCCTTTACAAAAGAGCCTGGAGAGATTTGAGTGAATGCATTCATGTTAGCTCTGGGTGTTTCTGAACGTCAGCCAGGAGAGCTAATTCTCTGATACTGTCATTTCCCACGCCTCCATCTCAATACATACGTGTATCTCCTCGAGTCTCTGCACAGATATCTGTCCCTGCAAAAAAGAAGCTCTCCTAAGAGCCCAGAGCGGAGGCTCAGTGTTTTATATTTTCATAATTTCATGCATAAAAGAATCAGTAGGGAGTGTATTTATCAGTTTTGCTGCATAACAAAGAACCCCCCTACTCCCTAGATCTCAGTGCTTATAATCACTAAAATTTATTTTCCTTTCATTTTACATGATGCCTACAGTCAGCAGGGCCTCTGCTTCAGGCTGTGTGTTGATTATGGGTCAGTTCCATAGGGTTTTGTTTGTTTGTTTGTTTTTGCTTTATTGATTGATTGATTATTTTTGGCTGTGATGGGTCTTCGTTGCTGCACGCGGGCTTTCCCTAGTCGTGCTGAGCGGGGGCTACTCTTCGTTGCTGTGCGCGTGCTTCTCATTGCGGTGGCTTCTCTTGATGCGGCGCACGGGCTCTAGGTGCATGGGCTTCAGTAGTTGTAGCATTTGGGCTCAGCAGTTGTGGCTCGCAGGCTCTAGAGTGCAGGCTCAGTAGTTGTGGCGCACAGGCTTAGTTGCTCTGCATCATGTGAGATCTTCCCGGACCAGGGCTCAAACCCATGTCCCCTGCATTGGCAGGTGGATTCTTAACCACTTTGCCACCAGGGAAGTCCTCCATAGGCTTTTTTGATCTGTGACTGCATTGGAAGGAACAGCCCCAAAGCACAATGGGCAGTTCTGGCAGAAGGCAAGAGTCTAAGAACGCAACCTCAGGTAGGCAGTCCCCTTAGACTTTTGCAGGGTGTGGTTCACAGTCCACTGGCCAAAGAAATCCAATGGGCCAAATCTAACAGTAGAATTGAGAAATTCACTGGCCCTGCAGGGAGGAGTGGCAAGGGTTTGTATGCACAAACCTTTTACAGAAGACTGAATTGTAATACAAATCGTCACAGGGGTTTTCTAAGCATGCCAATTCCAGGGCCCATCTTCACCTGGCCTCCTAACACCTCAGGCTGTGTCAGCGTTCCTCAGGGAAGGCAGGAGAAGGGAACGAGCCAATAGATACATCTCTCTCCCTTCCTTCTCCTGGACAAGCTGTCCAAGTTTTCCCATCTGGCCCATTGTCTGAGCCATTGGCTGTACTTTCTTGCAAGGCTGGTGCCAGCTTGGTAAACATCACCTTGCATCTGCTTTCCCTCATTCCTTGCCTCGCTGCCCTGGACTGCACTTCCCAATAAAGCCTTTGCAAGTAAACTTACTGCAGGCTCTGTTATCTTGGAAATCCAGCCTGAGGGACGACCCCCACCCCCACCCCGCCTCCTACTTACACTTGACCCCCACTTTTCTTTATCTAATACCCTTTACCCTGTACTTTTCTCTCACAGCTTTTCTCATACAACTGGTAATCATATATAATATGCACTTTGTTTTTGTCTGCACCATGCAGCTTGTGGGATCTTAGTTTCCTGACCCAGGCCCAGGCAGTGAAAAGCACCAAGTCCTAACCACTGGACCGCCAGGGAATTCCCAATGCAGTGATGCAGTGTTTTTTGTTTTTTGTTTTTTTACCACTGTGTTCTCTGCACCTGGTGCGTGCCCAGCGCATAGCAGTTGATCAACAAATATTAGTAACTGAATGTACGTGTCTAGGCTTGAGTCCTTGCTTTGTCTGTGTTGCTTTTTTGTAGGTTGCTAAAGGTCTCTGTGCTTCGTTTTGCTTCCGTTTTGGGAAAGTGAGACTGGGTATCTGTTTCAGAGGGTCTGAGACCGAAATGTGGTGATCAGTGCAGATGTTCAACAGCCGACCATCATCGCTGATACTGTTAAACTAGACCAGCGATGGGCAATCTTTTCCCATAAAGGGCCAGAGAGTAAATATTTTAGGCTTAGCGGGACAAATGACCTCTGTCACAAAGACTCAACTCTGCCATCGTGGTGTAAAAGCAGCCATAAACAATATCTAAACAGGTGGGCTTGGCTGTGGTCCAATAAAACCATATTAACAAAAACAGGGTGATAGGCCAGATCGGCCCTCGAGTTACACTTTGCCAGCCTCTGCACCACACAGTCTGAGCAGTGTGCATCTAAAAGTTCGTAGTAAGCCACATCAACAGATTGCAAATATTCGTGAACTTTCTAGGCAAAGCTTATCTCTGCATTTCTTTCCAGTGTTAAACACGTGCAATATTTTCCTGGCAGTGACAGTGTACTTTCAGGGAAATCTGTGTTTTCAGAGTTTGCGTTTGTTTACAATATTTCTCTAACAAGTGTGAGTGGTGAGAGTCTCCCCACATATTTCCTCTCTAATTCCTTTTTCCCTGGTAATGGTGTACCTTCTTCACCTACCTCCAGAGCTAGTCTGTGGAGAGAAAACTCGGAATTTGGGAGACTGGAACTTTACTTGTCTCTCAGGTAGAAGCTTTGTTATATAGCAAATCTATTTAGAGTAAGTGGTTTCCTAGAAAAGATATGAAAGAAATGATCCACTTTAAAAAAAAATGAGTCAAGTCTTTGGAAGAGGACAGATTTTTTACATAGAAACATATATAAAATGGGATCAAGAAAACAAGACAAGTCTGCTTTAGAGAGACCATTAGTAGTTTTTTAGGCCTTACTAAGTGTCAGGTATGTGGGAGAGGGACCAGGATACCATGATTGATGGTTCATCCAGAACTACATGGAATGTGGTTCCCCACAGGAAAACTGAGGTGCTGTTAACAGAAGAAGGGGGGAAGGGATGCTAGAGATTAAAAACTGCAGCTGGTGTGGGTAGGTAGGAGGTGGCTGTCTCACCTTTTTCCTGTGAGCATCAGCTCACCTCTGTTGTGCTGATGAAAAAAGATATTGTGAAAAGCATCTTATCCATCATCTGGTACAAAATAGAGCTGGAATAAATGGAGGCTACAGGTTTTCATGTTTCTTTATTGTAATTATGTATAAAACATGACACGTCACACATCCTAAGAAGGATTAAGCCCATGTGAGCTGATCACACGTTTGCTAGACTCTGATGCACATCACTGAGGGCCCATGCACCGCACACCTTTCTGTTCTTCCATCCTTAGAGTTTTGACAATGACTCTCCTTATGGTTGCAACATGGCTGCCTCAGCTTCAAGAATCATGTCTTCTTCTTAAGACATTGCTTCAGATAAGAAAGGAGGGAATGTGTGTGAAAAGGGCTCCTTTCATGTATTAGGGAGGGAATCTTTCCAAGAAGGCCTCCTCCTTACGTGCCATGGACCAGAAGTATGTCATATGTCGAGCCCCAAACCCGTCTCCAGCAAGGCGAGTGCAGTTACTACGATTAGCTGTAAAGCATCGTGATTCATCCACTGGGTCTGGAACAAGGAAAGGGTCATGGCCATGGGGCAAGCAGTACTTTCTTTGGCATCTCTCTTTCCTTCTCATGGCTAGAGAACATGTCTGTTTTGTTCACAGTTCCTAATGCAGTGCCTGACCTAAAACAGGCACTCAATATATATTTGTTGGGGAATGAATAAAGTAATGGATGAATATACTGACTAGGTTGGCCTTTTTTCTCATTTATTCTGGTTTCCTCATTTCTCTGAGTCTGGCTGTCCTGGAGCTATTCTTCCTGTCTGAAGATGAGCCCTCCTAAATTTGGTAACATGGTAAGAAATGAATCTGACCTATCACAGTGCTCATTTGCAGCCTTTGGTGTGGGTTGATCATTGTGGTCAAGGAGAGGACATTCAAGGCCTGCTTGCACGGGTATGACCAAGACCATTCTCGGCAAAATGAAAAATCACGGTACCTTGTTCTCTTTCATCTTCTCTCTGGGCAGTTTCCTATGGCTTTTCAAGCTCATCTATTAGAATGTCAACAAAATCACAGAGATCTGCAGAAACTATTACAGAGAGAGGGTTTGAAGTCACCAAGCACCTTGGAAACATTACTTTATTAAGCATTTAATGAGATAATTATAAACCTCTTCCACTGAGCTCATAGCTCAAAGTGTCTAAGCACCCCCTCTAGGTATCACTTAGTTCATCCAGTTTGAATGAAGGAGTAGAAAATATTTTCTTGTAAGTAGGTGATTCTCCTGGATTTTTCATGATTTCAGTCTTGTTTGCCCCCCATTATTGGGTCAAAATGGGCACTTTTATGCTTCATTCTAGAGTATTCTTGGGAAGGAGATAGAATGATAGAGTGATTGTCTAATCTCAGTTGAATCTCATCTCTATCACTTACTAGCTGTGACTCACTGAGTAAGTTGCTTAATATCTCCAAGCCTCAATTTTCTCATTTGCAAAATGGGGCAATAATTGAGGGTGTTCTGGCACAGTGTTTGCAGCAAAGTACGGGTGCAATAAATGCTATTATCGGTAATTGCTTTTTGCCACAACATGTTATGGTCTTCAGTCTGCCATTGAAATGAGCAGCTTTTACAAAGACAGCTGTAAATTTGTCATATTTGAAAAACAGATATTGCTCTTTGGGAAACCCCAATGTCCGTCCAATAATTGTGAGGCAAAGAATACATCTGTATTGTTGGCGTGGTTCTGGGCATTGGGGTTATATTCAGAACCTGACGGGGCCTTTCAGGTTCCTGAGAGTGACTGACCAGTCAGCTAAGGGTGGTTGAAAAATACCCATGGAATTGACGTCTATTTGTTCTGCGTAAATGAGCTTCTTTAGGTTGAGTTGGCTAATCGTGTCAGTCAACTGGCCACTTCAGGTTTCCTGAGTTGATTCCGTCCTGCGGTTGGGTGTGAAAGATGAGGTTATGTAATGTGGCAGCATGGGAGACATAGAGGACCAGGGGCTGGACGATGTCGGTCTTCACCGTGCTGTCCACTAACGCATGGTCACTTCATCAAGTCACCTCAGCATTCTAGGACCTCTGACCTCTAAAGTGAGAATTTAGTACCCACCCATATAATTTAGCTGGTTACTGCAGAGTAAAGATGAGAGGACTTTGTTGTGGTAACTATTATTACTGTTACTCAGCGGGGTCTGAGAGGAGAGTTTCTTCAGATGCCAGAAATTCCTTGGGTGAAGGACTGTGAGAACACTTGTCTTTCTATGATCAGTTCTTTCCAACTTTCTGGATAAAATTCACACTAAATGTAAGAGGAGCTATTAAAAAATATCTCTGACTGGATCACCTGGAACTCTGAATGGACTAATGTGGAAGTTTGGTTTCTGAGAAGCACACACTAGGACAGGAAGAAATGCCCAAGAGATTTGTTGGAGGAAACACCTGTGAAGAAAGAGGAGGAAGTAGAGGAGGCAGGGAGAGCTTTCAGACCCCAGTGCAAGTCTCACACCTGTGAAAGGAGAGGGGGAAGGAGGAATTGGGGAGAAAGAATCTCACATCGGAGTGCACATCTAAAATCTAGTATTTGGCTAGCCAGTGGGAGTCCTTGAGCCCAAGCTGCCCATGACAGCAGTTCTCTGTCCTGCAGAAATGGGCTACGGCTAGTCACCTTGCCATCCTCAGTCATTTGCAGGGAGCATCCTTTGGGGGTGGGGTGTGTGGTCTTGGCACGAACGCAGTAGCGGGCCCAGCGACAGGGCATTTAGTCAACTATGCTTCTCATCGCAGAAGAGTTGAGCGGTACGTTTTCATGGCCACCCACCAGATTGTCAGAGGTTTTCTCTTTGCAACACAGATCTTAAGGTGTTTGAAAAACAAACCCAAACATTTGTGATAGTGTAGGTTTTGTACCCCAAATCAATGTTCCATTCTGTCCCTTGACTTTCACTTCCCCCTCTGTTTCAGCTAGACCAATCATGTTGAAAACCCCACCCAGGTTTGTAGAGTTCCTCATTTGACAATTAAAAAAAATCTGTGTGTGAATAAGTCACATGAACTTCCTTTGTTTTACCTCCTCAGTGAATTATGATTTGCTCTCTTGGGTTTCCTATGTTTTCCGCCTCTTTACACATCCGTCACTCTTTTAGATGGAAAAGGTCACTGAGGTCAGTTTGCTTCTCTGCCTTCCAGTCGGACCAAATGGACCCAGTTATCCAAAGGGTTTGGACAAGAAGCAGATCATCCAAAAAGATGTGTGATAGAAGGGAAGAATTCTAAGGAGGTAATCCACAGATGATGAGAGGGAGGCACTGGACGTGTTGTAGGGTTTGCTGAACGTACAGCATTCTTGCAATATGTCATCATCATGGGATACTGCCCGGGTGATCACTGAGGGACTGCACTAGGATTTTGACTCTAGAGTCAAAGAAAATGGTTGTTTATTAGATGGTTGCCTTCTTTCAACAGAAAATAGGTTATTTTTCCCATTGAAAAATAAGTTTTGTTGATGGAGATTGTTTCAGAGACTAGCCAGACACTCCCTAGACCTCCTTCCTCTTCCTCTGAGCATACCACTGGATGAAATTTCCTGCCTCCTTTATAGTTAGATGTGGTTGTGTAATCAAGTTACAGCGAATAACAAATGGGCAGAAATGGTGAATATCACTTTCAGATCTGTCGTCCTTGCCAGGAAATTCTCATGTTCTCTCCCATCCTTTGCCTGCTGGTTGGATGCAGAGGGTCCAGTGGAAACTCCAAGGTCCTAGAAAATGTCAGAGCCATTGAATAAAGGAGCCAGGGTCTCTAGTGGTCATGGCTCATAGGCCCTGCCACTCCACAGCATGTGGGATCTTCCTGGACCGGGGCACGAACCCGTGTCCCCTGCATCGGCAGGCGGTCTCTCAACCACTGCGCCACCAGGGAAGCCCCACAGCCGAATTTTTGAGTAAGTCAAAGCAGTTGTCTTATCCAGATAAAACAGAGAGTGTGTGGACGCTGTTGATGAAGAATCATGCCAAAGGAAGGGAGACCTGGTGGAAGGTCAGTGAGCTCAATTCGGCAAGCAATGTTTGAACGACATCTTGAGTGGAGCACCGTGCTCAGTCTTGAGACTAAGGGTGAGTGAGACGTGTTTGCTGCCCTCAAGGGCTCAGTGCTATAGATACAGACTTACGGTACAGCTCGACAAGGCAACAGCTATTCGTGCAATGTACAGAAGAAGCTAGGAGCCAGAAAAATTAACTTCCCCTGGGAATGGGGTGCAGGAGTGGATTCTCAGAGGTGGCACCTGACCTGGGCTTTGAAGATTAACAAGGTGGGTAAGGGCCCAAGAAGCTGTGCAGGGAGCATTTCTGGCAGAGACAGGAAAAGAGAAGAGCAGGGATGAGACCGACACCAATTCACCGTCCCTTATGTATAACCTTGAAATCTAATATACTGTGAAAAGCAAAATTTTGTAACCCATTTTGGGTAAAAACTGAGCTGACAAACTTATTTGTCAGTAACACTTGCCTTGAATTGCCACGAAGTTATCTGTACCCTTTATTTATCCCACTTAGTGTGGGTGTTCACATGCTTCACTGCAGAAATATTAATGTGTTTGGTTATGGGGTATACCCTAGTCCCTGCTCAGGTATTTCATAACTTCTCTATACTCACTACATTACCTCTCTAAAATCTAAAAATGTGATGAATGACACACCAGGATTCGAGTTTTTAGAACTGTGCTGATAAGTTACCTTTGTGGGGTGTTTACCATCGCAAAGTGCTTATGATCACATCGGGTGGACGGCTTCTTTCTACAACATGGAGTCACATGGCGGTTTTCCAGCCCTCCAACTTCACCTGGCATCACCCCCATCTCTCTTGCTGGGCCACATTGGCCTCCTTTCTGTTTTGCGAATCAGCCCAGTGTATTGCAAGTCTCAGGGCCTTTGCGCTAGCTGTTCTCGCTACTTTGAAAACTCTCCTCCTGGCCCATTACGAATCTCATTCTCGTTCTTGAGGTCTCCAGTTTCACGTCTGTTCCTCAAAGAACCTTGCCCTAAGTCTACTGCAAATGGTGGCCTTCATCCCAGCACTTATCACAGTCTATAATTATTTTGTTTATTTCTTTGTTTATTACACATCTCCCACTTAATGTAATGTCCAAGATGGCAGGACCCCTGCTTGCTCTTCACAGCTGTGTTCCTGATGCCTGGTGCGATATTTGTAGAAGGAATGGATGAATATATCAATGAACAGCCTATAAAACTCAAATCCTTTCTAAGTCTATGAGCTCCTTGCTGTCAGGGTTTTTGTCTTAGGGTGATGACATATAATGGAAAGACCATAGGTTTTGTTCTATGATCAGACATAAATTTGCTGTGTGACCTTGGGCAAATTGTACCACCTCTCTGAGCCCAGGTTTCTCTTTTTTTGCCTAACGAAACTAATAACAGTACCTCTCACATGGGAATGTAAGTGACAGAATGATAATAAATGTAAAATTTCAGCATGTTGCCTGGCACATTGTAGGTGCTTAATAAATGCTGGATGAAATGAGTGAATGAGCCTGAGGAAGACACAGAAGCCTTTGCTCCTTTCCCTGCCCTCACATGGTGCTCCTACCCCTATCTAGCCATAAAGGATCCAGGTGAGATTAGGTAGATGGATAAAGGATTGGAACCTCACAGCAAACAAGCCAATATTGAGCACTTACTGTGTGCAGCTGCTGGGTTAAGGACACTATAGGACAAGTGGAGATGACTGAGGCATATTCCTTGTCCTCAAGGAGGTGGCATTTCAACATGGCATTTAGCGTTTGAAGATATTGGTGGATGGAGACGTGTGGGTGAGAAACAGCATATGGTCAAAAGGCATGGTCACAGGATGAGAATAGCGGTGTGGGGAATATTGAGGAATCTAGGATGTGAGAAAACAGAGGGAAAGGCATAGCTGGAGAGTTGGTTGAGCTCAAATGCACGAGGATTCTGATTGCCGAGCTGAGGAAATTGGACTTGATTCTGTAGATAATGGTGAGTCAATAAAGGCTCTTGAAGAGAGAAGAGAAATGACCCGGCTAGCAATAGGAAGGATGAACTGAGAAGAAAACCCTGAAATGGCCCCAAAGCAGGCAGTCCCTCTCAGTGGATTGGGTCAAACACCTTTGTCAATAAACGAGGGTTATAACATCTTTCATTTCATTTTCAATCAGTGCAGGGACTCTCTAATAGTGGACCACTGGGAACTAGAATTGTTCTCTTCCCTGTGGGGAGAAACATAGGAAGCTGAGGTTTTGATCCCTGTCCCAAATGTTCTTACTTCAGTAGAGGGGAGAAGAGTCATGCTCACCTATTAAGTCACATTTGTTCAATCAGCTCGCAGTTTTCGAGCTCCTGTCACAAGTCAGCACTGTGCTAATGGCAGGGGTGTAAGAATAAAGGCATGTCACCTGTTCTCAATGGGTTTCACAATCTACTGGGAGAGGAACACAGTGACTGCAGTGGGAGGCTAAGAGCCACCAAGAATGGAACCAAAAGTGATACGAAAATTTAGGAAGAGAAAATGAGTCATAGGGGCTGAAGTAGTGGAGAAAGACTTCTCAGAGCCCATGGACTTCAACTTCAAACTCATTCAAGGGATTTTGAATGATTGCTTTGGGGAACAACACAGAAGAGTAGGAAGACAGCATTGTATAGAGTAGGAGAATGAACATTTTGGAGTCTGACTACCTGGGTGGTATGGATTCTGAGTCCACTTCCTACCTGTGTAATAGTTAACTAGAGAAATCACTGTCTTTCCTAGTCTCCTCACCTGTAAAATGGGAAAATGGGGGAAACTCACTAGTACGACTGTGGAAAGCATAGAGCAGGTGTCAGCAAACATTTTCTGTAAAGGATCAGATAGTAAACGCGTTAGGTTTTGCAGGCCATGTGGCCTCTGTTGTAGCTACTGAACTCTCCCACTGCAGTGTGTTATGACCTGCATATTTGTGTCTCTCCAACATTCATATGTTGAGACCCTAAACGCCCAATGTGATGGTATTTGGAGGTGGGGCCTTTGGGAGGTAATTAGGTTTAGATGAGGTCATGAGTATGGGGCCCACCTGATGGAATTAGTGCCCTTATAAGAAGACAAAGAATTAATCTCTCTCTGCTCTTCACCATGTAAGGACACAGTGAGAAGACAGCTGTATATGAACCAGGAAGAGGGTTCTCGCCAGACACTGAATCTGCCAGCACCTTGATCTTGAACTTCCTGGTCTCCAGAACCTTGAGAAATAAATTTCTGTTAAGTCACTGGTCTATGGTATTTTGTTATAGCAGCCTGAACTAAGACAATGTGGAACACATTGTAGACAATAGATAAATGAATGGTTATGTCTGTATGCTAATACAATTTTATTTATGGACACCAAAATTAGATTTCACATAATTTTCACATGTCACAGAACATCATTATTATTTTGATTCCCACCCCCATCATTTAGAATGTAAAAATCATTCTTAGCTCTTGGCTGTACAAGTGGTGTGCTGGATTTGTTGATTTGGTCTACAAACTATAGCTGCTGGCCCC
Source organism: Monodon monoceros (assembly GCF_005190385.1). Lineage (NCBI taxonomy): Eukaryota > Metazoa > Chordata > Mammalia > Artiodactyla > Monodontidae > Monodon > Monodon monoceros. Next base: position 10,581,887 of record NW_021703770.1, on the reverse strand, counting down.
TGAGATATATTATAGAGCAAAGGGTTCTAAAGGTTAGCTGTTATTATTGTTAATCCCACTTATCATATAGGAAAATGGACTTTAGAGAATTCCTAAAAGACCCTGGACAAGAAAGTCAGTCCTGTGGCTCTTCGTCAAGTGCTCTGCCCAGTGAAGGGGGAAGAAGGGCACGATTCAAGGTAACCGGCTCTGGGTTCCTTCCTCCCCTCGAATTTCTCTCCACTTATCATCTCTCTTTACATATTATTTTTAGAACTCTCAAAATGGCAGCCACAAGAAGGCAGAATATCCAAAACAGAAGAAAAAAGGAACTAAGATGAAGGGAAATACCTTTTTCAGTGAACACTAGTTATTTACTTTGAATTCGGCCATTAATCCTAGGACGGAAATGAACCAAAATTTACCCAAAGACACATGAGTATGAAGAGTTAAAAGAAAAAAGTATGTTTTGGATTTTTTTACTTTAAAATACATTTAAAAAATTTATTGGAGTATAGTTGATTTACAATGTTGTGTTAGTTTAAAATACATTTTTGAATTTAATGGTCTGTGATTTGCTCCCCTCTCTTAGCTCAGCCAGCTTCCGTAGTACCTTTGTCCTCCTCATCTTCTGGGGAACAATGGATGTTGCAAATAAAAATAGGTGTAAATCACTGTGCAAATAAAATGAATAAATATGATGTGCCTGGAAACAGAGCTTAATTTGAAGTGGCCTTCTTCCCTTAGCCTGGGGAAATACATATCCTACATTTGTGTGTTGCCTTGGTTTTTTGAGGGCTTCCGTGTACAGTTAGCTCATTTGTTTTTTGCAAGTCTTTTTAATTGTAAAAAAGGTGTTTGCATGCTCTCCAAATGTACCATTTCTTCTTCTTCCACCCCAGGGTAAATCAAAATAAATTGTATTGTCAATGAATCACAATGAACTTTCCCTTAGCTGGTTGCCCTGCCCCTTCCTAGTCTTTAATCAAACCACATTCAGGGTCATCTTTCAGAAGCACACATGCTTAACATCCTTGGGTAGCTCTCCATCTGAAGATTTCTCTACCTTTCCAGTTACATCTCCTTTTCCACTGTGGACTCGGCACTCAAGTCACTCCACAGTTTACAGGAGTCAGTGCTTCCTCACATCTTTATGCCTTCTTTCACACTGTTTCCTTGGAATTGAATGCTTTCCATCCAAGAATCAGCCTACCTTGAGTGCAGACCAGAGAGGACAAAGGATGCAATCTGAGGAAGTTCTATAGCCACCAAGTCTCTCAGTTTTCCCTCACTCCTTTCAAACCCCAGTTTCGTCTATTATTTTGAAGAATGAGAAATCCAAGAGTGGGAGTACCAGTCCGCGCTACAGTCTCAGATGTATGGAGCATCTGCTATGTACTGGGTGCTGGGAATATACAGCAATGAATCATCCTTCAGTGAGCCTGCAGGTAGCAGGGAAGATAAGGCCAGTCCATGAATTCCCAGAACACCAGGCAGGAAGTTATAAGAAGAAGATGTATAAATAGAGGGTTCCATATAAAGCTCAGAGGAGGGAAAGGCTATATTAAGCTGGAGCAATCAGAAAAGACATGTTGGAGCATTTGCTATGTGATTTGGACCTTGGAAACGAGAAAGATTTGAATAAGTGAAGATGGTTTGGAAAGTGGAAGAGCGTTGATGCCAGAAGTTCATTCCACGCAAAGCCAAGGAGGTGGAAGAGAGCTGGGCTTTCAGAGAGAACAAAGAGACTCAGCTTCTGAAGAGCGAGAGCAGCTGAAGAAATAAGAGGAAAGATGGATCAGGACCAGGTAGCGGAGGAAGCAAAGGTGTTAGCTGATAACTCACCCGCAGATCCCCAGACAACAAGCCAGCTGCACACTCAGAAAGTTTTCCTTCTGATTCAAGCTGGCAAAAGAGGTTGCCTGGCAGGGGTACCCCAGAACTTCATCAGAATGCTGCTTGTCTACTTTTAGACAATCAGCACAGTGGTGCCAATACTTTAGAGCTGTATTAAAATGCTTTTGTTAACTTTGGACTTGTATTGAGTTTATTAGAAACGTGCACCCTGAAATGAGAGTTAGGGACCACTTGCTGATAAGACCCCAATGCTGAACAGAAAAAGCCAGAGAAATGTCAAGTTATTCTGTGTGTACATGTGTTCACCTCTTGCAGAGAAATCATAGAGCTTTGCTAATGTCATGCTCCCAGATGGCTTTTTAAACGTGGGAATTACAGATACATGAGCAGTAAAAGAAAACTGTACATGAGAATGAAGATAATCAAAGAATTACCTTTATTTGGACATTTTCTATGTAAGACGGTATTATGTTGGCCAGAGATGGACCTTGACTCCCGGGCTGATCAGACTCTAATTAGATCCTGAGTCCCACCACCTATCACAGCTTTTCTCAAATGGTAAATGGATTACTTCTTAATTCTTGTCAACAAACATTTTCTGGTCCCCAACTAGGCATCAAGAACTGTGCTATACGCTAAAGTAGGTGGAGGAATGAAATGAAATTAAAATCGTCTTACTTCTTGACGTCCTTGCTGTCTATTGGGGTAGACACAGATCCACAGACCTTTTGAAAGCAATGTATTAAAGGATCAGATGGCAGTAAGCACAGGTGCCGTGGGAGCCCTGAGGAGGAACATCTCCTTAGTCTGGACTAAAGATTTTGAGGAGGGCCAGGGGGAGGGTTGACTGAAGAAACTGACACATCGGTACAATTAGAATCTTCTCTCCTGTTGGTCCAGCTTTAAAATCACAGCATCTCAAAGCTGGCTATCCTCGAAGTTAGAGCACCTATCAAATTTAATTGTCATCCCTTGCTTCACTGTCTGAGCTATGGTAAACTTCAAAGGACTTCGACTGTTTCTATTTTGTGCATGATGTGTCTCCACCACATAACAGTATCTGACGCCTAATAGGTTCTTGTAAATATGGGTTGTGTGTTAAGGAAGAAAATATTAGCCTAGGAATTTTCACCCTCACTCTCCAAGCGCTAAGGGGAATTCTGCTGTAATATTTAATGCATTCCTAATTCTGAGCCAAGTCTGGAAGGAAATGACAAAAGAAGGAAAAGCAAGTTAGAATGCTGGACCAAAAGGAACTTGGAAATCAGCTGATTCTATGCCTCATTTCTACAGATAGAAAATGGAAATTCAGAGAAGTTATATTGTAACTGTTAGTGCAATGTCACCCATGTAATTAGCAGCAGAGCGGGTCTAAACACAAGGTATCCTGATTGCAGTACTCCTTTCCTGTGAGGCATACGTATTATTTTTCTATCAGTTACAGATATGTAGGGAGGGAAGTGCAAAGGATTCTGGAAAGGGCTTATTTCTTTTGCCACCGTATAGAATAGTCTGGATCCTAAAGGAGCTTCACGTTGCAAGGAAGGCTTTGTTTAACAGAACATTTTGTGTGATAGGTTTATCCTCTGCAAAACCCCCACATTTTAAAGGATGTGTTCTCCCATGCTAAGTAGTTGCTTCTGGCAGGAGCGTCTTCTACTTTATAAAAAAAAGACCCCTTCTCTTGCTTTCATCTGATGTCTCAGTAAGGCCCCAGAGGGAAATGTTGGGAACAAATGCTTGTTCGAGCTGTAATATTCCCTTGAAAAGTGAAGCTTGAAATCCTTTAGGGAGCCCAGTGTTCTTTCAAAATTGATTTTGACATTGTAGAACTACATCCTAACTAACTTCCGTGCCAAAGTATGTTGTGACTGGTGTTTGGATAGTTGAAAGAATATTTAAAAAATAAGTTTTCATATCAAGAGCAGAAGAACAAATGGTTTGTATGCTGTGACCTGGGGATTATCCTTAAAAAGCGTTTTCTAAAGTGGTTATAGGAAGAAATGATGAGAGTAAAAGATTACTTGGCAGGTATGAGATACTGTCCTAATAGAAAAGATTAAATGAACCCCCCACCCCCGCCAAAAAAAAGCACCAGGGAAAAACAAAATAAGAAAACTTGTTATTGTATTATCAACAATAAAAATCCATGATTTCTAACATTTATTAAGCACTCACCATATGCCGGGCACTGCTGTAAGCCCTTATAGGAATTAATGCCTCTAATCTTCCCAACAACCCCATGAGGAGGGTGCAGTTGATATCCTCATTTTAAAAAGAGTGAAACGAGGCACAGAAAACTACTGTAACTTGCTGGAGGTTACAGTCTAGGAAGCAGTGGAGTTCACGTTCAAACATGGGGAGTCGGGCTCCAGAGTCCATGTATTTTTTATTTTTTAAGTTAAAAATTTAAATACCAAACTAACATGTGTCCTGTGGGCACACCTCATGATCCCAAATTCCACTTAACATGAATGGACAGGTACGCATACAAATATTTACGTACAAGGATGTTCAGCAAACCATTACTTCCAATAATGGAAATTGGAAACAATCCAAAAACTGAACAATTAGGGGTGTATTAAGTGCTCAGTTGAAAAAATGGAAAAAAGAAAGCAAAACACAGAGAAGAAAATGAAATCCCTCATAATCCCTATACTCTGAAATAACCAGGAAGAAATTGCTGAGCTTGTCTTTCCAGCTTTCTTCTATATTTTGTTTCTGATACAAAATTGGGATCATACTGGATATATTGCTCTATGATTTGACTTTTCTATGCAGATAGCATTATAAATCCTTTTCAAGCCACTAGTTATGCTTCTACCACTATTTTAATGGCTTCAAGGTGTTCCTTTATTTGTACATATCATGATTTATTTAAACGTTTTATTGTTGGATCTGTGCTCTTTTAACCATTATTCTATGATGCCTTAATGGATGGTAACCCACTGATCTCTAAAAGTAGCACAGGCTCTCTAACTTGGAGCTCAAGACATTGAATGATTTGCCCTAACTATTCTAATTTAATCTTCCTGTCTTTTATAATTCACTGACCCTGAATTATAGAATCATTTGTTCTAGAAGTGTAACTGGGCATCTCTTACAGCACTCGTGCAATTCCTCTTATGGCATGAGCAGGTCTACCTAATGATCTAGCTATATTCTACTAGGCTGAAAACTTATTGCAAGCAGAATGTCTGCCTGAATCAACTTCCTAAACACATATGAGAGAATTGTGTCATACACTTACTAGATGCTCAGTAAGTGTTTATGGAATAAATGAAGGTCATACATATTATTTTTAACAGTGTAAAAATTTCAAATATCTAATGATGGGGGCAAGTTGAATAAACTATGACATGCTGGTATAAAGAATTTTGAACAATAATTAAAAGGAGAAACACAACAAAAGAGAAAAGGTCTGAAACAAAGCAGAAATAGAGTTAAATTCTTAAAACCAGATCCCTTCATACCTCTTCCAAACTTCTGTTCACTATTCCTCCACTTAGTCTGACTTCTTTGAATGGTTCACTGCTCACAAGCCTACAATTCTCAGCCTCCTTCTTATCTGAGAGCTTCTGTAGCTCTTTGTATCACAGTACATATCAGAGAAGCCAGAGCACAGCTGGGGTTTAAGGAATGGTTGTTGAATGAATGATCAATGGAGAAATATGGGTAGACAACAAGACTTCGGGCCCTGGTCTTGATGCTGGCATCATTATTCTCCTATCTTAGCAGATTTTCTTAAACTGTTCTCCCTGAATCCCCAGGAATCCACACACACACAAATTGTGGCGATTATAATAGAAAAAATATATTTAAACTTATTAGTAATGCACAGGCTCAGCAAAATGTCAAGTTTTTCTAATTTTGCTGGAATGAAATCAATTTAGTGTAGCAACACAGCCTCATGCTAATTAGAAGCCTTAACTGGCATCTTCAATTAAGAAAACTGTGAACCATCAAAATCACTTAAAAATAGTATTTTAAAAAATGGGTACATGATCTTTTAAAAACTTAAAGCCTGTTGGGATAAAAATAATTAGTATAAAAAACTGAAAACTGTTTTTAAAAATTGGGATTCAGTTTTAAAATCTGTAAAATGGAGATTGATTGATCTCCTAGGTAAATCTCAGATATTTATATCCTAGGTACAGATTAAAATTACCTCAGTTCCTATCTTTGTCCATTGTTATACCATCAGAAGGCCAAGGTCCTGTCTCTTTGTCTATTCCCAATTCCTATATCAGAGGTTGGGCTATGTTAGTTGCTAAACAAATACTTGTTGACTAGATAACTGAACAAGCTTTGAACACTTTCTGAAAAGGAAGAAAAGGAATTATATCCCAGGATATAAGTGAACCATTTAGGGAATAATGATGAGTTAGACCATATTGACTTTTAGAAATGCGAACTGTGAGGCCACTTGGAAACAGACAATTGGCAAGTTGAATAACTGCATTGCTGGTGGGAAGGGAATTAGGTAGGAACTCAATGAACCAAGCGTCTCTTTGGGAATGGTCACAGACAGTGGGAACAAATAGGTAGCAATTCTTAGAAAGAAGAAAAAGAAACACAGACAGTTATTGCCTACCGAATTTATCCATACTTGCTGCCCACAAGTCTCTTTCTTTAGTTCATGAATGAAGAACTAAAAGGAACATGACCCATGAAGACTGAAGCAAGGACTCAAAAGATAGCGTTTGTAATGTAAGGATGAGGATGATGAGGAGGACGACAATGATGCTTATCAACATTTTATGATCATTTGCTACGTACAAGACACCTTGCGTAACGGAGTAGGGCCTAAGGGAAGGAGAGAAGATGATAGATTAAGGAGATTAAATAAAATTATTAAGTAAAGGACCTTAATCTAAGAGGAATCAATCAACTTTAAGTCTTCTTTTCACCCATTAGGGTCAAACAGACCTATATTTGAATACAAGTGTACCAATTACTCACCATGTGAAGCTTGGTGAGGTGCTTAACCTCTCTGAACCTCAAATTGATTACCTGTAAAAAGGGAAAAGGAACACTTAGTTTACAACACTATTGTGAGGATTTAATGAAATATTATATATGGAAGTAATTGGTTAACTGCTACGCAAATATGAGATTTCAACGATTAGCTATTCCTATTACTCAACAGTTAGATAAGATGTACACAAACATGAATAGCAAGCAGTGGGTGATTGTGTAGGAGTGGGAAGGAGAGCCATGTGGTGAAAGCTGAGTGGTTGAAATGAGGCGAGAGAACTAATGGGAACCATATCACATTGGGTCTGCAGACCCATTGTCTACAAAACACTTTGACTTTTATTTGAGTGGAACGGAGAGCCGGTGCCATATTTTGAGCAGGGCATGAAAGGCATAAAATAATGTGTGTCTTAAGAGGATCACTTTGACTGCTGTGCTTGGAATAGACCGTAGGGGGTTAAGGCAGGAGGGGAAAAGTCAGGAGGTTATTACAGTAACGCAGCTGAAAGATAATGGTGGCTTGGACCAGAGTGGTAGTGGTGGGTTGGTGAGAAATGGCTGAATTTTAATATTTTCTGACGATAGAGCCAAGAGTATTTCCTGACAAATGTGGGGTCTGAGAGACAGCACAGATAATTCCTATTCCTGGATTTTATTTTATTTATTTAAAAAATTTTTTATTGGAGTATACTTGATTTACAATGTTGTCTTAGTTTCAGGTGTACAGCAAAGTGAATCAGTTATACATATACATATATCCACTCTTTTTAAGATTCTTTTCCCGTATAGGTCATTATGGAGTATTGAGAAGGGTTCCCTGTGCTATACAGTAGGTCCTTATCAGTTATCTAATCTTTATATAGTAGTGTCTATGTGTCAATCCCAATCTCCCAATTTATCCCTCCCCCGCACTGTCCCTCCTGGTAACCACAAGTTTGTTTTCTACATCTGTGACTCTATTCCTGTTTTGCGAATAAGTCCATCTGTACCATTTTTTTCCCTTTTTTTCAAGATTTCACATATAAGCGATATCATATGATTTTTGTCTTTCTCTGCCTGACTTACTTCACTCAGTATGACAATCTCTAGGTCTATCCATGTTGCTGCGAATGGTATTATTTCATTCTTTTTTATGGCTGAGTAATATTCCATTGTACATACGTACCACATCCTCTTTATCCGTTTCTCTGTCAATGGACATTTAGGTTGCTTCCATGCCCTAGCTATTGTAAATAGTGCTGCAATGAACATTGGGGTGCATGTGGTTTTTGAATTATGGTATTCTCCAGATATATGCCCAGGAGTGGGGTTGCTAGTTCATATGGTAGCTCTATTTTTAGTTTTTTTAAGGAACCTCCATACTGTTCTCCATAGTGGCTGTATCAATTTACATTCCGACTGACAGTGTAGGAGGGTTTTCTCCGTACCTTCTCCAGCATTTATTGTTTGTAGATTTTTTGATGATGGCCATTCTGACTGGTGTGAGGTGATACCTCATTGTATTTTTGATTTGCATTTCTCTAATGATTAGTGATGTTGAGCATCTTTTCATGTGCTTTTTGGCCATCTGTATTTTATTCCTAGATTTCCACCTAAGCACCTGGAAAGCTGATTGCCATCTTCTGAGATGGAGAAGCAGCAAATAGCCTAAGCTTGGATAGGAACGATCAGGAGTTTGGTTTAGGACATGTTGAGTTCGAGAGGTTGGTTTGGTATCCAAGTGGACCTATCAAGTTGAGAGCTGAATTTTAATCTGGAGTTTGGGAGCTAGGTCTGGGCTAGAGACATAAATCTGGGCATTGCTGGCATGTAGATAGACGGTATTTAAAGAGATGCAGTGCAGCAGACAACTGCTCTTTACCCAAGATTGATTTCACCTTGTTTTAGCCTAGGTCTAAGAAGTGGGGTTTTCCCTAATTTCTCTTCCCTCCATTCTTCCTTCTACCTCTGCTCTACCCCAATAACTCCACGATACCTCATAGGATAGAACCATCCATTCACATCTTAGGTCCCTTGTACTTTGCTGGTTTATTTTTCTGTCTCTACTCAGCTTTCCCAGTGCAGTGACTGCCACATGTTGTTGGGATTTTGGTCCAAGCCACAGAAGAAGACAGTGAAGCTAAGTGATGCAGGAAGTAAACTCATGACCTTAGATTCGGGAAACTGGTGCACCAACCACTGAGAAACCAGAGATGGAGGACTTTTGCACAAGCATGAGCAGAGTATAAATCAACATCTCTGCCTTCAACAAAATCCGCATCGTAAGTGCAAGTTTATTTACTCTGTATATTCTGGGGGACAAATGCTTGGTATTTATTCAGAGAGGATACTGGAGAACCAGGAGAATTGTCTTTTGCTTTCAAGTAGTGTATACTTTAGAGGCGGAGGTCAATGCTTATTCATGAGAAACCATATCACGTACTCAGGAGAAAAGAAAGGGATGGATGGAGGGGTTGCTGAGAAATGAGTTACTCTTATTTGACCATCACGTTCTAGAATAAATGTCAGGCCATCTGGATAGTCTTCATTAATTCCTCATAAGAATGGTCAATAGATCCATGATTCTCCAGAGAATACTCCTATTATTTTATGATTTATTTTATTATTGCAAAAATAATGTACCTTCTTTGTAAAAAAATCATAAAATAAAAATAAACAAGAACAAAAACACAGAAAATTTCATGACCAGAAATGACTGTGAGATCACCTTTTGGGTATTTTTTTCTATGTATTTACTTATTTTACAAAAATGAGATCACACTGTACTTCCTTGTAGCCTTTTTCCTCACTTGACAATAGAGCTGAAGAATTTTCCATGTTGTAAGCATATGCCTACAACATCATTTGCATATCTGCCTATTACCGGTGTCATGGCTATATTATGAAGGTGATGGTGGGCTTGGGGCTTGTTTCACTTAATTTTTCCTCAGCATCTAGGACAATGATGGGTAACAGGATGTTCTTACAGTCACAGAATATTAGAGAGCTCAAAGCTCCCTCAGGCATCATCTAGTTAATTTCCTATTTTGCAGATGGAAAAGTTGGGACTCAATGTGTTAAATGGATTGGCAGTTCAGGTGGTCAGAAAGCCGCAGAACCAGAATCAAACCCAAGTGCCTGGACTCCAAGCATCACATCCTTTCACTACAAAGTTCAGACTCAGAGTAAACCCAACATCTGTGAAACAGACATGCAGTAAAAAGAAAAGGGTATACTTGGGCAGGAGAAGTTTGGGGAGGAAAGGTCTCTTGTGGTCCTTTTGGAACTTTCAGTTTTACTTCAAACCCTGAGATGTCAGAGGTTCATAGAAGGGTGAAGTTGCAGCATGAGGTACAGGGAAGAGGCAGCTTGAGGAAAGAAACTTAGGAGCTCAGGTTTGCAAAACCCACGGTTGTGCAGTCACTCAGCTCCAGCCAACACCCTGAAGGATGCAACAAAGCACTAGGAAAGTGAATGGCCACCCAGAGTCTCAATTCTGGTTTCACACTATATCTGAAGGGCTCCCATCCCTCAGCACTGGCCTCTAGGAAGCCTAATAACATTTCAACTTTGCTCTTGGTCAGGAATGGTTTTTCAGTTTTGACTTTGACAACCCAGAATGTTCCTGACTTTCCGGAATCACTCTCCAAGGCTCCTTGCTGTGGAGGGAGGAGAGTGGTGCTCAGAAAGCTTCAGGACACATTCAGCTGTGAGTGAAGAGCAAGGAATGCTGGGAGTTCCAGCCTGCTGTTGACATGACACCATCCTGCCAAATCCTCTTCATATTTCCACTGGTGTGATTGACCTGAAATGCACATGGGCTGCGCCACTTCTTCCCTAAAACCTCCCACGGCCTCAGGGTAAAGTCCACACCCCTTTGTGTAGCATTCAGGACCCTCTACCACCTGACATTTGCCCACCTCTGCCTCATCTCTGCCATTTTGTCTTCAGCAACACCAAACTTCCTATGGGTTCCTGTACAGACCCATCCTATTTTTTTCATCCAGTCCCTGCTTTCTGGAGTGTGCTTCCTCTTCTTTTATCCATGGTTAACCTCACTTAGCTAGATGTTGTACCCTCTCTGTCTACTTAAGTAACTCTAAAATTCCGTAGTCTGTGATAATGTCTGAAATATTCTCGGGAATTTTCAGTCAAATGATTGAACTTCATCCTAAATCTTATACTCCCATCTGGGATCAGTGCTATTTCACTCAGTGGCACATTCCAGATGAGATCAGGTGCGTTCAGGGTGGTCATAGAGTAGCGGCACATTCCAAATCACTGGATACCTGTGGGGAGCAAAAACTTACCAGACTTAGAATCTAAACAGAACCCTATTGCTTATTTTTCCCAGCTGCAAATTATCTGGATGGCATAGACGGTTTTCTCTAGTCCTGCACTTAGAATATTTACTTAAATACTGGCAGTGATAAAATTGTGGGAAAGAAATTGCACATTCATCAAAAGTAGGCAGCCTGACAGAAGTGCGTAAACGTGGCAGTCATCTCAAAGTTAAATTACCATATGTACGTGGTTGGCTTGTCATGTATGTACTTATATATTTATATACCCACCATCCTTAATCACTTACAAGAATGAATGTGTGCATTTAAGAACAAATGTTTGTGACATAAGCTAATGGCTAATTGAAAATTTCTTCTTAGAGGAGAAAGCTGGAAGACAATACCAGAAAGGACAAAAGCTTTGTATAAAGAACAGCAATACTTGCTAATACCACACAGTTTGATTTTAGCTCAACCTAAAGGAAATTCCTGCTGAGATGCCTGAAAATTATTATTTTTAAAGCATGCCATACCTAGCAAAGAGAGACAGCTCAGCTTGTCAGAAAGAACACTGAATTTAGCATCAGGAAACTTGAGGCCAACTCCTTGCATAGCCTTTTCTGGGTGTGTGATCATAAGAAATTCATGTAACTTCTTCAAGTCTATTTCCTCAAATTTAATCTGGAAATAATGCTGCAGCCTTGCTATTAGATTTGAAAAACACAAAATACATGAACTTACGTTGAGGTGCTAATTAAATCTCATTTGCATTAATATGTTATTTTTCTATTCCCATCTGTATCATAAAAATCAGGGTCATAGAATCCAAAAATACTACTGCTACTAACACTGTTACAACTGGTGCTACTATTACAGCAACAATAACAACAACTACTATTACTAGCTGATATTTATTGAGAGTTCATTATACATCTACATTGTTTTGGCATTTTACATGAATTAATCATGTATGTCTCTTGAAACACCTAGGAAGTGGCTACTATTATTTTCTCCATTTTATGAGCAAGCAACTGGAGACCCAGAGAAGTTAAGGAACTTGCCTAAGATCACACAGTTAGTAATTGCAAGACTGGGATTTGAACCCAGGCTTAAACTCCAGAGTCCTAGCATTAAGAATTATACTTTCTTCCCTATCTAAACATAATAGTAAAATTACCTTACCGTTGGATTGCTCTTCGTTCTTTCATAGAGATAATCTCATTTTATCCCTCCAGCAGTCCTTTGAAATAGAGGTTATTATCTTTTACAGACATGAAACTTGGGTCAAAAAGATTAGGGGATTAGCCCAACGTCACCCTGCTCCAGAATAGTAAAATCAGATGGCTGCGCCACTATGGTGGGAACTAAGAACTTCTCCCATCCTGTTTCTGGCTCTATTCTGCTTTTGCAGGCACGTCCCCCATTGAATATGCCTTCCACGAAGACCCCAGCTGAGTCCTGGTGTGTTTTTATTTGTTTTGAAAGCTCTCTCTTCTCTGTCATTCTTTCTGGCACTGTCTGTGACGCGTGAGACTACTTGTTTCTTCAAGCATCATGTGGTTCTGCAGAGCTTAGACGGAGTTACAATGGACTTCCAGATCAGGTGTCACTGGAATTTAAGGGAGTCATCCTGAGAGGAACACTCCAGGTGAAATGAACCTCTGAGGTCAAGGTCACCTCCTCTCCAGACTCTGAGCTCACCACTTATCCACACTTCCTCTGAGGGAAACACAAGTTCCTCCTTAAATAGAGCCTCCACGATGTCATTGCTCTCTGCAAATTTTAAGCGTGCACTCTATTTTCTGTTGTCTGCAGTTCTGAATACGCCATAATCTGGCCTTGATTAACCTGCCTGAGCCTGCCAGCCTTTTGTCTCCCAGTTATGTCATCTTTCTCTGCGCTGTCTCAGAACCCTGCGCTTAGGATGTTCCTTCAATTAGAACTCTCTCTTTAAACGCTTGGCTTGGCTAACATAGTCTTAGCTTATATGTGACCTTCCTTGACTCCCTGAACCACTCCTCTGCTCTTCCATGTCATGCAATCTCTTTAAAAAAGGATGCTCGGGCTTCCCTGGTGGTGCAGTGGTTGAGAGTCCGCCTGCTGATGCAGGGGACGTGGGTTCGTGCCCCGGTCCGGGAGGATCCCACATGCCGCGGAGCGGCTGGGCCCGTGAGCCATGGCCGCTGAGCCTGCGCGTCCGGAGCCTGTGCTCCACAACGGGAGAGGCCACAACAGTGAGAGGCCCGCGTACCGAAAAAAAAAAAAGGTTGCTCTTCTCATTTCAGCATTTGTTACGTTGCCTTGAGATTGCCTGTTTAATTGTCCATCTCCTGAACTATGCAATGAGCTCTTTGGGGACAGTGGGTTTTGGCATCTCCTATAAAGCCTGCACATAGTAGTTGCTCAATAAATAGCTGTTGATTAAATGCTCATTTCTCTTTCTGAAGTCACCAAATACTTTGAAAGGATCTCTTATTGATGTTCTTGCCTTCTAGACTGTGAGTTTTCTGAAAACATTCTGCCTTATTCAGCGCTGCATCTTCAGTGGCTGGCATGGAGGAGGCACTCAGTAAATGAGGAACTGACCAGAATTTCAGCTCCTCTAATCCTGCCCATCAGCCTCTCCACAGCCTGCCCTGCCTCTTCTGAAATGCATTCCTCTCCACAATTGCTCCATCTTCCATTTTCCCTTTATTTTTAATGACTTCACTTGTGGTTTGATCTACATAATTTAGCATTTGCTTATACTATTTGCTCTCACTTTTCCTGTGTTTTATGTGTTCGTATCCCTCCCCTGCTAATGAAAATAAGTGTAAGCATAAATGGGATAATAAGTTTTTGTATTATTATAACTTCTACCCACCTTCTTCTTCATATTTCAAAACTTATATACTCATCAGTGATAAATGCCCACATTTAATGAGCTCTTAAAATGTGCTACTTGTGAGTGCTTTTCAGACAGATTACGTCGATCTGCACAAGAGCATGAGAAGTAGGCAAGGGGGAAACTGAGTCTTAGTAAGGCTCTGTCTTATCCAGGTGGTGAATGACAGAAGCAGAATTTAAATACAGAGCCCATGCTTTCAACCATTTCTACCTCTGCACCATTGATAATTTAGAAAAGAAGGCGAACAATAAAAATAATATTAAGAGCACCCATAGTTCCGATCCACTACTAGAGGCAGCTACTGCTACCGTTTTTGTTCATGGCTTTTTTGTCTCTGCCTATGGTAAACAGCCTCTAGCTTGACCCCCACCTCCAGCCATTCACTCCCTTGTGTACTCCCCTCCCGTTGAGTGAGGGCTAGATTTAGTAACTCACTTCTAATGAACAGAATAAAGCAGAAGCAATTGAACATAACTTCTGAGATGAGGTTATAAAAAGACTGCAGCTTTCATATTGAGTCTCCTTTTCTTTTTCTCTCTGAGATCACTCATTTGGGAAGAAGCAAACTGCGTATTGTGCGCAGACCTATCGAGAAATCCATGTGGTTAAGTAACTGGTGACTCTGATCCGTAGCCAGCAAAGACCTGAGGCCTGCCAATAGCCAGATGGGTGAGTTTTGAAGCAACTCCTCTCCTGTTGAGCTTGATGATGGCTGCCCCATCAACACACTAATTCTGGCTTTTGTGTGTGAGAAAGAGCGAGCAGAGGCAGCCAGCTCAGCTGTACTTGGTGCCCTGACCCAGCGGCTGTGGGATAAACAAATGTTTGCTGGCTTAAGGTAGTAATTTGGGGGGTATTTTGTATATATTGCAATAGGTGAATAATACACAGTCCTATAGACATTTATCTAAATATGGTTGATCATCTGTGTTTTACTATTTATCACAGGTCAAAATTTAATTTATTGAGTGAAACAAGCTGATAAACCTTGCTAACAGTCTGTAAAATTCTTTTGTTTTTTTAATTGTGAAATATAGCCACATACAGAAAGTACGCAAGGCATCCATGTGCACCTGAAAGAATCATACACAAACACCCTGGTCCCAATTTCAGTATATTTTATATTTTAAATAAAATAAATCTGCAAGGTATATGTAAAATCAGTCACGATATCATCTCCAAAGAGAATATAAAAGAGAAGAGAAGATAAAAGGCAAGCTAAATAGAGGGTACCGTTTCAGGATGGTTTATGAATCAGGGTCTCTGAATCTTTCTTTTGTAAAATCTTTCTTATACACTTTTCTTTAACTGTCTAAAGAGGAAATGCTTAACTTTGTCCTCGGGAAGAAGTCTAGGAATTGTGCCATAGTGGAGCATATATAATATGTGGGACAGAGTGGGGCCTCTGTACAAAATTGATAAAGGAATGAATGGACTTGGAATTAAGAACATGGATTTGAGCTCCTTCTCAGCTGATTGGAAGTGAGTGATGTCATCACTTAACATATATGAGATTTAGTTTCCTCATCTTTAAAATGGGGACATGCTCATGAAGTTGTGAGGTTTAAAAAAAATAGCATTGTCTATATGAGGCCCGTTTACAGTGTGCTCAGCATATATAGCAAACCCTCAATACATCAGTTACTCTTGAGTAATAATTCTGATTTCAGAACACCATCAAATATTGATTTATTACTATATAAGACTTAAGTAAACATATTTATTTTATTTTATTATTATAATATTTTTTGGCCACACTGTGCAGCATGCAGGACCTTAGTCCCGTGCCCCTGAAGTGGAAGCACAGAGTCGTAACCACTGGACTGCCAGGGAATTCCCAACATATGTATTTTAAAATATCACAACTTTATTTCTTATTAAATGATAAATGCTCATAATAAAATAATTTTAAAGAATATTTTTTTTTAAGTGTGAAGAAGAAATCAGCAAATCACTTCAGAATTCCACCAGCAAGAAATAACCAACATTAACTCTGGTGGACATCATTCCAAACATCCCTGTGCGTATATGGATGGGTTGGAAGAATGGAAGGCTAGTTAGGTAGATAAAAAGCTAGCTAACTAGTTAGAGATCATAATGCTTTTTAAAAATAAAAACGTTGTGTAATTACACTTGATTGTAACTAAAGAAAAATGAACTGAAGTGAAACTGAAGAAACTGCTGAAATTTAGATCATGTTTCTTTTTTCCTCCATTGCCAGTGGTAGTATTTCCTCAAATATCTCTCTAAGTAGGGTTAAGTAAAAACTTGATGAGATCAAATGTTTCATTTTTCTCTTTTAATATACATCTTCCAATTTTTCAGGCAATACTAATTAAAAATAACCTCCTACTGTAAAAGATAAAGTGTTTTTTGAGAAACCTCCACACTCTTTTCCACAGTAGCTGCACTAATTTACACTCCCACTGACAGTGTACGAGGGTTTCCTTTTCTCCACATTCTCACCAACATTTGCTGTTTGTGTTCATTTTGATGATAGCCATTTGACAGGTGTGAGGTGACATTTTATTGTGGTTTCTATTTGCATTTGCCTGATGATTATTGATGTTGAGCATTTCTTCATGTGCCTCTTGGCCATCTGCATTCCCTCTTTGGAAAAATGTCTATTCAAGTCTTCTGCCCATTTTTTAATCGGGTTGTTTGGTTTTTTTATGTTGAGTTGTACGAGCTGTTTATGTATTTTGGACAGTAACCCCTTATCAGTCATATTATTTGCAAATATTTTCTCCCCGGCAATTCCACTCCTGAGTATATATCTGAAAAAACCCAAAAATGCTAATTCAAAAAGATGCATGTACCCCAATGTTCATAGCAGCACTATTTACAATTGCCAAGAAATGGAAGCAACCCAAGTGTCCATAACAGATGAATGGATAAAGAAGATGTGAGATATACATTCACACACACACACACACACACACACACACTGGAATACTACTCAGCAATAAAAAAGAATGAAATTTTGCCATTTGCAGCAACATGGATGGACTTGGAGGGCGTTATGCTAAGTGAAAAGTCAGACAGAGAAAGACAAATACTGTATAATATCACTTATGTGGAATCTAAAAAAGACAACAAACTAGTGAATATAACAAAAAAGAAGCAGACTCACAGATATTGAGAACAAACTAGTGGTTACCAGTGGGGAGAGGGAAAGGGGTGGGGTAATAGAGGGGTAATGAATTAAAAGGTACAAACTACTATGTATAAAATAAGCTTCAAGGATATGTTGTACAACACAGGGAATATAGCTAATATTTTCTAGTAACTATAAATGGAGGATAACCTTTAAAAATTATGAATCACTATATTATACACTTGTAACTTCTATAATCTTGTACATCGGTTATACTTCAATAAAATAGAAAAAGATAAGCGATTCATCGTCTGATGCTTTCTCCCACCTCCTTTCTTTAGTCCTGAGTTTTGTTACTTTTACAGTTTTAAAGTTAAAATGATTGATAACACATTGTGTTCAGCAATCAAAAATTTTGCTGTTGTGCTGTTGTTTAACCTTATTTAAATGAATGTGATCCCCATAACTAGTTCTTTGAACTATAACTTCTTCACTCTAGAGGTGTGTGTATGTGTGTGTTTTAATAAGTTCATCTTGCGATTGGATTAGTCTTCCAGTGTATTTTGCAAGAGGGCTCATATAGTTTCTGAGTTCTTTCATGTTTCAGAATGCCTTCAGTTTTAATATTCTTGAATTACATTTTCCTTTAGTCAGGGCTTTGGGACATAAATCTGATTTCTTCTCGAAGAATGTTGCTGTGGTGAAGTGTGAGGCCAGCTGGATCCCACCTCACTCCCTTTTTATCTGTCTGGATAAAGTCTTCCGCTATAGGTAATGTTGATCAGGATAAGTTCAGTGCCTCCTTGTAAATTGTACTGTTTTTTTCTAGTATATTAATTTCTTATGATTTGCAGATTTAGTATTTTTCTAGTATCACAAATATATATGAAATGACATTTCTGAAACACTCTCCCATTTGTTAGTTGCTCTCCTTAAAAAATATAAATGATTCTTTATGTGGGCCAACTTTGAAGTCTATTTATCATTATCTGTAGCTGATCTGTTCATTTATCTTTTTCCTTTGCATTCACTGTGAGGTGCTAAAGCCTTTTCTTTTTGTCATTGTTTGAATTTTTAGTTGTGCCTAGTCTGTTCTCCACTGGTTTACATTTATTTGTTTGATCCGTAAGGATGCTGCTTTGACCTGCAATTGTTTCCTTAACCTGGTAATCTGCCTTTTCAACCCAGCATATTGCTTCATCATCTTGTATAAATGACTCCATACTGAGTTTTTTATTGTTCTTTTGCAGATTGTCTTTCCTTTCCCTTTTGTGTTCTAGAATGCTTGCATAGTTGAAATGCCATTTTCCTCCCTTTTTTCTCACGCTTAACATGGAGAGCTCTGCCCAGATCTTCTCTTTGCTCTGATCCAATGTGGAAAGATACTATTATTCCTTTTTGGCTTTGTCTTTGATCAGGTGGTCTTGCCTTGTTACTTTTAGTTAAATTGATCAGGCTGAATGTTTCTTTCTGAACACTCTTCTGGAATCAGAGGATACAGGGCATGGGGTGAGAGCTTGGCTGAAGCTTCTGGTTGACCTGACATGGGTTTTCTTCTAGGATCCCACAAAGTATCCTGTTCTGGGGCCTTCCACCGGCCATTTAGATGTGTCTCCTGTTCATCCCACCATCTCATCATGAAGCCACAGAAAAAGCTGGTCCCCAGTGGCTCTTCCTGTTTCTGTTGAGTCCTCTGTGCCTCACCAGTGTTTTATTTTCACTGCAAGTGTGATAACGCTTGTTTAGTGTCATTTGTCATATCGTGTTACGCCCCTGCCCAAAATCCTCCCAAGGCTCCCATCTCACTCACTCAGAGCCATAGTCCTCCAGTTTTTACTGGGCCGTCAGCGTGATGCCCCCTGGTACCGCCATCCCAACCCTTGGCTCCCTTGGCTTAAGCCACACTGGCTTCCTTGCTGAGCTTCAAGTGTGCCAGGCCCACATCTTCCTTAAGAAGCTCCCAGCAGTGGTTCTCCCTGCCTAGAACCCTCTTTCCCAGATAGCCTCATGGCTTCACCTTAGATTCCTCAAAGCTTGGCTTGGATGTCAGGATTTCACTGGGATCTTTCCTAAAGATGCTTTTTTATACAGCAGGTAACTGGGAATTCCATACCCCTTCTCTAAGAACAGACCCTGGCTCTGGGGCTCCAGTTCAGCCACCTTGCCCAGGAAGAAGCATGCGGGCCTCTAAGTGAGAAAGCGCTTCTGGAGGTTGTATGACTGGCTATGAGAAACGGGACTTCACAGACCCGGCCTGGGGCACTCAGCAGAGTAGTGGAGAGCCCTCCACTGGGACAGCCTACAGAGGCTGAGATGTTGAGTGAAAACTAAACTTGCAGTTTGAAAGATTCTGTGAAGAAAATTTGCAAAATAAAATAAACGAATCCAAACTGAACTAAAATTTTGTCACCTTTTTTCTCTTGCTCTGCCAAGTTTTCACCCAGACTGTGTAGAGGAGACAAGGACAGGCCACCACGGACTTCAGTTTTGGGCTTATACATATTTTTGACCCTTTGAATTAATAGCTGCTTGGAAATGGAAAAAGATTGAAGTAAACTACCTGCTGACTTCCGGTTCCAAATGATAGCTGCCTGGTGGGTCCGGAAGCTAAGCCGTTCAGCTCTTCTTGTGAAAACCGTAGCTGAGATGGAACGCTAACACTGAATGTACAGCCTGATGACAGAAGCTAGAATGGTTCACGGTAATCATGGGGTAGATGGATCTGGATTGAGGATCAGCTACCTCGACTCCAGCATATGGCACGCTCTTGCTTTCCTTCATGAGAAAATTCCCCTTCTCAGGAGTTGTCCTCGAAAATAGTATTATCTCCCCCTCTTCTCCCATTTCTCCCAGTCCAGCCAGATGCTGGGAATCACAGGAAAGCCTGAACAGAAAATAGGGAGAGACTGAAGTAGTGTGGGGAGGCAAGTGGCCCTGCCAAAGCTGTGAAGTAGCTGCCAAGGCATGAAGTCTCTGGTGGCTTCTACCTGGCAGGGGCTGGGCTGGTCCCATCCTGCATTGTCTCTGAGAAGCAGAGGCTGGGCTGAGATCTGAGCAAGAGGGAAGCATATTCAATGCACGGCATCCCAGGGGAGAGCCAGCTATTAAGCAAGGAGTGCACTGAAATCTGTGAGCAGAAATTGTGAACTGGAGAAGAGAATTTGACCCTTAGGGCATGCATGGAGCAAATCACTCTTCCTGGCTTTAACAAACACTGACAAACCAACCTTGTCCTGTCCAAGGATGAGTAAAACAAACAATATCATTATCAATACAAAGAAGGGGACAATGAAAAATCTTGCCCCCCAAAAAGGTGGGCGGGAGGAATAAGGTAGAGAAATATTGAGAACAATTTATCACAGAATCCAGATGGTCATTTCAGAAAACTGTATGGTACCCCCACAAACTGCATGAAGGTCTCTCTGAAATGGAAGCAGAATGTCTGGAGGAAAGATCTAGAGGGGAAAAAGACAAAGCAGTTAGATGGAGGAATCATGATGGGAGAAAGCAAGAAAAATATATGTGCTCAATGGGCAGTATCGCTATTTCCTGCTGTGTGAAGGTTTACCACGGGTGTGGAGGACATATCTGAGAAAGTCCCTCAGAATTTAGGGAAAAGGAGACAAAGGGTTGAAAGGACGAGAGTAACAATAAGTGAGATTTCAGAAATGTTGGCCAGAAAATGTAGAGCTGTGTGACACCAGTTAGCATTGCTGAGCTAAAGGCACAGAAGGCTCATGGGAGGCAGGAACAAGTAGCCCTGATTCAAAAAAACCCCAAAATAAGAGCCTCAAATCTATGTAGCCTGGCGTGAGAGGATTAGCCTCCCGAGATAAATACAAAACCCCGTAAATATGCAGAGGTGAAACAATGGGGTTGTTTCATATGAATAAAAATCAACCTAGCCTTCGTCTTCTTCTTTCCGGCACACTAAATGAGAGAAGATAATTTGGTAGCATCTATAGAGTTTCAAGAAGCAAAGGATGTGATCCAGGAATGTTCCATATATGTTCCAGTGAACATTCACGTGTGCAGTGAACGGGATGATATCACTGGATATGCAAAGGAGACAAAATATATTATCTGCAGTCCCTCCTTGAAAAACTTCTTTAAGACACATTTGCAAACTGAGTAATGAAACACAAGAGCTCAGAATTAGATGGTCACCATATAGAAGGACTCACAGTGAGCAGTGATAACAATTAAAGAAGAGATAAACTTCAATGTCACCATTATGGTTATAAAAAGGAATTAAAGCCTGAAGTTCATTCAGGATACAGAATGCTTATAATATATAAAATAATAATGTCATAACTATGAGCTGGATCCCAAAACTTCAAAGAATTATTTAAAAAGACTGGGAAGTACATGAGATGGTGTGTGGAAAAGAAAAATAAAGTGCTAAACTTATTGTCTTACAGAGGACCTATGATTTCATCCTTGTAATGCGTTTATAGATTTTAGTTTTCTTTAGGTGTACATGTATTTTCTATTTTTCCTAACTCAGATAAGTATTTACTTGATTAATAAAGAAACAGTAGAAGCTAAAGAAGCTAACAAAAAATTAAATTCCCTGAGACGAATGTGACCTGAAATTTTGAATATCTACATGGGCTCTAGTCTCAAAGGAGCCCTCTCTTTTTTTCATGTCTTTGGGAAAATGATAGAGAGAGGTTAGGGTCTAAGTGGAAACCTACTGTGGCTAATGTCACTGACAATGTTGAGATCTGGCTGTCCCACGTTTTCCTGGGATGAAGGGGGAAGGAGGGGAAGTGACAAGGGATGAGCTCAAGCTTCTCCATAGTCTTGCAAAGCTGTAAGGATGTTTCAACCTCCCTGTGACCCAGGAACACTCCATGGAGCTCAGGATTCACTTATAGTAGAAGAATGAGGGTCTCACTCTTTTCTCTGGAGGAGAGCAGTGGCTGTGTGACCTCAGAAATATTATTTTTACCTTTCTTGATCTTTGCTTCCTCATCTGGAAAGTGGGGGCAATAGGTTTATCTCAGAGGTCCCTTAGAGGATTTCAACACATTAGGTACATAACGCATCTAATGTAGCAAGGGAAAGTGTAGGTGTTTAATTGACGCGTACCTTTACCTTCCCAGCACTTCAATATTTCTGTCAATCTAAACTTTGAGGGAAAGATGAGCATTCAGTGGGCTGGTGATCTGGAGAGTTCTGATGTGTCTCTGGGAGGGTTAGGAGGGGGCTACCAGGGAGATGGAGGACAAGGTCAAGGTGGAGAGGCTAGGATCTCACTCTGTGCCTTGCCCTGACGGCCACCGTAGTCGGCAGTTTCTTTCTCTTGACACAACTCCAAACTGCCTATGAAACATGTTCTGAGAGAAATCCTCCCCCACTTACATTTCCAATGAGGAAGGTATTGCTGTTTGATTCATTATCGTTCCTAAATCTTTTCCTCTAGAAGGAAAAGTTGTTTGCAGTTATCCATTTTGAACACAGAATGGTGAGAAACTCAGGCTATTTATAGCTACCTATTCTTTTGGTTGCAAAAGACGAGCGCTTCTTGGGAAGACGGTACTTCCCTAATTGAGGCTCTTGCAGCCTAGAAAGGGAAACTCCTTTGATGAATCATTGACCAAGGCCAGGCCTTGGCCAACCTTGGTCTTTCAAAACCCGGTCTCTGGTACTGTATTCTCTAGGAAGTCTTCCTGAATCTCCCCCAAAGCTGGGTTATTTAATATCAACCCCACCTTGTTCCCTGATTCCTTCTACATTCTCCTCTGCATGGGAGAAGCTAGCCTGGAAGCACATTCCCTAGAATTTTGCCGGCAGGGGTTAGGGTTAGATTCTGCTAAGGATCTGCTGGGATGGTGTTTTGAAGGCCGAGAAGGAGAAGTTCTTATTTGCTGCAGCAGCTGTCAAAGAGTAGGTGTCAGTACATGTGGGATGTTGCCAATGGCTTCCTCCCACTCATTTTCTTGAGAATTCACCACTTCAGCACTACTGCCTGGATTGCAGGGGTAGCAGCTTCCTGGATTCCAGCCCTTGAAGATTTCCCTACCGACATGACCCTAACCCATCCCACAATTGTTCAAACTTTTAATTCCCTGTACTAAGTCCCTTTCTTCTTGAAATACCCAGAAAGCCTCCCATCTTCCATTTCAAACTTAGAAACACCAGACCGAGTTAAGCACTCTGTTCTTGGCAGTTCTTTAGCACCTTTGACACAAATCAACAGCTCGGAGGTTGAGTCCACGGGCTGTGGAGTAAAGCAGAAACTTTCACAGCATCTTAGACAAGCCAAAGGCTCTTAAAAAACCCCAAAAGACCTAACTGGGCAAAGAACTTGTAAAAGAATAGATACATGTATATGTATAACTGAATCACTTTGCTGTACACCTGAAACTAACACAACATTGTTAATCAACTATACTCCAATATAAAATAAAAAGTTAAAAAATATATATATATATTCATGATAGAAGAGACATTCAGATTTTTCCCTCTCTTCATGTTAACCAAATAAAAATATTTTAACTTGTTAAAAAAAAAATGTGAGTGTGGGACTTCCCTGGCAGTCCAGTGGTTAAGACTGTGCTTCCACTGCAGGGAGCACAGGTTCATCCCTGGTCAGGAAACTAAGATCCCGCAAGCCCCATGGTGTGGCCAAAAAAATATTTCTAAAAGTGGGAGGGCAAATCAAGAGCCTCCGCAGCTAACTCTGGCATGGAAGTTTTCAGCAGTATTTGTAGAATTAACAGAGTACCACGAATATGGAATGGGGACCTAAACCCGTGAAATCAATAGTAGTAAATTCACAGACCCCGATGAATCATTTCAGTATCACAGGGTTAACCACTCAGATACGCTGTGACTCTTCGTGATTGGCCTCTTAGAATGTTGGTTTTTTCTGTGTTTAGGATACAACAAATTTATCTACCAGTGGAAAACCAATAAGTTTCCCAACCGCCTGCCACTTGACAACCGCATTACTCTGGTTTTGCAGAACTTGACACCACTCACTAGCATAAAGAAAGGTGGAAGGGATTTGGTAAAAGATGATCCCTAGTCTGCTTTAGAATATGAGGTCCTCCTCCTTTCAGCTGTTCTTGCCATTTTACACCACTTCATCTTGGAGATCTGGGGAGGAAAATGACAGGCGTCAATCATCCTCAGATAAAATACCACATACACCCTAAAGCAGGGGCAGGCAAACTTTTTCTGCCTACAGTTGGATTCTAAGACCTTCAACCTTTGTAGACGCTCACTCAGGCAATGTATATTTCTGCTCAGAATTACAGTTCTGACTCCCTACTCCTGCCATCCACGCACTCTAATGGAGGAAGACCCCCTGTTTCTGGTTATTCAGGCCCCTTGTAAGCCCCTCACTCACAAAGGCTGAGCACCTGAGCATATGGGCCTAATTTGAGGAGTGCACAAAGCCTGCCTGTTTGGTACCTGCAGAAGCCATGGTGAACGCTGTTCCTCTGCAGACAACTGATTCCTCTCCTTGTGTTCCAGCTTCCACTGTCCCTCACTGCTTTTCTCTCGTTATGGGGGTATTTTTAAAGAACCTTAACTACAGGTACATTTTTAGCTGTATAGTTCGTCAGTGTTAAGTGTATTCACATTGTTCTGTAACTAATCTCCAGAACTCTTTTCATCTTGCAAAACTGAAACTCTGAACCCATTATACAATAACTCTCTATGCCCCCTCCTCCCAGGCTCTGGCAACTACCATTCTACTTTCTGTTTCTGTGTATTTGCCTACTTTAGATGCCTCGTATAAGTGGAATCATAAAGCATTTGTCTTTTTGTGACTGGCTTATTTCACTTAGCATAATATCCTCAAGGTTCATCCACGTTGTATCAGAATTTCTTCTTTCTTAAGGCTGAGTAATATTCTATCGTAGGTATAGACCACTTCATCCACAGATGGACACTAGGGTTGCTTCTACCTTTGAGCTGCTATGAGATATACAAATACCTCTTTGAGATCCTGCTTTCAATTCTCTTGGGTATATACCCCAAAGTGGAATTGTTCACAACAGCTTTGCAATGAGCCACAACCTGTCACAGAAGTGTTTATTTCAATGATGTTCATGAAAGCTGAACTTTAGAATCGGTTGGCCGTTAGAAAAAAAAGTGGGACATCAAAAGCACAGGCAACAAAAGGAAAAATAGGGAAAGCCATTTTTTGAATGCCTGCAATAGAAGAGTTTGGCCTCTGATGACTAGGTGCACAAGATATGCTCTTCAGGGCACAATTCGGGTATGAGTAATGTCTACCTTTATAAGGTCAAAAATAGATTATTGTCCAGAGCCTCCATGAAGATGGACAGCATGTTGATGGCAATGTTTTCATGCTTTAGGACCAACACATCTGGTCTCAAATATAGGAAGAAATTATTGCAGCAACAATATATAGTTTCCAGATGTAAAGATCAAAAAAATTATAATTGTATTTTTATATTTCTGAGGAATCCCTATACTGTTTCTCACAGCAGTTGCACCATTTTACATTCCCACCAACAGTTCCAATTTCTCTACACTTCCAGTTTCTCCACTTTTTATTTTCTGGTGTGTGTGTGTGTGTGTGTGTGTGTGTGTTTTAATAGTAGCCATGGTTCTCCATTTCTCATAATTAAAAAAATGGAATCACACAATTTGGGAAACTGCATTTTTCCCTTTAATATCATGAGCATATTTTAAAGTCAACAAATATTCATTTATAATAGAATTTCCGATGTCTGCGTAGTTTTCTGCTCCATCACTTGCTTACTGTGCAACCCTGGCCAAGTTACTCAACCTCTCTCTGCCTCAGTTGTAAAATGGCATAATGAACACTTTAAGAGACCTTAGGAGAATGTTGTGAGGATTAAATGAGAAGGACCTATAATGGCATGTTGTCAGCAATCAATACATGTTAGCTGTGATTATCAATACTTTTATTATTGTTTGCCCACTGCATTGGTGGATGTAAGTAATTCTTTATCGACCTTCAGGTTGCTACTGGTTTTTCACTTACATGGACATTAGCTACATAGTTGCAGTCATTTCTTTCTTTAAAAACCATCCGAACAGGTCCCTCTTTTCAGGGGTTAGTTGACTGAAGGAGAAACTCCAGCCCAGCTGAGACCCAGCCTCTATTCTTGGCTTTCTCAGAACAGCTTTTGGTCACGTAGAGCAGGCCTCCTTACCCCTTCCAGAAAGACATTGCTCTGGCCGTGGTTTTTAAACAAGCCCTCTCATAATTCATTGCCAAGGTATCTCACCTGCAGATCTGTGGACCTGAAGTTTTTCTGGGGGCTCGGCATAATGATGCATGGCCTGGAGAAAGCTTAGTCAAATATTTACACGGAGGAATGTGGCATTTCCTACCCTGGTGCTCTGATTACCATCAGAGTCTTATCTTTCCCCATAAAAGGAAGTGTGGACATGTATTAAGTTGTCAACACGAGAAAAATATAAGGTCTGGAATAGAAGGCCTGGGAGACCTCTGCATGTTCTTCTATGTAATAACATCTGAGGGTAAGGAGATTCAGTTGTGGTGTTGGGGGGTTTTTGAAGCTGGGAATCTATGAGGTCAGGTATAATTTGGTGGATCCGCCTTCTCATTAAACTCAGGGGTTTTTGAGTGATCAGAAGGCAAGATGAGAACACCCATTGTTCTCACCAAAGGGAAGGAAATGCTAATGGCCAAGACTGACCCCCATCTGAAGCATCTCAGTGAAAGACACACACATCAGAGAAGCCTCCTTCTCTGAAATGAAGCCGAGTATTACGTGGGGAGAGCATGAGTTTAGAGGCCAGGCAGAACTGGGTTGAAATTCTGCCTCTGACGCTCTAAACCTCCATTACTGAGCAGGTCACAAAACCCTTCTGAGCCCCTATCTTCTTGTCTGTAAGCTAGAGACAGCATGCCCTAACATACAGGTTTCACATAAAGATTAAATGAGATGATACGTCTGAAGTTCCGGTGTGATGGTTTGCTATAGGAGATAAAGAGTGACCACACCAAGTCGATAAGTTTCCAGCTAAATGCAGAGAAACTGGGTGGTTTCGAATTTGGGGCACTCTTTAACATGGACAAACACCCGACTTTTATTAGCTTTTTTCTTAATACTGAAAATAGGACTTCTAGGAGTTGAAAGACTCCAAGTTGGAAAGTATCAATCTAGACCAACATCATCACACACAAGCCTCACTATGAAATACTCATCTTAGCCGGAACTTAAAGACATCATCCCAACACCCCCAGCATAATTCATTCATCCATCCAGTCATTCTACCAGCACTTACTGAGGGTTTACTGTGCTCCGGAAGCTGCTGCGGGCACTGAGAATCTCAGGTTAGAGGAGGCTCAGTCCTTGCCTCTTGGATGACCCTAGTCTAGTGGAGGAGAGAAAACTCTAAATCAACCGTCTCATGTCATAAACTGACAATGTGAGCAACACGCATAGTTATAGAGGCGTCCCCAGGGGCAGCAGACAATGAGGTTTTAGAATTGGAAGGACATTTAGAAGCCGACCAGTCCAAACCTCACTGATGTGTGGGCTCTGCCTCCATGGTCTCCCAGCTTTGTTTTCATCATCTCTAATCTCAAGGGTTTCACGGCCCACCTGCACTCCCAGCCCCAGGCAGCCTTTGGGCGGCTCTGACAGAAAGTTTTTCCTTAGGTTGAGTCAGTATTTGTCTCCTGGTAACCGTCACACAGCTTTATGGAGCTAATCCCGTTCTTTCACATGACAACCCTTCAGGTACTGGAAGTCAGCTCACGGGCGACAGGCAAGTAGGGATAATTTTAGCCTCGCATTGCACAGGGGAATACTGGGCAGTCCGGGGACGAATCTGACTTCAAGAAGGGACTCTATTCGACACTGAAGACATGGTAGGCGTGTCTCACTTTGGATTTATTTGGATTTTAACCACTAGCCTTAATAATTTCACTGGACTTTATAAAGCACTTTAGTATACATGATTCCGCAGTGTCCTCACATTGACCTGGTGAGACGGTTCGGCATGATTTATTACTTCCACTTTGTTCATAAATAAAACAAGACTCTGAGAGGTGGTGTGCTCAAGGTCACACAGATAACATCTGGTTGAATTGGTCTTCTCCCTTCCATACAAGTGGTCCTGCATCCATTTAGTCCCTCCCATAATCTACCTGTGGCCTCCCCCTAGATTTATCTTAAAATATTGACTACATTGTATTGCTCCCTTTATCAAAAATCCTCAACAATTCCTCTTACATTCCAGGGTTAACCTCCAAGCCCTTAGAATGACATTCAAGGCTCTCAAAATTGTCGACTTGCTTGGAGTTTCAGGGATAGCGGGATGGGTGGATGAAATACCAATAAACTATAAACTGAACTATACCAGTGATAGTTCAGCAAGAAATATATACAAAGGGTATCTTGAGAACACAGAGGAGCAAGGTGAAGGTCACAGGGGGATTCCAGGAGTTAGGGATGCCTGGGATGGACTTTAAATACATGCATACCAGTAGAAGGCTAACAGGAGCAAAGAGGCCTTGGAGGAGAGAAACAGCCTGGTGGCTGTATGCAGGACACCATACAGAATGCGCTGGACAGGTAGGTACAAGGCTGGACTCAGAGAAGGATTAGGCTATATGGGAGGCAGGGCCGCTTCCTGTCAGCTGTCAGGTTAGAGGCTTTGGACGTTATCCTGCAAACTTCGATGTGCCAAATAGGATTAAAGCAGGCCAGTGTCAACAGCATTTGGTGGCCCCGGCTAGGAGGGTGGACTGGAGTCCGAAGTCGATGGGATGGACGGGAGCCAGTCTGGCTAGAGATGAAGTAAGGAAACTGTTGCCATGAATCAGGGGAGTAAAGACAAAGGGCAGTGGAGGTCATCACAGGAAGAGGAAGGATTTTCGAATAATTTAGGAGAGAAAAGCAAACAAATCCGATGACGGGGTGCTTGTAGAGATAAGGAGAGGGAGAAGTCAGGCTACTAATACGCTCTCAGGAGCCTCCAGGTTGGGAGGAACATAATGGCGCTACTCACTGCTATTTCCACACCTGCCCCAGACTTCAAGGAAGCGCTGCAGGAAGGAGGTGTGTAGTACCTACTTGTAGGTGCGCTAATTTACTTAGGCTAGTAACAAAGAGCTCCCTCTCATCTTGGTGGGGTGGCCAAGACGACTGGCCAGTCACTTACACCCGTTCCCTCTCCTCCCCCAGGTATCCTGCGGGACTTGATTTCCTACGGTTAGGTGTGGCCATGCAACAGGGCCCTGATATTCAAGCCTGAATGATGTGTGGGCAGTACTCCTTCACATTTTATCCTTTCTGCCAACTTGAGGCAGAAGAACCTGATGGAGACTTGAGAGGGAATGAAGGTCCCTGTACTGTGTGCAGAAGAGATCTGGCCATCAGCCAGGAACACCCATTTTAGACATGAGTGAACAAAAAGTAAATTCCCCTCATGTTTGAGCCATTGTGCATAGAATTTCTTTGTTACAGCAGTTAGTCCCACGTAACCAACGCACCTTTCCTGTTTCCTACCTCACGTGGGTAGGAAAGAAGGGGGCGTTTAGTACATAGCTATTTGTGCCGGTCACTGCACTCGGTAGATTTATGTACATCACCCCCTTTAATCCTATAAGTGCTCGGAGATGTTTAAACGCTCCAGTTTTGCAGAAGAAAGCAAAAATCCCTGAAGTGTATTGCTTTTGCACAAGGTTATACCGTGTTCCCTTAGAGACATCCGTGAGGCTGTGCAAAACAGATCTTTTTCACTGTTTTTGAATTTTCTTTTTCAGCTTTATCGAGATACAATTGACATGTAACATTGTGTAAGTTTAAGGTGCACAAGGTTGTGGCTCACTCTGTGTGTATATTGTGAAGTGATTTTACTACGATAAGGTTACCTCAAATTGTTCCCTTTCTTGGTGTGCGTGGTGAGAACTTTCAAGATCTACTCTCTTCCAACTTCCAAGTAAACAACACGGTATTGTTAACTATAGTCATCACACTGCATATTACATCCTAAGAACTTATTCATCTCATAACTGGAACTCTGTACCCTTTGAACACCTACAGTTTCTTAGGAAATTCCTTGTCTCTATGTTTCCTACCACACTTAGAAAGTAGGATCATGATCAAGAAGAATAGAAGGTGGAAGAGGAACAGAGGGAGAAAAAAAGTTCATCAGTTGAACCCTTCGTTTGTTTATGTCTAACATCGGTAAATATCAGCTATATTCAAGAGTATGTGCGTGGGGCCGAGTATGTATGTTCACGGTGACTGAAGCCATTACCGATGAGTGCTTTTGAAAGCAATGCCGTCCCTCTGTTGGCCCGGTTTTCATATCCTTTCCTTCCATTTTGGGTCTCTGTGCTTTAGTCACTCTGGTCTCCTTTCAGTTCCTCAAAGAAGAGCTGCTCCTTCTTGGCTCTATGACTTTGCAAGTGCTGTTTCCTTTGCCTGGAGTATCACTACCCTCATTCAGTTGGCTAACTTGTACTCATCCTTCTCCTTTCCCTTGAAGCATCATTTTCTCAGGGAAGCCCTCTTTGACCCCGAGGTTGTGGTATGTCCCTTGATAGCACTCATTGCATTCTAAACTCCTGTGGGGCAGTCATCAGAATTTTGATTTTATAATCAAATTTTGATTATAAATTTATATAATTTTGATTATATAATCACTTTTACAGTTTGGTGATAGTAGTCCAGTCTTTCCCAGTAGACTCTCAGCTCCATGAGGGCAGAGATGGAGTCTCTCTATCCCCAGAACCTAGTTAGAATGCCAGGCACATAGCATTCACTTCATAAATTTTGGGTGAATGTGAAAACAACGAAGATTTTTCTCTTAGTAAAATAATAAAAAGCAAACCTAAAGAAAGGCTAGTCTTCCAAATGGCTTTCTGGGAAACATACTACACATGCGAAATTCTGAAATGAATCAGGCCACTTAGTAATTTGAGACTGACTTAAATCTAAACCAAGTAAGGTACTGTTCCATTTCACAAGTAAAGAGGCAGAGTGCATGAAGGTCTGGCACGGATTCCCCCTGGTCGTGAGTCAGTGATGGGGGCCTCTCTCACTCTCATCTGTCCCTGCTCACTCTTGGTACATTCTGTTGGATGCTGACTTTGATGGAGACTTGGGAGCCGTATGGCAGTGAGCCCCTTGTCCTAAAGGAAAGGGGAAGAACATTAGAGGTGGAACCCTGGCTCAGCTACTGTAGGTGCTGTGTGACCTTGGGCGACTCTGAGCCTCCACTTCCTAACTTGTAAAATGGAGAGAATCTGCTTGTAGGGATGTTTGCAAGGCTCAAATGTGCCAATGTGGTTGGAAGTGCTTTACAGAGAGACTGGCACTTAGCAGGTGCTCACAAAATTTTAACTGGCATCTAGCACTTTCCCAGTATTGGGGTTTATGTCAGATGCTTAGGACATGTTTCATGTGAACTAATAGGTCAGCAACTCCATTAATAAAGAAAAGAAAGACTTTCCCTTTTGCTGGTGGATAAAAAGGCTGATTTAATTCCTCGCCCAATGACAGAGATCTGAAGACAATGATTTGATTCCCTAACCGTGAACGTGCCCCTGCTTCACAAAATGTGAGATGCTGAGTAAAGAGCAATGCCCTGGTGGGGCCGCACTGCATGAAGCCACTCTTTAAAGGAGCTTGTGAGTGCTCTGCCCATCATTAGCAGATGTGATGTGGTGAAGGAGTTTGTTTCTCCAGATTCAGACATTTTTGAGGACTTACTATGTGCCAGGTACACCCTGTTGAGCACTTTTCACATGCTGTTTTGTTTACTTCCTACCCTATTTCTCTGATGAATCTATTATCATCCCTATTTTCATGATAAGGAAATTCAGATTCAAAGCAATTAACGTGTCCTCAGTCACACAGCTAGTCAGTAGCAGAGCTGGTGTTTGGATCCATGTCTGATGCCAAATCCCATGCATTTCCAGATACATTATATTCTCTTCCTAGTAAAACACATTCCATGGAGAGTGAAGACCAAAAGTATGGATAAGAAAACCTAGTCCGGATTTATTATTAATAATACAAAATATTATCACCTGATAGCTTCAGAAACAACCAGTTTCCTTTGGAATGTAGTACTTTCCATTTTCTTTTATAGAAGCTCGGTGGTTCTGATTTTCTCTATTTGATGGTGCATGAAAGCCCCTGGGTAGAAAGCTGTTTAGTGGAGTGGAAAAGGGTCAGACTGGGGACTGTTTCTAGCCCTGAGCCTCTCCTCTGCGTGACTTTGGGAAATTCATTCAGAATCTTTGAGCCTCATTTTTCTTATGTGTGAAATGAGGACAATTATGCTGCTTACTCACCTACGTGTATGAATTTTGTGAGGATCTATCAAGATGATTGTTGTACAATGTTATGCAAAAGACTCCATGTTATTATTCTAAGGCAGAGTCATCACTCTGTTCCCACTTTCTCTTTGCCTACAGATTCTCTTGGCATCCCATACCTGATGAGAATTTATGGCTAGTTGGATATAACAGCAAAAGCTCTCTCCCTCTGACTTATATGCATCCTGATGTATTTCAATTTTTGCATACAGGAAGGTTTTCTAGTTGGAGGAGATGCAATTCTACTTGGAGGTTGTGGACTCGAGGCGCCACTAAACGGAGATTCATGTGCTTTCATTGACGTAAAGTGAATCCTTCATTTGTGGACAACTTTGCTGCCCAAACCCAATCTGTTACTGCAGCCAATGGGCTTATCTGGTGAGTCTTGTCACTGTCAGAATCAAAGCCAAATATGGCAGGGACTAATGATTTCACTGAGGTGGTCTTTCCTGTGACCACAGAAACCTGCTTTGGGGGTTTCTGTCACTGTCAGAGACCCTTGATGGAATTACAGCCCCTGAGTTCATTTTTGTTCTGGTTTATTATCTGGATAAGCTCCGTACCCAGCTCTCTTTGCCTTATCTGAGGGAGCCAGAGCCAGCGGTGGGTGAGTCATAGGATCTGGTCAATTGCGTTTCCACAATTTTATTAGAATGACTGGGTAGATTAGCTCTGTAAAACATGGAATAAGTGTCTTGGGCATTCATCAGAGTCTCCCACAATTCCTAGAATAATTTTGTATTTTTTTTCACAGAAGCGTCTGTGGAAAGAGAGCAGGGGAGCCAGGAGACCTGAGTTGCTGGATCGTGATTCTGCTAATCCCAGGGGGTAACCTTGAGTATGGCCAGAACACTTTTGGTCGTGGCTGGTGGTATGGACAAAGTTCCATAGAGCTCAGGGCTTGGCCAGAGAGGGGCAGGGAAAGTTTCTCTAGGGGAACATTTGAGAGTAGGGTTTTCAATTATGAACTTGATTTCACCAGGCAGACAGAGGAAAGGGCAAGGGGTTTTCAGAGAGAGGAAGCTGACTGGACAGAGCAATGCAAAGTGAAAGTCGGTGAAGGGTCTCAGGAATGGCATCTTTGACTGTGGTGAGAAGGAAGGTTGTGCTGTGGAGCCTGGAGAGGCAGGGGCTAGAAGCCAGCTCGTGAAAAGTCTGGAGGACCAAGCTCAAGTGGTTGCTCTGGGCAACTGGCAACTCCCAAAGGCTGCTGAGCATGGGGAAGTGGGGAGGGAACGTGATTAGAATTTGTTTTCATTAAGCAGTCGACACCCAGTATGAGACCAAAGGGATCATTTGTTGCTCTCATTAGCCCTGCATAATAAGTGAACGACCATTGATCTCCCCATTTAGCAGATGAGGAAGCTGAGGCTTGGAGAGATTAAGTGTTCAAGGACACACTACTCAAGGAAAACAGAAGATAAAAATAATTCATAATTCATACTTCTGCCAGATAGGATTCCATTGAATTCTTATAAACTTCAGTTCGAGATTAGGTAACATTTGCTCTGAGGCATTACCAGGGTTTAGACATTCATCCAAGATTCTGAAATGGAAAGAGGCCAACACTGCATAAGCAAAATTCAGAGTCATTAGTAGAGATATCATTAGGCCTCTCTTTTAATCATTTCTTAGAACCAATGTATCATTCTTTTCATTGGCTCTAGGGGAGGCTGGAACTTGTCTGAAGGTGGGTGTGCAACTAAAATTTTTGTAACATTTTCTGTGTCAGCTCTGCTAATGCGGAGTTCATCCACTGATGTTAATGCCACAGTGGAGGTCTAGAAGATTCTGGGAGAGCAAAAGAGATTTTAGTCTTTACAAATACAGTAGTTGGCCCTTATCCATGGGGGATAACATTCCTGGAAACCCAGTGGCTGCCCTGAAACCACAGATAGTACTGAACCATACCATGTTTTTTCCTTTATACACATACCTATGATAAAGTTTAATTCCTCAATTAGGCACAGTAAGGGATTAACAACAACAAATAATAATAAAATAGAACCATAATAAAAGTTATGTGAATGTGGCCTCCTTCTTTCTCTCTCTCCGAGTAGCTTATTGTACGGTACTCACCCTTCTTCTTGTGATGTTGTGAGATGATAAAATGCCTATGATGAGAAGTGAGGTGAATGATGTAGGCATTATGACATAGTGTTAGGATACTCTTGACCTTCTTTATTATTATTATTTCTTGGCGGTACGCAGGCCTCTCACCGCTGTGGCCTCTCCCGTTGCGGAGCACAGGCTCCGGACGCGCAGGCTCAGCGGCCATGGCTCACGGGCTCAGCCGCGCCGCGGCACGTGGGATCTTCCCGGACCGGGGCACGAACCCGTGTCCCCTGCATCGGCAGGCGGACTCTCAACCGCTGCGCCACCAGGGAAGCCCCCTGTTGACCTTCTGATGATGCTTCAGAAGGAGGATCATCTGCTTCGGGTGACCCTGGATCATGGAACTGTGACGATGTTGATGATTGGATGCCGGGAACAAATGATGGTGACGGCTGGGGATCCCAGGCAGGATGGAGTAGAATGGCACGAGGTTTCATTAAGCTACTCAGAACGGCACAAAATTTACATATCGATTGTTTATTTCTGTGATTTTTCGTTTAATATTTCTGGGTCAAGGTTAGCCATGGATAACTGAAACCGAAGAAAGTAAAACCACAGATAAAGGGAACAACTGTACCTCCAGAGAGGGGGATGCTTTTACACATACTTGCAGATGAACTCCAAGAATCCACTTGCCTGGCTCGAGTATAACAAGGGTTACAATGTTGCATCTCAGGGCAGGAAAGAGTAGGACAATGAAAGAACCGGAATTTTTTTTCCCTGAGTTGTATTTCCAGCGATCATAAAAATGAATTCCTGCTTTTGGGCATGGCACTGGGAGTTGGCCAGTAAGGGTTGAAATACTCACTCTCAACTCACAAGTATAAACTTTGGGAAGTCACTGACCTGCCATGAATCTCAGTTTACACAACTTTAAGGTAAATTTAATATCCCCCTCCATATAGAGGTATTGTGAGAATGCAGTTTGCAAACATACATCTAGCGTGGGTCCAAAGTACTTATAAAAAATTATGGAAATTTGGAATTAGTTCTTTTCCTCAGGTCCTGGATGTTTTAATTGGTTTTTGTTCTCCATAAGATTTTACTACAGTGACTAATTTTCTTTTGTCTGCTAGATTCCTCTCCAGTGGCTTGTGACACTGCTTCAGGAAGACTTTCCCAACACCTGAAGAATTTCTATGTTCCTTTTCCCAGTCTGGGATGTCTACTTACCATATTGCCAGCTTCTGGACCTGTTGTGTCTGGGATGCAGGCTGAACCAAAGGCAGGTATCCTTCAAGGCATCCAGATATAAAAATAAGTACGTCATTGAGATTAAGAGGAAGTTCACATTTTGGGGCTCCCCAAAGTAACTTTATCCCAAGATATAAATGGCATTCTAAAATGTATGAAAACAGACTTGATAGAAAACAAAACTAAAGCTAGAACTTAGTTGGAAAGAGGTTTATTTTTCAAATATATAAACTAAACCATTGTACATCTATTACAAAAGCACTAGGAATCTATAGCAAAAAATGAGTCAAATTCTAAAATATCACAAGTTTCTTTTCAAAATGTGTTGGTGCACTTTCATCGTCATTGGGTTTCAATTTAATGTCTTCTGCTCTTGAAATTAACACCTCGTCTCTTTTTCTTATCCACAGCTACACCCACCCTGTGCTCTGGGTTGCTCAGAAATTCCAAGAAATTCCAAGTTTCCTGCTGCCTCACTGGCTGGAACAGAATGGAATGTGCACCACTGCTGATAATAACAGGAGAGGCCCCAAACCACAGAGGCAGGCAGCCCCGGGGTAAATCCTTGCTCCACCACTTCACGCTGAAAGATATTGTACAAGTTACGTAGCTTTCGCCATAGGTCAGATTTCCTGGGAAAGAGAGTCTAGGTCTCTGAGGGTTGCGTGGAGGAGGCTAACTGGGGAGTGAGCTCAGAAACAACGGCAACATGGGGAGGGATGCTAGACTGGGCAGAGGGAGAAGCTGTACCATGATGCAGTTTCAATGGAGATGTCCAGCAATCCCACAGGGAGCTGGGATGGCCCTTCAGAGTTGTCCCAGCTGAGGACAAATGGTTAGGCTTTTGTACTTCCATGTTGGCCAGTCATAGATGCAGGCTGCCTTCTGAGAAATGGTCTGGGATGAAAGCTCTCTTTGACTGAGTCTTGGAGCGGCAGCTAGAGGTCCTGGTAGTAGGCGGAATGAGTGCCTACATCCTGAGGTGTATCTGGGCAGCCCACCGTACCTGTGCCTACGTGTTCAATATATCAGAGATCAAGGAAGTCTCCTTGGCCACTCTACCTGAAATTGCAACCCCTTAATCTCATATCCCCTGTACCCCATCTTACTTTTATCCATCGTATTTATCATGAACTGACATACATTTTTTTAAAGATTTTTTTGATTGGACCATTTTTAAAGTCTTTATTGAATTTATTACAATATTGCTTCTGTTTTATGTTTTGGTTTTTTTGGTCACGAGGCATGTGGGATCTTAGCTCCCCGGCCAGGGATCAAACCCGAACTCCCTGCATTGGAAGGTGAAGTCTTAACCACTGGACTGCCAGGTAAGCCCTGAACTGACATCCTGTATGAGAATTCATCTATTGTCTTTCTGGAAATGCTCTAGAACACACTCCAAGCTACTTGAGGGCAGGGATTTTGTTTTACTCATGACTATATGCCCAGTTCCTAAAACAGGGATTGGCACAGATTGAACACTCAATAGATAAGTGTTAATTGAGTGGAATAAATGAATGAATACATATAACATATACTGAGCATTCATCGGAAACACTCAGGTTCTAAGCACTTGCAGTAACTAATACAATCTTCACGACAGCTCCACGGAGGCGCACGATCATCAACACAATTCTGTGGATGAAAGCACTGCGGCACGGAACTTTTTTTTTTTTTTTGCGGTACGCGGGCCTCTCACTGCTGTGGCCTCTCCCGTTGCGGAGCACAGGCTCCGGACGCGCAGGCTCAGCGGCCATGGCTCACGGGCCCAGCCTCTCTGCGGCACGTGGGATCCTCCCGGACCGGGGCACGAACCCGCGTCCCCTGCATCGGCAGGCGGACTCTCAACCACTGCGCCACCAGGGAAGCCCCACAGAATGTTTAATTATCTTGCCAAGGTCTTTCAGCTTAGAAGTGCTGTATTCAGGATCACAACCAGGCAACGGGATTTATACCATTGCCTGGTATGGATACAGCTGGTCCTCCATCCGAGTGAGTTGGCCCTACCCTTCCTCCTCTCCCCTTTCTGCTGTCTCGTAGAATACATGTCCAGTAATCACATCATCGCATGCTCCAGATATTTTGTTTTATCGCTTCAGACCAAAAGGCGAGAGCTCAGCTGAGTTCCAACTTCTGCCCTTTCTTCCCACTTTCTCAATATTATTACCTTAGAACCTGATCAACTCGCACATCTTTTTTTTTTTTTTTTTCTAACACTGCCATTGACAGATGCAGACGCAGAGGCTATTATGGTTTATGGTGCTCTTCTGCGTGCATTATCTCATTTGATTAGCCCAGTAGCCTTGGGATATGGGCCATACAAGGATGGCCACCTGCAGTTTATAGATGAGGAAACAGAGGCTCAGAGAGGTTACATAAAGCTATTTGGAAGCAGAATTTTTAGTTCTAAGTCCCACGTTTGCTCTAATTTGCACTTTCTTTTTCCTTGTTGGGGCCCGGAGGGTAGAAGTTAATCCCAAAGCATTTCTGCCCTCCACATTTATTGAAAGTCACTTGGAACATTGGTGAGTATTTATCATTGGCTTCTTCCTACTTGACAAGTGGGGAAACCGAGGCACAAAGAGGTTACATGATTTCCTCAGGTTTCATACTGATGTCATGGGAGCTGGGATATTAATTTCAAAATTCACGCGCCTGTACCCCTTAGCACGCTCACTGCTTCTAAGTTAACAATTCTGGGGTCTATTTCAAACTTCCATCCACCTTTCCTTGAGTAATGTAATAGGATTCATATTTAACATTTAAAAAAATAATGCTAGTTAAAAATAGAAAAGCCCAGTTCACTTTAAATGCACTCAGGATGCATTACCTCTCTGCCAGCCTGAAAAGATGTCTAAGGAGACAGTGCTGGCAAAATTTACGTATTATAAAGAGCTCCTTTTATCCAGGTACATCGGCAAAATTTCATGGCATCTTTCAGAGGCCCAAGGAGAGCAGGAACATTTATTCTCCTCTTTGAATTTAATCATAAAGACATCAAGGTCGTCTTCCTGAGGCTGAGCTCCAGGCCACAGATTCCAGACTGGAGAAAAGTAACTTGAAAGAGCCTGTTTTACACAGGCCAGTGGAATGCTTTGTTTTTTTGCTTCTGAGCCTCCTAAGTGGACGCAGATACACAGAAATAAATATTTACTTCATGAGAGGGATGGTTAGGAGAATAAATGTTAAAGTTCTGTCCTTACAGTGGAGAAACTCAACTGAGAAACTCAATTCAGTTCGTGGACTCTCAGAGCTCCTTATGGCCCCGGTTTGAGAACCATCATTCCAATTAAAGTGATGGTAGCTGTGGCAGTTTTAAGACCTGTCTACATCTTCTTTCACATGCCATCAAGAGGTGAAGTCTAGTTCTCCCTCTGGCTTGAAATGGGGCAGGAATTTATGGCCACCTTGACAAATAAAATGTGAGAGAAGCGACCTTAAGTCATTTATAAAACTAGGCTAGAAACAGTGATGCAGCTTCAATCTGGCTGTCTCTTAGGACATGGCTTTTGGATGGCTACCCTGGCCATGCTGGAGAGACCACGTGGAGAGAGAGGTGCCTGAGGACCCTACTCGATGCCACATAGAACAGAGATGAGCCTTCTCTGTTGAGTTTGGTCCAAATTGCATATTCATGAACTATGTAAATTGTTACCGTTTTATTTACACATTGCATTTAGAGCAGTTTGTTGCAGAATAACAGATAATCTTAACAATAGCCCATGCCATAGATGACCTGCTGGAATGCGAGTCATAGTTCATAGAATTGAACAGGTATGAATCCAGCACCTTGCGTCTGGATTTAAATAACCATTTATACAATGCATTGAACACAAGAGTCACTTCACAGGTTTGTTGAATGAACTGATGGGCGAATGAGTAAAGAATCTTGGGGGAGATCTCTCTCAGTAGAATAACACTTGGGGTTATAACTGACCACATTTCTAATTGAAGCCATAGGTTGAGGTTGTTAAATACCTGTGCAGTCCAAGTTAAAGGAGTAAATGGTTTTCCCATTTCCTGTAATGATTTGATCACAAGGAAGACTATGATAGCTTTGAGGTTGGCAATTTAATAGGAACTGACAAGCGGAAGGAAGGCAAAGATGATGTTGGTGCTTGAAAACCTATTTTGGGAAAAGGTGAGAGATATTTATTAAGCCTGAAGAAAAGAAGGGGAGACAGAAAAGTTGTCTTAAATCCTTGAAGGAGGTGACAGATTTCTTTTCTGTTATCCAAAAGCTGCATTAGAACAAACAGGCCAATGCTATAAAATAACAGTTGACCAGCTTTTTCAGTAAAGGGACTGATAGTAAATGCTTTAGGCTTTAAAGCCCTGTGGTCTCTGCTACAACTATTCAACCTGCCTTTGTAGCACAAAAGCAGACACGGTCAGTATGTAAACGAATGAGTATAGCTGTGTTCCAATAAAACTTTATTCACAAAAACAAGCTGTGGGCCAGGTTTGGCCCTTGCCTGTAGTCTGTCAATCCTTGCTATAAAGAAATGGTCTTTTTTTCTACATAAGCCCAAGATTCCTAATACATAGAGCCATCAAACTTCAGAATTGTCTTGGAGGAGAGTGACATTTCCTTAGTATGTTTAAAATAGGCTGGATGTACAGATTGGACAAAAATATTCTTTTCTCTTTATATATATATATATATATATATATATATATATATATATGGCATACATTATACAATAAAATATATATAAAATAAATATACATAAAAATAAATATATATAAAAGTAAAATATATATAAAAAATCAAACAAAAGCCCTTTGCCATATATATATGAATATATATAAGGAACTATATATAGCGAGAATATAAAGAGCTCTTACAACTCAACAATAATAATAATAATAATAATAAAGTACCTGCCCTTTTCTCTCCATGGGTAGAAGTTTTGAACCGACACTTCACAAAAGATATAATGATGGCAAATAAATATCAGAAAAGATACACTACCTAATTTGTCATCAGAGAAATGCAAACTTAAACCATAATAAGTTACCAATGTACTTATTAAAGTGGCTGGAATTAAAAAGACTGACAATATCAAGTATCAGTGAGGATGTGAGCAACTGGAGTTATTGCGCATTGCTGGTGAAAGCATGAAATACTATCATCACTCTGAAGGGGTCTTTGACAATTTCTTATAAAGGTCAACACTCACATATCATCAATCAGCCATCCTATTCCTAGATATTTATCCAAGAGAAATTAAAACGTGTGTCCACAAAAAGACTTGTACACAAATGTTCAGAGCGGCTTTATTCATTATAGCCCCCAAATGGAACAACAGTCCAACTGCCTGTTAACAAGTGAATGGATAAAGAAATGGTAATATACCCGTGCAATGGTAAATATTACGATAAAAAAGAATAAACTATTGATATTCTCGACAACATGAAAGAATCTCAACATACGTTGAGGAGAGGAATTCAGACACAAAATACGTATACCAGTATTCCATTTACATAAAAGTCTAGAACAGGAAACAATAATTTATAATGACATTCCAGATTAATGGAAAGCAGACTAGTGGTTGCCTGGGACTGGGGCTGGGACAGGTGGACTTTAAACGGTTAGAAAGGAACTTTCTAGTGTCATGGACATGTTTTATATCGTGATAGTAATGGTGGTTGCATGAATGTGTAAATTTGCTAAAACTCACCAAACTGTACCATGTACTTAACAGGGGTACATTTTATTGCATGCATATTTTTCCCCAATAAAGTTGATTTTCAAAAAGTAGGGCAAATGACCATCTTTTGGGTATCCAGTAATAATAATAATGATATTAATAGCTAATATTTATTGCATGCTTTCATTGTCCCACATGTTGTACCATGTTCTTTGATTATCTGTGTTAATTTAATTCTAGAGCTATCTTTTGAAGTAGTAGTAGTGTTATCTCCATATTACAGATGGAAAACCCAAGACTTAGAGAGATTTAATGATTTTCTCAAGGGCATGCACTAGTTCTTTGCAGAGGTGGGGTTTTAAACCAGATCTTTCAGATCCTCAAACTTCCAGGGTAAGAATTAGGTATTACAAGGCAGGAATCCTCTTCTCTTTGCTCTGCCACTGACTTGTTAGAGCCTTTGGGCAACTCACTCTCCGATCTCAGCTTCCTTATGTGCAAAATGAAATAATGGGCATTTAGTTACTGTTCAAGCTTTCATAAGTGTTTAATTTACAAATCTGATAATAAACGTACCATTTCCACAGCCTCATTGGCAAAGAAGTGAACTGTGTTAGTCAGATTTACTGTAGCAACAAATAACCCCCAATATCAGTGGCCTCTCACTACTAGATTTATTTCTTGCTTATGGGTCTGCTGGTCAGGTTCGGTCAGTGGACTGGGTCTTGTCTGCACTTCAGGTTCAGAAGTACTCTACGTGGCTCTCACTCCTGGACCCAGGCTGAAGCAGCAGCAGACACTTGGACATCCACTTCTCACGGAGAATACAGGAGTGGGAGAGATAGATTAGAAATGCACAAAGCTTGAAACTGACCTCCTATCATTTCCCACCTGCAGCCCACTGGCCAAAGCAAGTCACATGGCCAAGCCCAGTCATGGAGGCTGGGAATTATGCCCTGTCCATGGTGTTGGAGCAAGGAGAGTGAATATCTCTTGACCAATAATGCAATCTCCCAATGAATGCAACCTCAAAGACTTAAGAAGAGTCAAAGAGTCTTCTTTTTCACTTACTCAGAGTCTTATTCACGAATCTCCAGTTTCCTTACCTTCTCATCCCCTCCCTGGGCTCACTGGCTGTTAAGTGTAGACTTAATGCCTCTTTTAGACTCAGAAGTC
This sequence comes from Monodon monoceros, assembly GCF_005190385.1. Lineage (NCBI taxonomy): Eukaryota > Metazoa > Chordata > Mammalia > Artiodactyla > Monodontidae > Monodon > Monodon monoceros. The sequence continues at coordinate 10,539,367 of NW_021703770.1, read as the reverse complement.
AAACTGCAGGTCCTTTGAGGGCTTAAGATATTGGTTTTCAGCATTACTGATCATTCATGCAATTTACTGAGTTAAATATCATTTTTAATAACATTGATCTGTAGTATTAGTAATCTTTTGTGATCTTGATGGAATTAGGAAAACATTTACAAGTGGGGATTTATTTTCTGATGAATGGGGGTAGGTCCTATGATATATCTTGCTCCCATACCAGCTGTAATATTCTCTCTGACCTCATTGGTTCATGAATGTCAAACAGGCAAAATGAGGAGGCGTGCACTGAATAAACTACCCCTCATTACTGACCCTTCAGCTTTCTTCTTTTAGGAGGAATTCACCGGCTGGAGGTGACTGATTCCTGCCTTGCAAGCCAGTTATATTGTCTATTGTATTAGTTGAGTCAGGCTTCAGCCATTGTAGCCTGAAGGCACCCATAGAAAATATGTAACTGAACAAATGTGGCTGTGTTCCAATAACAATTTGCTTACAAAAACAGGTGGTTGGCCAGATGTGGCCCATGGGCTGTAGTTTACAGATCTCTGCTCTAAATGGCAGCTCCTCGATAAAAACTGATATTGTTCTGATCGAGACTGATGTTACAACAGAGGGTGATGGGTTTCCAACAAATTCCTCTTTTCTGGAAACTTGATGGTATGCTTTTCTTGGAAAAGCAAGTCTTTCATTTCGTCATTCAACCCCTTACTGTGTGTGTGTGTGTATTTTAAAATGTTTAAACAATTATTTTCCAGCTGTACTGAGATAAAGTTGAGATATAACATTGCATAATTTTAAGGTATAATGGTTTGATATATGTGTACATTACAAAATGATTACCACAATAAGTAAGTTAATACATTTTTTGAACAAAGAGTCGTTGGGTAGGGTAACTCTTAAAGAATAAGGATGCTTTTCATGAGTGGAATGAAGGAGAGAGAAGAAGTTATCTCCCATTATGTAGCATCATCCTCACTGTCACTGACTGGAAAATCTGTGAACTGAGATGTAATATGGTATGCCTACATTTTCACAGAAAAATCACTAGAGCTAGAACTGGAGCCCAGATAGCTTTTCTTTTCTTCAAAGTTTTCTCTACTCACCCATGGTTTCTCAAATACAAATTATCATTGGAGAACCAGATCAAGATTTTTGACTCAGTTGGATACCATCTGTATTACTGTTCATTTTATATTTTCTTTAGAGTAACTTTTTAAAAACCTAAATAGAAATATGACAGAAGAAAAGTCGCTCTTTCTACATTAAGTGGAAAGCAGGTATCAATACTTATCAATAATTATTTAAAATACACTTCTAAACTTTACAGCAGAACAATAACATTCATCTAGTAACATTCACAAAGGAGCATCTCCTGAGTGTGGTCACACTTGAGGAAGCTGAGCAGGACGTCCTGCAGACCTCACCTGTCAGAGGCAGGCTTTGCATAGAGGCTGCGGGTTCCATGATTCACCATGCTCCATCTCAGGTTAACTTAACAAAATTACGGTCTCCAAAAAGCAAATGTAAATCACATACAAATGAACCAAGCCTTGACCCTTACAAAAAACCAACAAAATGACCAACAAAAACACAACCCTTATGAAACTTCTGCCCTCATTTTCTTCTCTCAATAAACATAAATGGCACAAAAAGCAGCCTTGAGGAAAGAAAAGGATCAATGAATCTTTTATTCCCATCTCTGGCATCTGCAGCATTTTTTGATCACCTGCAAGACTGAAAGCCCCTATAGTGAGTGACAAGACCTTGCCCTTGGGGATCATATTTGAGGCCGAATTTGGGGTTATAAACCAACTGGACTCATGATGATTTGCATACAACGATCTTCACTAAGCAGTGGGTGACCAGCTTGCTGCCAAACCTCACCCAGTTATAAGGGCAACTCTGCAGGTGGACAGCCTTTTTAAGAATATTTTTCTTTTATTGAAGTATAGTTGCTATACAGTATTATATGTTACAGGTGTACAATACAGTGATTCACAATTTTGAAAGGTTATACACCATTTATAGTCACTATAAAATATTGACTATATTCTCCGTGTTGTAGCTTATTTTGTACATAATAGTTTGTACCTCTTAATTCCCTACCCCTATCTTGCCCCTCGCCCCTTCCCTCTCCCCACTGGTAACCACTAGTTTCTTCTCTATATCTGTGAGTCTGCTTCTTTTTTCTTATATTCACTAGTTTGTTGTATTATTTAGCTTCCACGTATAAGTGATATCATACAGCATTTGTCTTTCTCTGATTTATTTCACTTAGCATAATACTCTCCAAGTCCATCCAAGTTGCAAATGGCAAATTTTCATTCTTTTTATGGTTGAATAGCATTCCACTGTATATATACACTACATCTTTATCCGTTCCTCTGTTGATGGACGCTTCGATTGCTTCCGTATCTTGGCAATTGTAAATAATGCTGCTATGAATATTGGGGTGCATGTATCTTTTCAATTAGTGTTTTTGTTTTTTTCAGATACATACCCAGGAGTGGAATTGCTGGGTTGTTCTATTTTCAGTTTTTTGAGAAACCTCCATAATGTTTTCCACAGTGGATGCACCAATTTACATTCCCATCAACAGTGCACAAGGGTTCCCTTTTCTCCACTTCCTCGCCAACAATTTGTTATTTGTGTTCTTTTTGATGATAGCCATTCTGACAGGTGTGAGGCGATATCGCGTTGTGGTTTTGATTTGCATTTCTCTGATGATTAGCGATGTTGATCATCTTTTTTGTGTACCTGTAGTGGACAGATTTTTTTAATTCTCATTTCACAGATGAGGGTCAAAGAACTTGAGCTATTTTCCACGGGTCACACATTTAGAAAGAAGAGGGAACAGATGAAATGGTGAGAATGCTGGGGTGAGGGGCATGGTTTTCTTTTGTTTTGGGGGTGGCAGGTGGAGAGGATCTGAGAGGCAGCCTGGAGGTAGTGGCTAAAACCCAGCCTACTCTTGTGTCTGTCATTGAAAATTGGGAGGGCGTGTTTCTCAGTTGATGCTGATTTATGTGTAACTAATAGAGTGACGGGGAAAAAAAAGGAAGCCCGGTTTCTAATTTTATCTTCGTGGCACTTTACTAAAAAGCCCCTCAAGGTGGCCGGAAGTTGGAAGCCCTCAAGGCTTGAAGCCCTGGACCAGCATGCAAAGGTGCTGGGCACGGAGTGAGGGCCCCCGGAGATGAGACACCGCACAGCTTCCCATCTGGGTATCTGGCTCTCAGTAGCTATTAGGGTGTCTTCTCTCTGACTCCTCATTTGCATAATGTCATACCCATATGGTGTTATTTTATTTACCTCTTGAAGGGGGATGACTACTTTAGAGAGAGAGGAAGCCAGAAGACTTGACCTGAAGGCTTCCTCTGTCCCTCTCGCCCTGCTACCCTCAATCGTTTACTCTCGTCTTTGCCTCTCTTTCTCTGGCCATCTTGACTTTTGTAAATGAGGACCTTGCTTGAGTGATAGGATCCATTTCTTCCAGTGAATGGTTGCCAGGGGCGCTTGTCTTGTTGAAGGGTTTATCCTGGCAACATTTACAGCCGGTGGTGAATTTAAGCGCGACCTACTCCCATTTCTTCACGATGGAGGAACCTTTGAAAGTTTAAGAAGTCTACCGTGGCTGATTCTGCTCAGATAGATCAAGGGCTTGACTTACGTTCTGCTTTGCTATTTTTCTGGGATTTCTGAAAACAGACTTCTTCAATTTTGCCATGTTAGGTGTGAATTTTGCAGTTTACACATAGTTCCTTAGAGCTCTTCAAGACAGAGTTTGCATCCTGTGTTGGGGGTAAGAGAGCAAATGTTTCAACCTTCCTTTGTTCTTGAAATAATTCTGGGTGATTCACTTATTCATTTATTTGTTCTTGGCTTGCTAGCCTATGGTGGTCAAATGCCTGAGAAGTATTAAAAAACAACCCCAAAATAAAACAAATAAAAAAGACCTTTAGAGATACAGCTAAAGGAGGATTCATTGCTCTTTTAAATACTTTAATTCCGTGTTTATCTATTAAACAAGCACTTATCTTAGGTGCATGACTTGCCGGGCACTGAGCTAGATGCCCAGAATCCAGAGTTGGAGATCTGTTGTCTGCTTTGAATCTGATCAGAGTTAGATAATTTCAAAATTTAGAGTATACAGCTACACAAGAGCTACAGAAAAGGGCCCAGGGAAGACAGAGCTTTTGGAAATTTGTGAATTCCACACATACTTCATGCAAGATTTCATTTGCATGTGTATTTTTCTGGGGAGGGGGTTAATAACTTTCATGGGATTAAAGTATTCATGAACAAAAATGTTTTAGAAACATGGCTTCTGCAATTGCAGCAAAAATTTTAGATGACCTACCCCTGGTGTTCTATAAACAAGATCTCTCCTTGCTCAGTCCTGGTGGGTTATCTGCATTTGGGACTTGGTCTACCGGCCTTTAAGTCTATCTTCTGAGAGTAGACTTCAGAAGATACTGACTCAATGTCTTTGTCATATCTGTCCTCCAGTGCAGGACCTTGTATCCATGACATTTTTACATTTTCTGTTGTGCTTAGCTCATGTCTTATAGCAAATAGGAGAAATAAAAACTGCATTGATAACGGCATTGATCAATTATGTTCCAAGCTTGTCATCGAATTCTCTCTTTCGACACTTGCATGTCCCTGATTCTGCTCCATCTCTGGCCTCTGTGAAATATCCTGCCTCTCCCAAGGCAGAGTGAGAATAAAGAACATTCCTCAATTGGAGTGTGTGCACACACATGCTTACTTGCACCCCTAATGCTTTGTTCTTTGACTATCATGTGGAGAGAGGTGTTTGGGCACCATATTAATAATAGCTCTTAGTATGTATGTGGCACATTCCATTTTCAGAGGCATTTATAAACATTGAAAGATGAAAGCGTGCACCACCCATCTTGGGAAAAAGGGAATGTTAATCACCACCACGTCTGTTCTTTGGAGAGGGTCACAGAATCTGAGAGCTGGAAGGGATGTCAGAGGTCACGTTTCAACCTCTGGTCCCTAGAGGAATTCTTTCCTTTGGAGCCCACCAAAGTTGGGGTAGTCCTCAGAATTTCTTCTTGAGTTCAAGCCAGTTCTGCCCTTCTGCAACTTTTCAATTATCTATCTACCTGTTTATCTATCATCTATCTGTCTATCATCTATCTATCTCTATCTTTCAACCTATCACCTATTCCCTATCTCACTTCCTCCCTTTTCTTTTTTTCTCCCTCTCTCTCTTTCTCTCCCTTCCTCCCTTCCTCTCTCTCTCCTTTCTTTCTTATTTCCTTCCTTCCTTCCTCCATTCCTTCCTTCCTCCCCTCCTTTCTCCCTTCCCTCCTTCCTCTTCCTTCCTTTCTTTTTGCAGAGCCCTGCCAAGATTGCAAATGCTTGAACAAAATTATGCTCTTTTAAGACATAAATTTGGGGTGCTTGGTTATGTATCAAAAGATAACTGTAATGCCTGGGCAGACTGGGATATAAGATCACCCTACTTGCAGTGACATTTCGGGCAGTATAGTGTCTTGCTACCCTCATGTTGGACCCAGACTTGATTCTGCTTTCCTTGTTGCAGTTCTCTGATATAAAGGCACTGAGGATTTCAGTTCCATGCCTCTGCTTCTCTCACTTAGTGTAGCATCTTCAGATGTTACCCTTGTAACTGCTACTCTGCCTGAGACAAATGTATTCTACCCCTTAACAGACAGATATAGAGAACTTTAACTAGGTTGTTTTTCCTCTTTTTTTGTATAAGAGTCAAAATAAAGGGGACATTTATGTAGTGCCTGATATTTCTCAAGTACAGTGTAAGTACTTTTCATGCACTAAGTTTTCACCAAAACATTATGAGGTAGATGATATTGGTTATCTCATTTATAGATCAGGAAGCTCAGAGAGATTAAGTAACCATCTAAAGCTGCACAGCCAAGAAACAGGAGAACTAAGATTTGAACCCAGTTCTGTCTAGATCTATTAATCAATTAATGCAATTAATATCATGCTATTAATATCATGGTATTTGTATGGCACACAAAAGGCATTTAACAATTATGATGCATTCCTTTCCACCCTTTTGCTACAAGCAGCCCTTCCATTATTTTTTCCATCAGCAATTGTCTATCTATTTTAAAAGAGTTTATCTACAACATAACTATATTTATAAAATAGTTATTAATTTATTTTCCAGTGTCTTTTTACCTAAAGCTATCCATATTTTAAGAACAGTAAAAACCTAATCATAGGTATTTTATTAGGATTTGGAAAATGCCACACATTATTTTATTAGCTCTTCAATAACCCAGGGAAGTTGATCTTATTGTCCCCATTTTATAAAAGAGAAAACAGAGTCTTTAAAGAGTTGAGTTCCCCAAGATCACACAACTAGTAAGGTGCAGAGCTGGGATTTCCACTCTCTCTCATTCTAACAACTCCGTTCCTTTGAGTTGGCTCCTTATTTCTGAGCTTTGCAGTTGCTGCCAAAAAGCACAAAGAATTAAAAAAATTTAATCTCTGCAACTATATCATGGATAGTTGTATTATTATTATTATTATTTTTATTTTTTTTTTTTGCGGTACGCGGGCCTCTCATGTTGCGGCCTCTCCCATTGCGGAGCACAGGCTCCGGACGTGCAGGCTCAGTGGCCATGGCTCATGGGCCCAGCCGCTCCGCGGCATGTGGGATCTTCCCGGACCGGGGGACGAACCCGTGTCCCCTGCATCGGCAGGCGGACTCTCAAGCACTGTGCCACCAGGGAAGCCCGATAGTTGTATTATTTGCAAGGACTTCATTGATAACCAGTGAGTTTGCACTAAGATTATCTATAGGAGAGATATTAGCAGCATCATTGCCAAACTTTGCATTCGGATTTAATACAATTTTTGTGTAAATAATAGAGGTTTAATAATAACAACAATAGCATAATAATGTAACAGTAATGACAACAGCTGCTATCTATGGAGACCTACCATGTGCCCAGTTCTGTGCTAAGCACTCCATTCCATTTTCTCTTTCAAATCCTCCACCCACAATATTTAATCTCTCTTTTACAGGAAGCTCAGCATCTAAGAAGTTAAGTAAGATGTACAAGGTAGTGCTAATGTGGACCTTGGGATCTGGGTCCAGGTCTATCTGGCCCTAAAGCCTGAGCACTTAATCAGTGCAATAGACTAGAAAACATAATCCACTTTGAAATAAGCATACAGGACTTCCTTGAGAACAAATACCTTATGCCTTGAGACAAATGAGGACCATCTTATGCAGTTGTCTGATTCTGTTTCTAAATCATCATGCCCTTGGTAGCACAGGAGTAGGGGTGAAGGTGGGGATGGTTGGCATTTCCGAGATCCAGAATTGTAGCCATGGCCATTTTGAATGATCCTTTCTGAATCTTGGTTCTGAGAAGCAGTGGTAAGAGCTGATGCTCACCTTTTCCACTGGACGTGAAGCTTCTTGAGTACAAGATCCTTGAAGTTATTCCACAGACCTTGGGTACAGTGTATGGCACATAATAGGGGCTCAATAAATGTCTAGAGTTGCTGTGGAGTTACGGGAGCAAAAATAAGAGATGCCATTCTTTGCCTGGAATGTGTAGAGGGAGAGAATGCAAACATGCTAGACTTAAAAAGTCTTTTTCTGTAGATTATGTTTTCTGGTCTATTGCACTGATTAAGTGCTCAGGTTTTAGGGCCAGATAGACCTGGACCCAGATCCTAAGGTCCACATTAGCACTACCTCGTACATCTTACTTAACTTCTCAGATGCTGAGCTTCCTGTAAAAGTGAGATTAAATATTGTGGGTGGAGGATTTGAAGGAGAAAATGGAATGGAGTGCTTAGCACAGAAGAAGGAAGAGAGGAATTATGAATGAAGCAGGGATGATATGAAGACAGCACGTGGGCTCCTCCCTCTTCTGACAGTGATGAGCTCTGTGGTTTTAGGTGAGTCTGTTTTCTCTCTCTGAGCCCACATTTCCACAGAGGGTAATATTACCTGCTTACCTTTACAAGAGGACTGTGATGAACCCTGTAAGACACAGCATATGGGAAATATATGGAAAATAATAAAAATATAATGGCAATGGTATCAACCACAACAATGATAAGGAAAGCTTTCTTGTGTTGATTGCCACCCTGGCATTCTTCATACTTTGTCCTCACAAGAACCCTGTGGTCCATTATCTCTAGTTTACAGATGAGGAAACTTTGAGATATTATCATTATTAATTATATAATTATCAAACACATGCAAAAATCCTGACATTCACTCAGTTTTCTGGGAGATGGTAGAGTAAGAGAGTTGGGGATTCAGAGACAGCACTTTGTTGGCCAAAAAGCCAACCTTCCAGTTAAGTCTAATTCAGATTGTGCTGGGTACTTCTGTGCAAAATTAGATTCACAAGGGATTTTTTTCTTTTATCTAAAATCACTTCACTGAGTGTGTGATTGACATACAAAAAGCTACACATGTTTACAACTTGATGAAGTAAAACCATACCACAATCTATGCCATAAACCTACGCATCTCCTCCACACATTTCCTCTACCTTCTTTATTTATTATTTTAAAGGATTCTTGTAAAGTGGAATTATTCTTCTCATCAAACATTCTGTACTACTCTATGATCCAAAGAAATGCCCAGATTCTTCTAGAATGGGCCCACTAGTGATGCCTGGATTGAATTAAAGCAGCTGATTCTCAAGCCAAGTGGCCAGAATTTGGGCAACTCTACTGGCTCATCCTCTGTGCTGTATGGAAGAAACCAAGATAATGACACTTTCCCAAGGCTGGGGCTGGGTGAGTCTTAATTTGTGAGTGTTTGTAAATGGCTTTGAAGATAGCGGAGGTTATTTAAGTGCTGAGTATTATTATTATTTATTGTGGTTTTAAGCACTGTTTCTCCTTCCCATTGTCAGGCTACAAAACAATAAGGGACCTGGTAAAAGAGCCTCTGGAAGTATCCAAATGTCAATAAATTAGGTAATTTTGGCCTGAGTTCTGTGATGGTATCTGCAAACCTAGCATTAGCTTTGCAGCCTTTTTGCGTCGGTTGTTGGTTGCCTAATTTGCCCTTAAACTTGCCAGCAGCAGGTCCTGACATACGTTTGGCACACACAGGTGATACAAGCACTCTTTGGACAGACCTGTGTTGTTGACATCATGCTTTACTGTGTGCTTTTTGAGATGCAAATTAGGTTCTGGAGGAGCCCCTGATCCTTTCATCGTTGATGATTAATGGAAGAGAATTAACATTTGTTGAGCCTTCCTGTGTGCCAGACACTTTTACAAACATGATCTCATTTATTCTCACAACAATCTAGTGAAGTAGGTCTGAATGGTTCCATTTTACAGAGAGGAAACAGAGGCTCACAGGAAGTTAAATAATTGGCCCTTGATCACATAACTAGGAAAGAGGCTTAACTAGAATTGAAATTCAGGACTGTCTGGTTCCAAAGGCCATGCTCTTTTATTATATTAAACTACAGGCAACATATTCTACTTTACTCTTCACCCCAACTGCCCAGTCAAGTTTCCCCAACCCCCTGCTAAAAATCTCTTCAGTGCCTTTCCATAGCTTTCAATGGAATAAAGACCATGCTTCTACAATAGCCCTGCACAATCTCTCTCTGGCTCCCTCTCCAGCTTCATTCAACCCCATGTTTGTTTATTTCAGCTACTTGAACATGATAACACTTCCTACTTCTGCATTTTTGCACAAACTGCATGCAAAATCTTATCTTTCCCTTTTTCTTCAGCTAATGCTTGCTAGGCCTTTACACGTCATTTTCTGGGGATGACTTCTTTGAAAATGCAGACCAATAGTTCTCCAAGTGTGGTTCCTGGTCCAACAGAGAGTAGCATCACCTGGGAGCTTATGAGAAATGCAATTCTCAGGCCTCACCCCATACCTCCTGAATCAGAAACTGGGCAAGTTTGAAAATTAACAGGGTTTTTTCAACCTAGACACTATTGACATTGTGGAGTGTTTAGCAGCATGCTAGCTCTTACCTACTGAAGGTCACTAATACTCTCGTTCCTGTCCTCACCTTCCTCCAAGTTGTGACAACCAAAAATGTCTTCAGACATTGCCTAATGTCCCCTTGGAGGGTAAAACTGTCCCTGGTTGAAAAAAATCACTGCTTTAGGCTGAGGTATGTCTCCCTGTGAGACACTCCTATAGCATTCTGGACAGTTGAGGTTAATTAGTTAGTAACTTATTGGAATAATTTGTTTAAAGCATGTCTCCACTGTCATAATCCAGCAGCTAATGCGCTACCGAACACCCAAGTTGGTTCTCAGGAAGTACCATTGTACCAAGTGACACGGTCAACTTGCACCATTACCTCCTCAAGCCCAACCCTATATCTGAATTCTGGGGAGGAGACAGGACTTAAGGCTAAAGTGGGATCACAGGCAAGTGGGATCCTTGAGCTTCTTCACAATTTAAAGGTAAGTCTCCTCCATCAGAACCCTGGGAGCAAAGCGACTCTTTCATGCCCAGTTCAACAGGATCTAAGCACTGCTTTTTAAAAAGCTTAGTGGCAGAGAATATGATTAAATGCAGGAGAAAGAGAAAAGAGTCATTTTAGGATGATGCAGAAGGCCCTGACAAAGATAGGCTCAGTGTCGCTGTCACCGAAAGAGAAACAAAACCTCATTCTGCCCGCAAGAGCAATAAGGAGATTGCTGGCTACGAGACCTGACTCAGCTTGCCTTCTAGTAGCTTGTCTTTTTATCGGTGGTACAGTCACCTGAAAGAGGAGCGGGAGAGGCAGATTCTGGTCCTTTTGCCGCCTTATACTTCCTCAGCCTGAGAAGTCATTTCTAGATCCAGGGTAAAGGAGAGCTGCAGAGTTGAGGAAGAATGGAATTCTTGCTTGTGTTCCTTTCTAAATGGATGCTCAGTGTCATCATCCTGGCTCCATATGAAGTGGTTGTGGACCTGAGACACTTGATTGGCTACATGGACATCCTGTCCCTCCTAGGGCTCACAGTGCTTCTGGGAATGAGGCCCGCCCAGTTTCATAGGAGGTATTGCAGTCGCCTGGCTAATATCAGGCTTCATGTAACCTACATGATTGTTACAATTTGAGAGCTGCAGTCAAGGTATGGGAAGGTACAGACCTAAGAGGTAATTTTTTTTTTAAGCTATACATATAATATATCTTTTCTTTTTTCTCAAAGAAAATGTTCATTTTTTTTGAAGAAATTTTGAAAAGATGAAGGAACGTGGAAAAAAAATAGGATTTTTTTCTATTTCAAAATGTTCATTCCTGTTTCATTTTTTTGTTACCAGACTCTACCAACAATTTTCCTTTCCTGCTTTTTCACTTAACATTATCTTTTAAGCCTGTCTCCAAGTTTTTGTAAAATGACGTCATTTTCAAAGTGACCCTGGCATTCAATTTCCATTCATTCCCAAATATAATGCCATTAAAATGCCCCAAACTTAGAAACAGGAATACAATATTCTAGCCGCTCAGAAAGCACAAACTAAAGTATTCATTTAAAGCTAAAGACTGAGGTCTCAATTTCTTTGACACTAAGAGCTCTAAATATTCAGTAATTACAAGTTTACTGATTCATGACGGGTAATAAGTTGCATAGGACCAAAACTACAGCATAATTTCAAATATCTTCATTATAGTCTATATGCCAAATTGATTGAAACTATCCCATTGTTGGCATTTGCTGTCATAAATAGCTTTGCAACAAACATCTTCTGTTTTTTTTTTTTTTTGCGGTACGCGGGCCTCTCACTGTTGTGGCCTCTCCCGTTGCAGAGCACAGGCTCCGGACGCGCAGGCTCACGGGCCCAGCCGCTCCGCGGCATGTGGGATCTTCCCGGACCGGGGCACGAACCCGTGTCCCCTGCATCGGCAGGCGGACTCTCAACCACTGCGCCACCAGGGAAGCCCAACAAACATCTTATATATGACTTCTTCCCCCGAAATTAAGAGCATTTCCTTTGAAATGAGGTTAGAAATTCAATCATTGGTTTGAAAAATATGAATGCATCTAACCTTGACAAAATTTCCAAAAAAACTACCTTCCAAATTGTATTTCCATGAGTGATGTTTGAGTGCATTTATTTCATTTACTCTAATCAATATCAGTTGATACTGATAGGGAGACTGAGCCTCAGTATTTGCATTTCTTGGATGATGGCTCAGATTGAAGAGGACAAGTTAGTATGACTATTTGGTTTTTCACAGACATGCGTGACACTGGAGCACAACCCGTTCGTCTTTCACTCTGCACCCCTCCAACATCAAGAACATCAGTTTAGCTTCGATTAGAGTTAAGGTGTTTTTCTGCCAGAGACTTTTTTCAAGCTTATAGTCATGAAATCTGTTTTAGAAACTGGTTAAATGAGTGCTTTCCTTCCCATCCCACTCTTGAAATAAATTCAGATTCCCAAAAGAACTGGATCTCTTCTTGCAGGAGTGAAAGATAATTTGTTGGCATGTATATTTTCTTATAGAACCAAATTACTGAGGGGAGTTGTAACCTGGTTTCAAATACTTTTGGGTTTCTTCACTCAGAGCTACTTTTTGTCATTGCAATTAGAGCAGGGGAGACTGATTTTCAAAGCCAAGTGTAGTTGTCCAGTGAACAAATGATGGAGAAAACACCGACACAGAGGGGAACTACTTCTTTCCCTTCCTTTCCTTTTTTCTCTCCCTCCCTTCCTCCCTCCTCACTTCCTTTCTCTCTCTCTCCCTTTTCCTTCCTTCCTTCCTTCCTTCCTTCCTTCCTTCCTTCCTTTCTTTCTTCCTTCCTTCCTTCCTTCCTTTCCCTCAGCTTCTATTTAATCTCAGGTGGACTATATGTAAATAGGAATTCATTAGTATAATGAATACTACAATATCGCTATTAATAACCATGGCTTATTAACTGGTTAGGGTAACCCCCCAATTAACTAGCTTGAATGAAGAATGTACCTTTTGGTAAATTAAAATTTCAAAGTAATTAGGGATATTTCAATGATTTTTTTCTCCTTCAACTCTTGATGCTGAAACTTTTTTTCTTCCTTAAAATACATCTTTGTATTAATTTCTTAGGAGTTTTCCCATCATGGTGATGAAATTTTCTTAGAGAAAAAAAAACCTTATAAGATCTTTATTCTACACAGGGATCTTGTGTAGGACTGAAAATGTAGTTATTAGAGACTAGGTCTCACTTCTGTAGCCTCCAGGGTATACTCTGGAAACTGCAATTTTGTTGTTATTGTGCTGATGTTAACTTATTTTCCTATTGTCATGGAGACTGTCTAGCAATAAGACTCACCTGTTTCCTCTTCTTCCTGGACACACAGCCTACATTTCCCAACTTCCCTTGTATAAGGTGTGGTCATGTGACTGAACTCTAACCAACAGAGTGTGATCAGAAGTGATATGTCTCACTTCCTGGTCCAGCACATAAGGATTTCTCATGGTCCCTTCCATGCTCTTCCCTGTTGACCAGCCTGGTGCAGACACAGATGAGCCATTAACCTGGGGAGCCCCATGTTGAAGATGATGGAGCCTTGAGATGGAGGAACCTGTTTCCTGGAATCAGGAAGAGGACCACGGCTGATCGATGCCACCCATTTTGGCTTTTACATTTGTGAAGATTTCTACTGTCTGGGACAATACACATTCTTGAAATCTGTTTATAATAGCAGATAATAATACTTTAATTAATGTTATCACTTATTAATAAAAGGAAGATCAAAACCTAAATTTCAATTAACTCATGTTTATGATGAGTTGATTTCCAGGGGATTAAAATTTTCTTACAATCACTGCCTAGAGTTGTCTCTCAGATTGTAGAGTCAGTCAGTGCCCATGCAGGGGGAGAGATGGAGGTTCAGTAAGGTGGGATCAAGGGCTTCCAAAGTTCTTATGGCCTTTCCCAAGCCATTCCCCAGCCAGAGAACTAATGCCTGGAATGGAAAGGAATGAATATCACCTCTGTTTTTGACCTTTATCTCTGTCAAAATGTAAACCCTCCATATCACGTTAAGCTCTTATTTATTATTTAAACTGTTGTGTACAAGAAGGGTCTAAAGAACAGACAAAACTAATACTGGCCTCTAGATAACATCCATGAAGTGCATTGAGATCCTGGATAAAATTCAGTGTCTTGTTCCTGAATTAAAAATAAAAAAGTATTCTGAAAAAAGGACTGCCTTTAAGTAGAGAATTGTAAGGTAGGAGGCACAATTCTTCTCCTTCCCATTGACTGCACACTATGTTCTCTGGGTGCATCAGCAGTGCACGTATAAATCATCCCTTTGGCATTTGGGAGCACAATTTTGGAGATCTGAGTCAATAATGTAGTCAGCTACCAATTTCTGTCTTTTAGTGTAGGGGTTTGGTTGGGGTGGGTAGAAGGCAAGGATCCAGGGATTTAGGAAAGAGAAATAGACCTTGCCTTATTTCTTTGAACACAAGAACTCAGCAGAGCAATGAATAACATCCTAAATGCACAATGGAGATTCTTCTGCAACAGATCGTTGCTAAATAGCTCTCTGGGTTTTTTTGTTGTTTTTTTTGTTTGTTTGTTTTGTTCTGTTGTGTCTGGGCTGATGAGGTGCTCTCTGCCCTGGGTGAGTTACTTCTTTCATCTTTGTGGATTGATTCTCCTGTAGCTCCTAAAACATTCATGCCTTTCATAAATATTTTTTGACTGAAGGTTGTATATATTTAACTGGCGCTCATAAATATGCCTTAAAGTTTCTTTTTCTTCAGTGTTCTGATTCTTCTTGATAGTTTTGATTCCCCATCACCCTTCTGAGCTCCTAAGTTAAGGTAAGTTTGCATATATACTCATATATTTCATAGATGTACTTCTTTATCAGAAGGAACCCTGAGCTGGAGTTAGGAGGCCTTGATTCAAATCATTGCCACTAACTACACTTGTGATGGGTCAGGGTAATTCCCCATCTACATGATGAGAGTTGCAGAAGTGTGGGAGACTGTGTTCTCCATGAAATGCCTGCATAGTGCCCAAGAAATGGGGGTCCATTTTCCATAGCATGTGTTCCAGGTACAATATGCTATGATCAAGGGATGTAACCTGTCCCTTATTGCACTTCATGCCTGAATCTTTTTCCTCCATTCTCTTCTCCATTTTTTCCTCCTTCCTCTTTCTCTTGTTATCTTGGAGAGATCACTCAGTGGTGGAGCCAGGATGATCGATATGCCAGGGCAGCTGAACTGTCAGCTCACCAGGAATTGCCCAGATTGTGGACCATTCATTACATCACTGGACATCTACTGAGTATCTAAAATTTGCCAGGTACTACGCTCAATAGGTGTTTTTTAAACCTAATTTTTACCGTGCTATTTTCCTTATCATACAAAAATACAAAAAACACAGGTATATTGAGTCTTTTCTGAAAATACCAAAAAAGAGATAGTAAGAAGAAATCATTTATAGTCCCACTTTCTAGAGTTTACCACTATGAATCGTTGAATGTATGTTTTTTCTACGGTTTTTGCTATGTAAGAATACAGTTTTAAAAAGGGAGTTAATATGAAATTACATTGTACATCTTGATTTTTCACATTAATTTTTCACATTAATAATCCATTGACTTCATTTCACTTCCTCTTTACTTCTGGCTGTTGGATTGGAAGAGGTGATCTTTCCTGTGTGTGATGTAAATTCACTGCAGGATGTGCATAGCAGAAAAACACTACCACTACAAGAGTCCACTCCAATGGACTCCAATTTGGCAAAAAGGAGATGAAGGCATAGATGATGTCCCAAAAGGCCCTTTTACTATAAATGATTTCCTGGAAACACCATGGTCAAGTCAAAATCTTTTTGTGAGTGAGAAGAAAATTACAAGACTGAGCAGATTCAAGAGTGAAACTCATCTGTGTCAATGTGTGTTGGCCCAAGTAGGACACACATGCAAACGTACTGCCCTTTTACTAACAGAGCATTGTTTCAGATGCAAAATAAACAGCTGAAGGATTTCTCAAATGTTCTTCCTCAATAAGATAGGAACTAGCCTGCTCATACAAAATACTCTAGTCCAGTCCTCATCTAGCACACATTGTTATTATTATTTACAATTAATGTGCCATGTACTGTGAATTATTTATTATTATTATTATTTTTTTTGCGGCACGCGCTGTTGTGGCCTCTCCCGTTGCGGAGCACAGGCTCCGGACGCGCAGGCTCAGCGGCCACGGCTCACGGGCCCAGCCGCTCCGCGGCACGTGGGATCTTCGGGGCACGAACCCGCGTCCCCTGCATCGGCAGGCGGACTCTCAACCGCTGCGCCACCAGGGAAGCCCACTGTGAATTATTTAACCATGATTTTACTTAATAAGTTCTATACAGCAGAAAGTCAAGTTCATAAAGATTAAAGGATTTACCCCAAATCAAATAGCTAGTAAATAACCGGTCCAGGAGGCAAACTGAAGCTGCCTGACTTCAAATCTGGAGTTCTAACAGTATCACATGCTGCTGCCTCTCCCGTGTGAAAAGGACACAAACTATATTGAATGAATAAATGAATCAACGTATAGTACGGATCTTAATAAATGTTAATTGACTGGGAACCACCATTCTCTCACCAAATTTGATTCTCCACACCAAATGAGATAGTAGATTACATGTAATGAACTTACTGGACAAACTACATTTCCTAGTGTTTGAGACCAGCTGAGGTCTCTTGGGGACAGCCATGAGAGTGAGGGGTAAACCGCTGGAGGCAATGCACTCTTAGCATTGCCTCTGAGTTATCATCACGGCATCAAGCCAGGGAGCCCTCCTTCCCAGTCACTGCTGTCCAGCACTCAGCTGAAACCAAGACGCCAGGATTTGGTACAGCACTGCTGCTTGGGGCGTCTTGACTCTGTATCTCTGGACCCATTTACTTAACTTAAAAATGACAAGATTGGTTCAAAGATGGCAGAATAGGGGTTTTCTGAGGTTCTTTGCCTTTTCCTCACTCCCAGTATAAACAACAAAGAAACAGAGATTCTCATACTAAGTGAAGTTAAGTCAAGCAGAGAAAGACAATTATCATATGATGTCACTCATATGTGGAATCTAATTTAAAAAATGATACAAATGAACTTATTCACAAAACAGAAAGACTTACAGATATTGAAAACAAACTTATAGTTACCACAGGGGAGACATTTTGGGGAGGGATAAATCAGGAGTTTGGGATTAATGTATACACACTATTATATATAAGATAGATAACCAAAAAAGACCTACTGTATAGCACAGGGAACTCAATATTCTGTGATAACCTGTATGAGAAAAGAATCTGAAAAAGAATGAATATATGTATATGTATAACTGAATCACTTTGCTGTACACCTGAAACTAACAAACATTGTAAATCAACTATACTCCAATAAAATTTAAAAAAAAAAGAATATGAGTAAAGGCTTCAATGAAACTAACAGAGTGCTGGAGGTCAACCTTACAATGGCCAAACATGGTGATGTCTGGGCTAAGGAAAGGAAGGAACATTATATCTTGACCTTGAACAGAATGACAATTACACAAAAAGCAACTGCCAATATTCCAAAAGGCCCATTCCATGAGCTTTTGAATGAGTCACAGAAGTAGGGTCATGGAAAGATCTAAGGAGAGGTGACACATGTCCCTCTGGAGATCAGTTTAACTTCTCAGAATAGTATGAAAGAGAAACCAAGCCAACAAGCCATTTCTATCGTCCACAATCCTCCTGGCCAACTAAGATGATGCATTTCTGTTTTTTCAATACCTACCATAATGTCTTGCTCATAGTAGCTTTAATAATCTAAAGGAATAAAAGGCTTAAGTGTGATGGATAGTGTGGAAGAACCCACAAGAATACCTTAAACTGTGTGCTGGGTTTGAACCTCTGGCTTTAACTTACCACGTAATGCTGTGAGGTTCTTCTGAGTCCCTGTCTAGGAAGCACCGTCAGGGATATGAAATGTGAAGAGTATGAGGTCATTCCTTAGTTCTAACATCCAGAGCCTGTGTTTTTTTCACAGGGTGTCTGAGGTAGCTGATCTCCTGTCTAACCCCCAGTTGTATCTGTAGGCTTTGTAGAGAATGAACGTAGATACTGAATCCACCTCCTAGTCAACAGGAGAATGAGGGCTGGTGATGCCATCCCCTCTCTGACACCCCACTATGTAACTGTCTTAAAGACCCCGAGGCCCTGGAGGAGGAAGACCTGGTGCAACTCAGGCCTCCCCAGGGCTGAGTCTCATTGAGCCCCTGAGATGACTGTCTCTGAGCCCAGGGATGCCTGGATCACGTTGTCATTAGCTCTAGTGAGATGTTCTAGAAAACTTATGGGAGACAAGATGTCTTTAGGTATTGGCCACTGTGATGATTTCTAGAAAATTGGACACCAGGACCATGGGGGCTTGCTTCTCCTCAATTGATTCTTTTTGTCCATGAGCTGGTGGGAGGATACTCTGCTTCAGCTTCATCTCTGGGCATCCTCCAGTCTGTATCCTGACCCCTCATATTCTCTCTTCTGATGGTGGCTTAAGGGACCATTCTTTCCAGGGATCAAAACTTTACAGTAACAATAGCTAACTTTCCTTGACTATTTCCCAGGAGCTCTGAGAAGGGCTTTACATGCATTATAACATTTAACTCTACAAGGAAGATAATTTTTTATTCTTGGGACAAATGAGACACAGAGAGCCTAAATAACTTGCCCAAGGTCACAAAGCTAGTGAGTCCTAGAGCTAAGAAATAAACCCAGATCAATCTGGTTTTACAACCTTAACCTGTACTCTCTTTATCGTGAATAACTCTGATGGTGAATCTTCAGGAATTTACATAAGGATTTGGGGGTTCAGCTGTGCCTTCCCAGCACCACTGAAGTCAGGGGACATGGCCTTGAACTCTATGTTCTCTTCATAATAAATTAATAAATATGTGATTATAAAATAATAAATATGTGATTTGGAGATTTCTTTCTTCCTTCCTTTCTTTCTTGCTTTGTTTCTTTTCTTTCTTCTTTGTTTCTTTGTTTCTTTCTTTCTTTCCCCTTCCTTCCTTCCCTCCCTTTTCTTTCTTTTGAGTTTCTTTATCTCTAAATCACAGCCAGGGGCATGGTAGGGTCCTCCCATGTGGTTGTTGTGGGAATTAAATGAAAGGATAAATGTGAATAGGGTCCTCCAGAGGGTCAAAATTCAGAGGGGGAGACAAAACCCCACATAGCTGGTTCTTTAAAACAACAGGCTAATAGCAACACAAAAGGACACATGTTTCCTGGAACTGACAAGTTTCTCTTTACTGTATTAATGGAGACAGTGACCCTGATCATGTCAGTGGTTTTTAGGGTGCCCTTGGTGATGTGGGGATCTACGGATTGGATATTGCAACTGAACTTTGGCTGTTCAAAGATGACAATGGCTGGGTTGCCTGGAAGAAGTCTTTCTGCATTGCCCATGAGGTTGAACTTCTTATCTAATGTGATCAAAACTTGGGAGGAAAGCGCTTGCTGGATTCACATATTAGTGGATACCCAAAAGACAAAGAACAATGTTTATTACATAGTGGGTTAGGGAAAATGATTGGAGGAGGATGAAAGAGAAAGGAAGATCTAGGAAGAAAGAGGAGAGAGAAAAGAATATGGAGGGACTGAAAGAAGAGAAAAAAATTTGAGACAAGAGGAAATGACTGAAGGAAAGTCTGAAAATATATAAAAGGGAGAGAGATAGAAAGGGAGGGAGAGAGAAAGAGAGAGAGGAGAGGGAGAAGGGGGGAAGAAAGAAAAAGGGAGAGGTAAGAAGAGAGGGAAAAGGGAGGGAAATGAGAAGGGAGGGACACTGAGAAAGAAGAAAAGGGAGATAATGAAAAGATACCATTTTAAAGAAACTATTGTGTGCTAAACACTATACTAACTGCTAGATGGGGGGGATGTTCTTTAGCCGTGGTGGAGCCTTCCTGAAGTCCCAGAAGGTTACAACTGAACAGAGGTACAGAATCCTTATCTTGCTCTTAACACCTTGAACCTTGAACTTCATGCTGACCCCAACTTTATGCGTATTCAGGTGATTCATTTCTGAACCCAAATGTTTGAAGAGCATTGAATCTACTGAATTCTCCTTTATCAACTCTCTCCCTTTCCTCTTCATTACTTACTTATTTAATAATATTTATTGAACACTATCTAGGGGCCAGGTTCTATTCTAATTGTTTTAATAGCTTCTTTTGAGACTACTGAGGTGTGTTCATTCTTACGTGTGTGTACACCATGATCATCAGCGTCATCTTCACCATTACCATTATTTCCTCATAATCTTTTATGTGCAAAATCCTCCCCTGAGACTTTGCAAATGATCTTCACGTCAGTTATCACATCGTGTGCTCCCAGTACTCCTGAGGAGACAGAGGTTACTCTCTCCGCCCTGAAGATAGGAGAACTAAGCCTCAGAGAAGGTAAATGACTTACTCCAGGCCACGGCATTCATCAGTAACAGACCTGAGACTATAACTCATCCTGACTCCTCATCCAGGGCTCTTCCCACTGTAAGGCTGGGAGGTCAGTGCTGCTAATGTAAACTGAAAAGGGTAAATACTGTATACTGCTAAGAGATGATAGTGCCTAGTGGTTGAGAGCAGACATGCATTCAAATCTCCATCACTTCTTAGTTGTTTGACCTTGGACAATCACCTATCATCCCTGAGTCTCAGTTTGCTCATGTGCACCTTGGGAGTTCTAATAATATCAACCTTACTGGATTGCTGGAAGGATTAAATAAGGTAATATGTGGAAAGTGCTTGCACAAGTGCCTGATACAGAATAGGTGCTCAATAAAAGTTAGTTATTATTGCTGTGGACACTGTCACTCTTTGTTTTGGACAACGAGGTATGGCAGAGAGGGTAGCTCAGGGCACACACATGGTGGTGTCCTCAAGGACCCCACTGACTGAAGACTCCTTTGCCTGACACTCACCCTACTGGGCACCAACCTGAGCTCTAAGGATAGCCATTGCTTATGCCAGCCAAGGGGGATTAGCTGCCACTTGACATTGTGTAATGGGGCTTCACCCATGCCAGTTACAATTTCCTGGGCTCATGTGCCATTAGGTCAGCACTCTTGAAGGTCTTTTCTTTCCTGAGGACCTGGGATTCAGCAACCCAGGGGAAATGGCCCAAACGTAATGTGCATGTTTGTGTGCTAGGTGAAAACATGCTGGAGATGCAGTTGGTCAAGGAGAAAGAAGAAAGAAAGCAGGGTGGGTGGAGACCTCAGGACCACAGGATCTTGGCTTTGCAAATCAACTAATTATCTCTGTCTCTTGAGAAAGCCTAACCTTTATGAAATTGGCCTTTCTGGGACCTTAGTATGACATTGGACCGGACCAAGGATTTGGGGTCATACAGATAAGGGCCTTATATACAAATAGAATTTAATTTGTAAAACTACCTTTTGGGGTGTCAGTTATTACCTCTATTTTATAAATAAGGACACTGAGGCTCACAGTGGCCATCTTGAGATGGTTTGAACCTAATTTCCCCTTCTCCCTCCCCCCAGGGTGATTATCCAGTCACATGCCAGACTTACCATCTATATGATGAAAAGGCCAAAATCTTTATTTCCAGCCTTGTCCTATCCTCTGAACTGTGGATTGATTCCTGCATATAAATGCCTACTTGACATCCCTACATAGATGTCTAATAACCATCTCTAACCTATTATGCCCAAACTGAACCCTTCACTTCCCTTCCCAATGGCCCCCAAACTGGCTCTTCACTCAACTTCCACATTTTATTGATCGACACCACCACATATCCAGTTCCTTAGGCGCAAACCTAGGGATCTTCCTGGATTTGACAAATTCTCTTATCCTCCCCACATCCACCCTGTCAGTGAGACCTCTTACCTCTACCTTGAAAACATTTTTCAGACCTTTCTGCTTTGCTCCAAATAAACCCAAACACCCTAGTCCATGCTCCATCCTCACCCACCTTCACCGCTGTAATACCTTCCTAACTGGTTTCCACCTTCCTTTGCCCCCTATAATCCATTCTCTACACAGTTGTCAAGTAGATGCTTTCCCCAGTAAAAATAAGCCCCTTCTCTGGACTGCTTACTTCTTACCTCAAATGGCTTCTACAGCACTTCGAGTCAAATTCAAGCTCCTCGTACCATGTCTACAAGCTCCTTTCTGATCTGGTTCCTGGAGTTCATCACCTACTATACTCTCCCTGACGCACTGTGGTCCAGCCAAACTGGTTTTTTCTGTGTTCCTCAAATACCCCAAACTTTCGTCAGTATTAGGGTCTTTGCACTAGCTGTTCCCTCCCCCTGGCTCCCTTTGGCCTCAGACCTTCACATTGAGGGCCCCTTCTTTCTGTTCTTTCGCAGGTCAAGCATCACTTTCTCAGGGCCAACCCTGACCACCCAGCCTATTATACACCTTCTACCCAAATAGCTTTTTTTCATGTTACTCTATTTATATCCGTCCAAGGATGTGTCTCAATTTGGTATCATCTTATTTATTGGTTTCACATTTATCACCCATCTCTCCCAACTAGAATGTGAATTCCAGGGGAGCAAGGATTGTGCCTCTTCTGGTTCACTGCCATGTCTACATTGCCGGGCACGTGGTCTGACACAGGGTAAGTGCTCAATAAATGTTTGTTGATTGAATGAGTGACTGTCATTCTAAAGCTTCTGTGATTGCTTCGGGTGAGTACTAATCGGGGGGGAGGCAAATGGGTGTATAAATGTGGCCCCAAATATTGTCCCAAACACAAAGTAGCATTTAAAAAAAGTTTTATTTATGTAGGAGCACTTTGGAAGAAACCAAATAAAAACCAAAAGCTGTCTCTCTCAGTGTTCTGACTTCTGTCTTGTACACCTTGGCAGAGATGACAAAACAAAATGCAACTTCAAAACAAGACATTGTAAACAAGTGTGGGTCTCTCCGTGTGGTTTTTCTTGGGTGGGGAGCTCTGGGAGGGCAGGGCCAGGCTCCCGCCTGACAGCTGGCCCCGCTCACTCCTCCCTGCCCGCATCTCTGCGGATGCACCTCCATCCAGCCTTCTGCCCCAGCAGCCTCTCTTCTCTGTGTGCCCTGGCTTGTCTTCTTCCTTGTCCAAGTCTGATCCATCTCCACCTGGGTTGTACTTTACCCTCATCCCAGTGGCCAGGTGAGCAGAATTAACAGCTCTGGGTTAAAATCCTGGCTTGTCTACTTACTCGATGTGTCATCTCGAGTAAACAGTTTACCTTTTCTGAACCCCAGTGTTCCCATGTATGGAAAGGGGATAAATCAGTATCTATCTCACACAGCACTTGTAAGGAATAACTGACCTTGTCCTTGTGATGTGCTTGCTATAGTGCTTTGGGTGTGCTAACTGTGCTCATAAGACTTAACTATCATGTTTCTTCCGCACTGACCCTAAAAGATGACATTTTTGGATTTGAAACTTAAATGTTTTTATTCTAAATTGCCAGCTGTATGATGTGTGTGGGTCCTTCTTCTGTGCCAAGAAGTGGGTTTCATGAGAGCAAAACCACATGACACAGAAGTAAAGAACACTCTTCACCTTCCTTCTTAGAATGCGTCTGAGTCCAGACTAATAATAACTACTGGCGTTTGTAGAGTGCTTTATATTTTGCTGTTGCTACTACTATTATTACTACCACTACCACTGCTAGTACTACTAGTACCGCTATTACTATTTCATTACTACTTTTGCTATTGCTCTTACTGCTTTTGCTACTACTGCTATTACTAACACTAGTTAACATTTATTGAACGCTTGCTGTGTGACAGGCAGTATTCTATAAACTTTACATTTGTTACCTCACTTGATAAACACAATAGCCAATGGAGAAGGCAGTGTACATGGTGCTTAGAAATGCACACTGGAAGTCAGACTTCCTGGCTTCAAATCTTGGCTCCAATGATTACTTAGCTATGTGATTCTAAGAAAGTTACCTAACCCCTCTGTGACTCAATTATCTTAAAATAGGGATTAATAATAGAATACAATCAATGAGATAACACAAGTAAAACGTTTTGATAAGCTCTGAACAGTACCTGGCATTTAATGAACACTCAAGTTACTGTTGATATTAAAAACAACTTTTAGTGTATTTAGAGGTTATTTATCACCCTACTATCCCACCCTCACCTCTGCCC
Source organism: Monodon monoceros (assembly GCF_005190385.1). NCBI lineage: Eukaryota > Metazoa > Chordata > Mammalia > Artiodactyla > Monodontidae > Monodon > Monodon monoceros. Next base: position 10,515,238 of record NW_021703770.1, on the reverse strand, counting down.
CTGTCACACTATGCTTTCTGCGCACCTAATGAATATCATAAAGGATTGTAATAGTCTTTTTCTCCTTGAATTCTCCTTCCGGCCTAGACACGTCTTTGGAGCAGAGGAATAAGCTTTGTTCACTGTTGTATCCACATCTCCTAGCACAGACCTGGCACGTCCTGTTTTTAATAGACACTTGTTGAATGGACAAAGGACTGAATTTCTGAGTGTGTGTTGTGAACCCAATCTTATGCTAACTTGTTATAATATTGAATGCACAAAACAACCCCATAAGTTCGAAGACATTCCTTCCCTTGTTCCTTCCTTTTTTTCTTTCTTCAAGAGTGACAAAGGTCTTACTTTCCCCATTTTACAGATGAGAAGACTGAGACCCATGATTAAGTAATGTGGCCAAAGTCAAAGAGTTTCTGTATCAAAAACCCTGAATCTACAACTTTGGACTCTACATTCCTCAATCCATAATATAGATTGAACGTACTGGATAGACTGGATTGCAATTTGGGGGACTCAGTGAATATTCTTGAATGATGAGGCTTACCTAAGAATAGCATCTTGGCATCACTGAAAAGAAAAAGCATATAGAATCCCTCCGAGGGCCTCTGACCGTGTCCATCAATTTGAGTCCGTCACTAACCTTGTCTATGTGATAAGAAAATACCCGAGTCCATGTGTTTTGTCTCTTGGCTGCCAACTGAGTTGACTGCATGGCTGATTCACATCAATGTAGGGAAATTGCGTGTTAATCTTTTATTACCATGTTCTTTTTTTTTTTTTTTTTTGCTGTATGCGGGCCTCTCACTGTTGTGGCCTCTCCCGTTGCGGAGCACAGGTTCCGGACGCGCAGGCTCAGCGGCCATGGCTCACGGGCCCAGCCACTCCGCGGCATGTGGGATCTTCCCGGACCGGGGCACGAACCCACGTCCCCTGCATCGGCAGGCGGACGCTCAACCACTGCACCACCAGGGAAGCCCTATTACCATGTTCTTGTTCAAAGAACATTGTGTCTAATTTGCCTGTAGTGTATGGACCCAGTAATTGAAGGAATATAACGTATTTTTTCTAGCTGGAGAGCAATCTCCTGGTTTAAATATTTAAAAGATTAAATACACATAACACTCACATCTTCATTATTTATATTGGTGATAAAATAAACCCCATAGTAGAAACCATATAGTAAAAAATTTTGAAAAGTTTGAAAAGAAAAAAGAATCACCCTTAAGTCCATGACTTTAGCCCCATTACTCTTAGCACATTGATGATTTTTCTTCTATAAATCTTCCTACTTATTTTCACATTTTCACTATAATAGTATTTGTAAAACAGTTTCCCTCCCTTCCCTTAGCATTTTAACAGAATATTTTTCCTTATTATTATAATACAGTAACAGTGACCATAACAGTTAATATTGATAGTTAAATACTATTCCCATAGACCATTGTTAATTTTCCACTTCTCACTATAAAAATGGCTTATTAGATCTAATTTTGATTTGCGGAGCCAATGGTGAAGAGATATGGAAATGAAGATTTTTCTTTGCCATTGGTCAGAACTCATAATATTGCCCATAGTTAGGCCTCGGGGTTTCACGATCTTCACTTTTTACAGATGGAAACAGTTACAAAGTCGTAGCATCTTTGTGGAGGGACCCAAGAGATCATCTGGTTCAATTACCTTGTTTAGTAGATGACGATACTGAGGCCTACTAATCTATGTGATGGTGGACCCAGGTGAGAACTTGTGTGTCATTTTTAGGAAAAGCAACAAGATCAGTGTAGCTAGACTGTAGTTGACAAGGGAGAGATGGCAAGGATATAATGACAGAGGGAAAGTGTGTGTGTGTGTGTATGTGTGTGTGTGTGTTCATGAGCTCATGTAGGGCCTTACAGTTACTAGCAAGGACTTGGGCTTTTACTCTGTTGAGATGGACAGCCATCATCGCCACTCAGGTTATTGTGAGAATGGAATGTAGGGGACCAGAATGGGAGCAGGGAGATCACTGAAGGCAATGCAGGAATATAGGCAAGTGATGGTGGCGGCTCAGGCCAGGGTGGTAGCAGAACTGTGGCCAGAAGTGCTCCTTTTCTGCATCTATTTTATAGGTTGAGATGACAGTATAGCATTTGACAGGAGATGAGATAATAATAGAGACAGATGGACTGAATGTGGAGTATGAGAGACAGTGAGTAGTCAGGGGTTGACTCCAAGTTCCTTCAGCTTAAAACAACCGAATGCCTGATGTTTCCATTAACTGAGGCTGAAAGAAACTTTGGGAGGAACAGATCAGGGATGCAGACAGGAGGCAAGGAGAGGCCCAAATCAGTACTTCTAGAATCATTCAATTGGGACTATGTTAAGTTTGAGATGTTTATCAGACCTTTTTGAGGGGGTGTCAAGCCAAAAGTTGGATATATAAGTCTAGTGTGCAGGAGAGAGGTATAGGGATATAAATTTGGAGGTTTTGAGCATTGAACGGTGTTAAAAGCCATGAGATTAAATGGGTGAGAGTAGATTAGTAAAAGGACCAAAGACTCCTCTTTGGAGAGATGAGAAGGAGCCTGTAGAAAAGACGGAAGAGTAGTGTCCAATGATGTGGTTAACGGCTACCTACCACTTCACTGTATGGAGGAAATACAATTACTTAGCCATTCCCCTGGGGAAAGGCATTGAGTTGCTATTTCTATCAGCACTTTAAGATTTCTACTACCCACATTTTAACAATGCTTTCTTATATTTCCCTGGCCTTTCACACAGACATCAGCTCTGTTAGTACCCGGTGGTCTGATGCCCTAATCGAAGCCCTGGGAATACCTCATTAGACCTTTGATGGACTCAGTATTTTGTAAAATGTTTTATAATTAGCCTTGAACTGGGCTAAAGCTAACCTTTACACTGTCTCTGAGGAGAGAGATATTCATTCAATTCACTCCAATCATCCTTATTCGTTGTATAAATTAGCTGTAAGTTAGCTGTAAATTAGTTAATCTATACTGGGTAATGAATAGTATAAGCAGTGCTGGCTGTGAGAATAATCTACTCACAGGAATGAACTGCTTACAAAGGCTTTCAGTCATTCACTTTTTTGCCTACAAGGACAGAGACTCTGGTACTATGGTTTTAACCATTGTCTGCCATGGAGCTGACTTCATACTGACTTGCAGAAACTACAAGGCAAAAGGGGAGGCAAAATCACAGGCTCTGGGATCATCCAGGCCCATGTTAGGATCCTGAGGCTTACTCTCTGGTGGTGTGGCCTTGGGAGAAGCACCTTCTTATAATTCTTTATAATGAGAGTGTAATACGGATAACTACTTTAGAGACCTGTAAGAATTAAATGAAGTATAGCATATAGAATACATGGCTCAGAGTAAGTACTCAACAAAGATGAATTCCTTAACTTTTCCTGTGAGTTTCATCTTCAAAGCCCAGCTAAAATGGTATCTCCTCTAAAATAGGAAATTGGTTACTCCCAACTACAGTAATTGCTCCATCCTGGAAGCTCATACAGCCTGCAGTTTTCCTCCATTTTGTGTTACTTCACTCTATCTTAAAATGAAGTTAGGTATTTGAATGCCTTTCCCCCAGCCAGGGAAGACCTTAGGTCTCTTTCATGAGTGTATTCTCCCCTACCCGCTAGAGTGGTATAGCACATATTGTGTGCTCAATATTCTAATCTAGTATATATTCTATCCAGGGAATTTCAGCGTGAATCTGTTTAATTAGTAGTGAGGTAGCTGAGGTCCCCATGTGCACTTGAAGGTAATACAATGGCATTTTTTTGAAAACACTTCAAATTCATGATCTACCCTTCCCTCTCTATTAGCCTGAATTAAGGAGGTTAACTTGAGAATATTTAATGGGATTTCCTTTCTTCGATCAGTGTTCCTGTATCTTGGGTAATTTAAAAGCACCACCATCTAAACCGAGAACAAACCACAGTCGCCGCTTAGAAAGAATAACGTGATTTTAACTTTTCACTAGGCTCGGATTCTTTAAATTTTTTTCCTTTTCTTTCTTTGATTAAATGACTCCTCCATCCCACACCATCTCCCTCTCCTGCCACACATACCTGCATTTGACAGCAATGAATCACTTACTAGGCTTACTTGTTTAGTGATTGATAGACCCTGAAGAAGGTGGTATATGATTAAGCACTAGCTTTTTCAACCTTAAATGCTGTTTCTTTATTAGTTTTGGGGTCAGAAGAAAATCTGCCTTGCAAGAGAAACACCTGTGATACAGTTTTAATTAATATGGCGATTATGTTTATATGCATAGATTTGGACTAGAATAAAATAATTCAAGTTCGTACGTGTTCACATGGGGCTATTCTTGTGTACTGGGCTAAGGAGTATGTAAAATAAGTAAATAATCACTGACTATGTATCAGAAGTTCAAAGCTACCACTTATTGAGATTTTGCTGTGTGCCACATGTGGGAATGAAAGGAGTCTTACAGAGGTAATTTAACTAGTCCAACCAAGGTCACTTAGCTCATAAATGGTGGAGTTGCCTTTTTAATACTCATTTGCTCATTCCAAAGTCTGTGTTCCTGCCCACCATCGAGGACTTATTTTGTAAAAAAGATTCAAAGATGAAACAGCACAGATATTGTCCTTCAGGAGCTCTCAGTGTAGCAGGGGTCATAAAATAGATGAAAAAAAAAAAAACCCTATTAATATAAAGGAGACAGTGGCATCTTAAGAAAGATCAAGAAAAATGATGTGGATGTTCAGAGTAAAGGGAGATGGTTTCTAACTGCTAACTTCTTTGGTTTCAACCAAGCCATCACCTCCTCCAGGAAGGCATTCTTGATTGGCTAATGCCCCTCCTCTGTGCTGTCGCCCACAACCCTGTACTTATCTTGGCAGAATACTTACTGCAGTAAACGCTGAACTGAATGGAAAGTTGACATACAGTGGATACTAAATGAATGGAAAGAATGAGGGAAGGATTTGCATGTGTAGAGATGAGACTGGCGGCCTGGAGAACATGCCCAACAGAAGGACTAGATTAAACAGGTGCACAGAGCTTGGCAAATGCTGGGCTTCCATGAAGAACAGTGGACCATGGTTTTGTTTGTCAAGTCAGTTTCACGAAGGGCAGCAATGAGAAAAAGACTTGACTTGTCGGCTGGAATCAGACATAAAGGACCTGAAATTCCAGGCCAAAGGATTTACATTTTTTCTTCTCAAATAAACAGGGCCGATTATAACATCACACTTTGCCACTAGGCACTGCCATACAACACAGGAGCTACTTTAACGCTGAGTTACCTTCAATTTCTTTAAAATGAATGGAGGTCCATTTGATTAAATTTTTGTGTTCCTAGCTTTGCAAAATAAACTTGCCTAAATCAGCGGATCGTTTTAAAAGTGGGATGAGTAGACTAAGAAGACACTGGAGACAAAACACTTTATTTTACTACGAAATCTCTAGGCACCAGAAGTCAGGATGTCTCTGTAGACAAGGTTTACATTACTGCCAACAATCTTCCAAGTACACATATAACTTCAAACTGGGGAAGCGGTGAAAATGTAAAGAATTAAGTGTAGGGGGAGAAGGTTCAGGGAAGGTGTTTTCCAGGAGACTTAATTTACCAGGCATGTTAAAAAGAAAACATCACTGTAAAGTGCCAGGAATGGCTTTGTCATTAGGGTACAAAGGACATTCAGCAGAGGCCCCGTGGGTTGTGCATGAAGATGTCCCCCAAGGGCTCGGAAAGTCCAGATTCATCCTGAAAGAAGACATATTTGTTTCGTTATGTGCTTGCTGAGTAAAAATGACCTCTGCAGAACTGTTTTTAGCTGTGTCTTTTGGAGGGGCAGCCCATCGAGTTTGATGGCCCAAACATGTTAGGTTAGGAGTAGAATTGATTTTCCCCAAATATCCTTTTTATCTTCTTGTTCCACAGTTCAGGAGTCTCCAGTGGCTCCCTAAGGTCCACAGTCAAATTCCTTGGAGTGTTACCCCAGAGACCAACATAATATGACCTTGGTCTATTTTTCACATCACCTCTATCCTTTCCCATCATAGCTACAACTAGGCTTTTCTATATATATCCACTAAACAAGATGTCATGTGCCTGCCTCCAGTTTTTCACCCCATGATCAACATACGTACTCTTGCTTCCACTTTCTTATTGCCTGATTAGGAAACACCATCCTTTAAGGCACAGCTTAGGTCTCACGTTTAGAATGTCCTTTCTGAACTGCTGACCCCGCAGTGAACCCTCCTTCCCTTACATGAACAGATGTATTCAGGGTCCTTCCAGCTTTGAGACCCTAAGTTTATGAAGCGCCATCTGTATCACTCCTTTGTCATTCATTTTTATCCTTCCAGGCTGTCATCCTGTAAGTATTTATGTACTGATAGTATTGATTTCAGTTTTAGTTCATCTATTTAACTAGGTCACAATCTCCTTTGTGGGCCAGACTATATGTTGACTTATTTAAGTTACTTAACTTCTCTGTTCTTTAGTTTCCTCATCTTAATAATGGGGATACTAATAGAAACTACATTGTAGGGTTGTTGTGAAGATTAAATGAAGAAAAATGAAACAGTGCTTAGAAGAGAACCTTGATTAGGGAATACGCTTAATTCACTATTAGTAGTAGTTTTATGTTTCTTTGCTTCTACTACCCCCAGGACAGTAATAGCATAAATGCTCAGCTTCTGTTTAGAGTGGGGTTTTCCCATATGTCTATTTAACCCATGCAAATTCAGCTACATACTCTTTTGTATATAATTATAATACTGTAAAGTTATATATCTGCATATATTTTACATACATACTGACTACTGTATACATCATATATTTATATGTTTATATTATTGTGGCAGATTAAATATAAAAGAAAATATATATGGCCCTTTCTGGGCAATTTAAGGGAGTCTCAAGGGTAATTTGAGCTCTATGTAACTTCTATTTGTCATATGAGATTCAGCTCCATTACTATGTGTTGGATGCTCTACACACATTATTTCATGTAATCTTTGTGCCCATTCATTTTACAAAAGAGGAATTTAAGGCTGAAGGAGGCTAATCAACTTGCCCAAGGTCACACAGCTAGCAAAATCAAGATTTTACAACCACAACCGTCTGAAACCCAAGCCTTTGGCCATTCATTCCCATCTGCATTGACCTATCTGGGCTGTGGGCAACAGGCATGAGCAGCGGTCAGTGGGCAACAGCAAGGACGGGTAACTGGTCATCTCTGAAAATGTAGTCTTGTCATTTGGCCTCATGGGAGCTTTGTCAGGCCTCCACGACCGAGGGCATCTACAGGAGGCTGGGGATAACTCTAGTCTGATCCTCTGGTTCTCTTAAGGACGTCCATCCTTGGTTTGGTACCCAATGGCTGATCTAGACGAGGCTCTGATTTCATCAGCCTGATGTCACTTAGTGCTTCTTTATTGCTCTCAAGGAGACATCTCCTGACAGCACGTGATGATGTTGTTAGGTGAAAGTTTGCGAAGGATTCTGTTCAGGAATATTTTCAGCCCAAGTATGAGCTCTTGATTTGATTTGACTTGATGGAGTAATTGGAAGAAAGTTGACTCATAGCTCAGGACTCCCCCCAAACACTTCGTTATCCAAATAGAATGGTAACACGTTAGTTGTCGAATTCAACAAACATTCATTCTGTGCTGAGCTCTAGGCATACAAATGTCAACAGGACATGGCCCTTGCATTCAAGGAGCTTATAAACCATCTGTATTCCATAATAAATTCCACATTTACTTTATACTAAGACAGATGACTAACTGCACTTCTGTATGGCTTGCTCATTGTCTTTAAGTTCAGTTTGTCCATCCATGTTGGCAATGCTTGCCTTGGGTGGAAAGGAAGAGTGATAAAAAATGTGGGGCAGGACATTGCTCACTGAGTGAGGAGTTAAGAGACACAGCTCAGTTTCTAGCTCTGCTTCCTATTTGCTGGGTGATCTGGGAAACATAATTAAATCTCTCCAAGCTTTTCTATCTCTAATGCAGATAATCCTGTTATTTCCCTCATGGCGTTGTTGTATCATCTTTGGCAGTGTTCTTCAGAGTCCTCTGTAAGCTGTAAAGCATTCTTATTTCATATGAAGTTAAATGTATTACATTTTATTGTATTCTGGAAATCTAGAAATCCATCTTTTGTTATCTCTAGTCTTTTTAAATTCACCGGACTATTAAATTAATGAGACTATTCCATCCCCTGACTTTTGGGTAAATGGGAGTTAATGGTCACATTTCCTGTCTTTTAAGAGCCGGCAATTGGTTAAGATCATAGTGATTAAATTCCCTGGAATGGATCAGACACCTAATATAATTATTCTTTCCAAAGAGAATACTTGAGAAAGTTTGAGAAAGGATTTCAGGGCTACCTTTAGATAAAGAAAGGCAGCAAGCAGGCCTGATGGGACCTATGTGAAAATTCAGTTGTTCAGGAGACCAACTCTAGCGTACCTACCCTCCAGTGTTTGTTGAGGCATCTCTTTTAGACTTTGTCTCTCAGTGTTTAAACTGTAAAAGACTGTAAAGACTGGAACTATCTCTTTGTCGTCCTGGTATCCTTGGCAGGTAGTAGGTCCTCAATGAATCTTGCTGGATGATTCAACAAACGAATCCCAGAAACTCCTTATCTTATTGGAGTCAAGGTGCCTTTTAGTGCAAAGCCCTCTGCAAGATTTTTTTTAAACCCTAGAGAAGGTCACGTCCCTTCCAAACCAGCTTTTATCTTGACAGAGCTCATGCAGTTGGGGAGTTGTGTAGACCTGGCCGCTGGGCAACGTGCAAACAGAAAACTCTTATGATGGACGGGAGGGAGATTGCCATCAAGTCCATTGACTTGATAAACCGGTATTTTTACAGAAGCAAATACAAACCGTGGTTACCCAAGCAGATAGATCTTAGGCATCCTTTCCCTGTCTTAAACAAGATTACTTGGGTGAATTCTTTTGTCTTCTTGCAAATATTACTGTGCTCTCTACTGCTTTCAATTGTGGTTTTCAAATCCGGGGGTCTAAGTCTGGGCCCATGTAGCTCAAGGATGAGTGATTTCCGAGCCTGAGAAGGGGTCTTTCCATAGCTCAGGGTAGCATAGAGTCAGTGTAGCAGCGATTGTGGCGTCAGAACTGGATTCTGATCATGGCTCCACCCTTGTAACTTTGGGCAAGTCATGCTGCTCTTCTTAACTTCAGTTTCCGTATCTGCAAAGGGGAGTGTTCTCCTGGAAGGGGCTTGGAGAAGATTAACTGTGATGGCCAAAAGGGGTCCTAAAATAAACTGGGTGTATGCTTGGCACCTGATAAAGCTGACTTCCTTCTCCTTCCAGGGAAGTGAGGAAGTTGAGGCAGACAAGAGATGGTGAGATAACCTTTATTTTGAGAGTGCTAAAAAGCTGCTAAAGGAAGAAGCACTGTGCACTAAAGACCACTTTTTTGCACTCTTTTTTTTCCTTTTTTGGATAGAGGCAAGGGTCAGTGTTTTCTCCCTAATAGGCCGTCTCATTTCCCGCCTACCCTCACCTCAGCTGCCTGAAACCACCAATTGTTCTTTTTCTGAATGGAGCCCCCGTGGACCCCCCTTCCCACCACAGTGGTTCTTGGGGTCCTCCCCTCAACTCTTGCACCCCAGCCGGTGCTATTCAGTGACCATTTCCCAAATACCGGGAACTCAGACGGACTACCGCGAACAGCAACTTCGCTATTACTTTGGCACAGGGTTTTGGCCCCAGTCGGCACATCCTGTTAGAAAAAAATAGGTACTGAAAGCAGTAATTATAACACTGAACACCACTCCCTGTCACACACCCAGCTGTGAAATTCCCCAGGAGGTGTTAGAGGGGTGAGACTGGTAGGAGGACGGTTCTTGGGAGCTGGGGGGCCCTCGGAAAAGACGTCTCCTTCTCCATTACTTGTTCATGTCTGAAAGGAGATACCTTGTCCATTTCTTTGAATAGGTAGTCTACGCAGATAGATCAAAAATAGAAAGGTGCAAAGTGGTATCCAGTGAGAATCTCCCTCCCACTCCTGTCCTCCACCTTACATTCTCCACCTGAGAGCCCATTTCCCGTTTCTTGTGTCTCTCTGCAGTATTCTGAGCACATACACATTTACATTTTTTCACACAAAAGTAGCATGATATACACATGACTTTGCAGCTTCCTTTCTGTACTCACTACTGAATTCTGAAGCTCAGCCCCACACTGTAGATACAGCCCTTTCTTTTTCTAAACAGGGAGATAGAACTCATGTATATGTATGACTCAGAGTGTATTCAAGAAGTCATCTGTTGATGAGTGTTTAACTTCTTTGCAAAATGCAATGAATAACTGTGCATAAGTCATTTCTCCTGATTTCGTTCTAAATTCATTTAGAAACTACGAAGGTGGTGATAATGTAAGCTGGCTCAGAAATGCAAACGCCTGGAATTCCTGGAATGCTCCTTGCCGGGTCCGCGTGCCCTCCTGGAGAACCCTCACTCTCCTTTGAAGACCTGGCTCAAAGGCCACTTCCTGTCCCAAGCCTTTCTAGACCGGCACCAGCCAAGGAAAGATGCTCCTGCATCTTTTGGGTTTCTAGGTAGTGGTTCCCAAACTAACGATGTAAGGATGACCCTGAGGACTTGTTACACCCAGACTGTGGGCTCTGCCCAGCTCCGAAGTTTCTCATTCACGAGGTCTGGGGTGGGGTCTGAGACTGTGCACTTCTAACCAGTTCCCGGGTGATGCTGTTGCAGCTGCTTAGGACCACACTTAGAGAACCACGGAGTCAGTCATTTCCCTACCTCTGGAACCACTTGCTTAGTGCGTCTTCTTACTGACCAGCCCCCATCCCCACCCCATACACCAGACTGGGTTAGCTCCTCTTGAAATACTCCCTTATCTTTCTTCTTTAGACTAAAAAGTCCATAAGGGCGGGGACTGGCTGCATGTTTATTCCACACTGAATCTGCCGGACTTGGCACACCCTCAAGGGTATAGCAGGTGGACAAAATGAACGCCTCCAGATGAATGCCTCATTATTGTGCCTCTTCCCTAACATTAAATTTCATAAGGCCAAGGCCTCTAGGTCCTTAAATATCTCTCGTGTCCATCTCCGTTGCCACCAGCTGGTCTCTTAGCTGGTCTATTGCTTTGTAACTGGTCTTCCCAGTTTTACCCTCCCCCTTCTTTTAATCCCTTCTCCTGGAGGCAGACACACCGATATTCTAATAATATTGATTGGAAAGATTGGTAACTACCTTTAGTTTCCGTAGTAGGGGGCTGGTTAAATAAATTACTGTTATGTCCATGTCAAAGCATAAAGAATTTCCCAATTCTTTATTATGGTCGCATACCCTCTCTCACTGATGTCATTCAATTTTGTTAAATGTTATGGCATTGGAGGGTAGGGTAGTTTGGTATGACTAAATGATGTGTTCCAAATCTCTCTTTCATAGATTGCATTTCCACCAAAATTTTTTTCTTTAATTACTAGTTTTCTATTGACATGAATTGTGCCTGAATTCAGTGAAGTAATTGAGGGTATCCAGGTGTTCATTGGTGGATGATTTCTTGTGGAAATTGATGAAGGGACTTCAGAGTCAGGTCAGGGAGGATTGCAATGGCCATGAGTAAGAGCTTAACCTTATTCTACAGGCAATAGGTGACGTGGAAATGCACAAAGTGGGAGAATTATGGTTGATTTCCATTTCAGAGACGTGCCTCTGGCTGTCATATGGAGCTTGGATTCAAAGGAAGGAGGGAAAACAGTCAGGAAACTCTCCCAGGAGTCAGGTAAGCAATGACGTGGGTCTCAGCTCAAGGGCAATGGTAGCAGGGTTGGAGAGGTGGGGGGGATGCAGAGGCAAAAGTGACAGGATTTGGCCTTTGACTGCATATGGGGTTTATGTGTGTGTGGGTTCTTATATGTGTGTGTGGGTGCAAGTGTGTGCATGTGTCTGTGTGTGTAGGAAAGAAAGCATATGGGTGGTTGTGCCTGTGTGTGCATGAATGATGCATGTGTATGTTTTTTATGCGTGTGCCTGTATACGTGTGTGCACATATGTGTAAGAGAGAAAGCATGTGTCTGGTTTGTGTGTATATGTTTGTGCTGTGTGTGTATGTTACGGAGGTGATGCTTATGAGAATCAGTAAGGATTAACAATGGCTCCCTAGTTCCTGGCTTGAGTAACTGGACGTTTAACAATGTGGTACCTGTAGTCATGGAACGTGGAGGGAACAGCTTCTGGAGAGGTGAAGATGAGCCCAGTTTGGACCATGTGGAGTTTGAAATACTTAGAAGTCCTGCAGGGACTTCCCTGGTGGCACAGTGGTTCAGAGTCCGCCTGCCGATGCAGGGGACGCGGGTTCGTGTCCCGGTCCAGGAAGATCCCATGTGCCGTGGAGCGGCTGGGCCCGTGAGCCATGGCCGCTGAGCCTGTGCATCCGGAGCCTGTGCTCCACAACGGGAGAGGCCACAACAGCGAGAGGCCCTTGTACAGAAAAAAAAAAAAAAAAAAAAAAAGAAGCCCTGCAAAGAGTTGGATATTGCAGTCTGAGGTCGAGAAAAGAAGCCAGGGCATGACTGATATATATTTGAGATATTGGTATATGCAGATGGACCAGCCCAGAAGAGTGTGGACTGAAACCTGAAGGGTTTGGAGGTCACCAGCATTTGGGAGTCAGGCAGAGGATACAGATTCTAGGAGGAGACGGAGTCGGAAGGATGAGAAAGGCAGAGGAAACACAGGGGAAGGATTCAAAACGAGTGAATGGTTGGAGTAGCAGATCGCTGGTAGTTGCTGTAGAGAAATTGCAGTGAAGTGGAGCAGAAAGGCGGGTAGAGTGGAGAGGAAGGTGAAGCTGGGGTGAGAGGGGTGTCAGTGCTACCAGCAAATGCAGATGCAGAAGGACAGAGAGCAATGAGGCTGCAACTAACTCCTTCCACTCTGGACTAACTGAACGTTGCTCAGTTTCTGATTGCTATGAAACTGAACGTTGCTCAGTTTCTGTTTGCTCTGAAGGGATTTTGTAAGTCCTTTTATAACACCACTTTATCACTTTACCACTGAAAAATCTTGAAAACATTAAAAAAGCAACAAACCCAAAGCTTTAAAAATAGGAGGCAAAGAAACCCTCTCTAAGGTGGTTCTTTGATTTTTGATGGCATTTTCTTCTGAGCTGTGTGACAATCCTTGCAGGGAGGCAGAGTGAGTAATCATTCTGAGCGCAGTGTTTCAGAATCTGCTAAAACCACGTGGCAGCCAGACTCATTATTGGTGTTAAAAGGGGCTGCATAGATTGCCTCTCCAACCTCATTCTGCAGCTGGGTGACCTTGGGCAAGTCACTTCACCTCTGGTGTGGTTTCTCCTCAGTACGAGGCCCTTGAAAGAGAACACCTCTAACAAGGCTTATTGTACATTGATGGCTGGGAAGAACCTCACCTAGTTCAGCCCCAAATGAGCACACAGACATTTCTCCAAAGAAGATATACAGATTGCCAACAAACACATGAAAGGATGCTCAACATCACTAATTATTAGAGAAACTCAAATCAAAACTACAATGAGGTATCACCTCACACCAGTCAGAAAGGCCATCATCAAAAAATCTACAAACAATAAATGCTGAAGAGGGTGTGGAGAAAAGGGAACCCTCTTGCATTGTTGGTGGGAATGTAAATTGATACAGCCACTATGGAGAACAGTATGGAGGTTCCCTAAAAAACTAAAAATAGAATTACCATAGGACCCAGCAATCCAACTACTGGGCATATACCCTGAGAAAACCATAATTCAAAAAGAGTCATGTACCAAAATGTTCATCGCAGCTCTATTTACAATAGCCAGGACATGGAAGCAACCTAAGTGTCCGTCGACAGATGAATGGATAAAGAAGATGTGGCACATATATACAATGGAATATTACTCAGCCATAAATAGAAACGAAACTGAGTTATTTGTAGTGAGGTGGATGGACCTAGAGACTGTCATATAGAGTGAAGTAAGTCAGAAAGAGAAAAACAAATACCATATGCTAACACATATATATGGAAGCTAAAAAAAATGGTTCTGAAGAACCTAGGAGCAGGACAGCAATAAAGATGCAGACGTAGAGAATGGACTTGAGGACTCGGGGAGGGGGAAGGGTAAGCTGGGATGAACTGAGAGAGTGGCATGGACATACATACACTACCAAAGGTAAAATAGATAGCTAGTGGGCAGCAGCCACATAGCACAGGGAGATCAGCTCGGTGCTTTGTGACCACCTAGAGGGGTGGGATAGGGAGGGTGGGAGGGAGACACAAGAGGGAGGAGATATGGGGATATATGTATATGTATAGCTGATTCACTTTGTTATACAGCAGAAACTAGCACACCATTGTAAAGAAATTATACTCCAATAAAGATGTTAAAAAAAAAAAGGCAAAGAAGTTATGTTTCTCAAACAATCAAACAAACAAAAAAGAAGGGATGAGAACTTGAGAAATCCTCTCCTTTGTACTTAACCTTTGTACTAGCCACAACTTTGTACTTAATGCAGAACCTGCTGTTCCGTGCCAGACGCCAAATGCCAGCATATCACAAGTTGCATAGCTGATTAGATTTCTGAAAGTTTGCTGGCATCTTACTCTTGCAACTGATTTCTCCAAGGTCAAAATTAAGCTGCATTCAGAACATCTGTAGTTTAAAGCAGCGACATTTTAAAATGTAGGGTTACACAACTGGATTTTGTTATTAGCTACAAACCACTGTAAAGCAGTGGTTCTTAATCTTTAGCTGCATCAGAATCACCAGGAGGACTTGTTGAAATCTGGAATGCTGGGCCCCAACACCAGAGTTTCTAATTCAGTGGTCCTGGGGTGGAGCTCAAAAAGGTGCATTTCCCACGAGTTCCTTGGTAAGTGATGTTGGTGCTGCTGGGTGACTCAGTATCTCTGAGCCTCAGTTTCCTCATCTTTGAAATGGGGACATACAGACCCAACAAACCCAGTGCTCAGATTTAAAAAAGAAAAAAAGGAAAAAAGAAAACCAAGATTGTTCTTTTGGGTTTGTTTTATTTTTGCTTTTTGTTTGCGGCATTTTCTTCCACACTGTGTTCAGGAGGGCAGGGAGAATGACCACTTTAAGCACGATTTCAAGCATCTTCTAAGTGACCTGGTAATCACAATTCCTTAAATCTCTGTGCTAGAAGAAACTCTATGGTTTGCTTCCTCTAACCTCAGTCTACAGTTAGGTGACCCTGGGGAGGTCCTTCGCTCCCTTGGAAACCTCTTCTGCTTGCATCTCATTGGGAAGAAATGGATCACGTTGCTGCCCCTAGAACCACCTTCATTTAAGGTGTCTGCCTTTTTTTTCTTAAGACTTTAAGAATGTGGAGGACTGGGACCGTCTTTGATCAATTTGGAGATGTGAGGACGGGTGCGTGGTAACGTAGAGGTCGGCAATCAGACAGAACTAGGTTCAAATCTTGGCTATACCACTTATTCGCCTGTGAACTTGGACAAACGACTTGAACTCATTGAGACCCAACATCTCATCCCTACATTGGAAATAAGAACACAATTGGCCTTCCAGGATGGCTGTGGGGATTAAATGAAAGCAGGGACAGAGATGCTTGACGTGCTTTTGAACACACAGAAAAGAATCAATAAATGATAGATACTGTGTACTTGGAAATGCCCAGAACAATGAAGTAGTTACACAATAATTCCTGAACCCACCTGAACTGAATCATGGCCAAGCAGACAGAGAACTAAAGGAATAACCCAAACCACCGAGAAAAAGAACATAAGCAAAACAGCCCAACTTTCCCTAAATACAACCTTCTAAATGGTCCTCTGAGGGTAGCAAGGGGTGGGTACCGTGCTGCTCCAGGAATATGAGGAGGGACAGCTGGCACGTCACATCACGGGGAAGCACCAGCTAAAGCTTGTCTGGTCCACCTGCAGCCGCAGTTTCTGCTCGGGTCCTTCACCAGATTCTAGAGGCGGAAGAAATTCAGAGAAGCCGAGGAGGGAGGGGGAGGAAAGAGGGAGCAAAGCAGACTTTGCAATTATCTCCCTGAGACTGTTTAGAATGTAATGTTCCTCTCTGCCCCCTTTCCTTTTCACGTTGTAATTTTCTTCACAGAAAGAACACAATGGAGAACACATACCAGACTCTGGAGAGCTTGCTACTAACCCCAGCAGCCAGACACAGGAACAGATAAGGGAGGGGAAAAAAAAAAAAAAAAACACAACCAGAGGCAATTATTTATTTATTTATTTTCCCCCTGCAGAGATTTCGGAGATGGGAAGCTAAGAAATCCAGTTACATTTGGACATTGCATTATGCACTCACTTCATGGTTTCGGGATGATCTGTCCTTGATACTCAGTGCTCAGCAAGTTTCAATAACTGTTTTCCTTGCCAGGAGGGTTGGGGCTTTACCACAGAGTTTGCCCTCTACCCCCATCCACTGGAGATGACCTGGAGTCAGCCTGTGTCTGCTCCACCTGGATTCCTACCTAAGTGTTTAATTGCCCACATTTTTCTTCTCTCCAGGAAGTGAGGAGAGACTCATGGCTCAGTTGTAGGGTGTCAAGTGTCTTTGGAAGAGCTCAGGATGGAGGCATGGGGGGGCATTAGGATGCAGGATGCCTTCTCACTTTTCTACCTCCCGCACTGCCTACGCCCCCATCCCTTCTCCCACGCCTCTCCTCCTCCTTTCTCTCCCCACCTCCGCCACTCTCCGCCTAGTCTTTCTCCAAACTTTTCAACCAGAAGCTCAAATGAGCAGCCAGGCTGCGTTCTGACATAGATCACCAAGTCGCCCTCTAGAAAGGCTGTCTCTTTCCTCCAGCAGAACATAAAGGAATGTGGAGTCAGAACATCCATTTTCTTATCATTTGTCTTTGTACTCATGTGGACCTGTCTGATGGAGTAGCTTTCGCAGGATGGCTCTTAGTGCTTTTAAATAAGTTTAAAGCTGCCCTGCTAACCCTCTGTTTCTCAGAGGATCCCATCGTCTCTAAGAGCAAAACACAGTGATCCCAACAGAGGGCTTCCTGGACCAGACAGCCCCTGGCCCCCGTTGACCCACTAGCTGATTAGTGATGCCTGTGGGAGTCCGGTCCAGATGAGCTGAGCACAGACTACATCAGAACAGCACATCCAACCTGCCGTGCCCTGACTCTATACAGTGCGCCAAAAATTGCTCAATGCAGAGAACATAATGAATAAAATAAGATCCCTGCTTTTGAATGGGTCACAAGCATTCACAATGAGATTTAGATGGGAAAGTGCTACAATGTCTATTCTACAGATGGAAAAACAGGCATGATAAAGCGCTGTGGTTTGTTAAAATGGGCACTGTGATGTGGTGGCTATGCTAAAAGAAGAATCCCAGATCTTGGCCATCCTTAATTTAAGCATTTAGTCACAGGAACATGGTTAATCAAAGAAAAAACGGAAAGAACACTTCCTTTCTCATCCCCACTTCTCTTTTCAAATCACTTAAAAATATTTGCACTTATTTTCCAATGTGGAAAGTATAAAAAAATTGCCCTAGCTTAGCTTATAATTTATCTGGAGAAATAGAATAAAATGTCCAGAATTTCAATAACAATGCAAGAGTTTAAGTGTAATGTTCACCAGCTGAAGTGCAATTATACTTTCAAATTAATAGTATCCCTTATTGGATCACAGTCATGCCCACTAGACTTTAAGCTCCTTGAGCCTAGAGCCTGTCTGTGCTTACCCCAAACTGCATCTCCACACCTAGTAGGTAAATAAGTAGTCTAGACAATTAGGTATGTCATTTGCTTTTGCTTTAAGATGACCATTTCTAAAAGACATTCCTTTCATGTTTTTCTTTTGAGTTTTTGGTTTATTGGTTTTGTTTTAACTCTCTTTGATTAGCAAACTCAGAGCATCTCATAGCTATAAAGAAGGGGAGGATTGACATTGATCAAACACTTGTCATGTTCCAGGCTAGGCCTGCTGTATTCCTAATGACAGTGACCATAGGAGGCAGATTTTGTTACTGACATGGGGGCTCAGAGAGGTTCAGTAATCTGCTAAAGATCACACAGTGAATATGTGGAATAGAGTTTTTCTATTTAAAACTTACTCTTCCCCCCACTCCCAATGATAGCATTTTACCTTTAGTTATCACCTAGATCAACCCCTTCCCCAACGACTGGTAAATCTTCAATTTGGTGATGATTTCAAAAGGTGTTCAGTGAAGGGAGGGAGGAGGGAAGCCACAGTCCAGAAGAGGACTCATGCATTTTCAGCTGGAGAACAGTTAGAGTCACAGAGTTTATGGAGTCCGGGTGGGCTAGATTAGCATGTGGGGTATGTAATGACAGGGTTCACCAACATTCCAGATTGAAAAGTTTATGCATGCCTTCCTACTTTCACCAGCTGTACTTGCCTCTGACTTAATTATATGTTCAGGGTACAGATGCCTCTAGAATTGCAGGCCATATTTTGCTTCCCAGGAAGGGTCATTGGTTAGATGACACTCAGCTCTTGGAATGCATGAAAAAAATGTTGGCTTGTCTCTTAGCAGTGGTGATATATATTTGAATCATTGTGATCCAAGATTCATTCATTCTTTCTTTCTTTCTTTCAAAAATATTTGTTGATAACTCTGATGGACATTTATTCACTTTGTTCACCCTGAACAGAAAGGTAGCCAATCAGAGGACTCCCTTCTCCTGGACAGAATACTTAGTTCAGGGTTTGGCAGATAACCTAAGCTGGGCAAGTCCAATGTCAAGAATTTACATGGACATTTAGAGAGAAAGTGTCTCCTAGATCTTGAGCTTAAAAGCTCTTCAAAGTCTGGGGTTGCCAGGATCTATTTTACCCGTCGTGCTGAGACAGTCCACCTGATAAGGAAGACGAGACAGAGGAGAGCAGAGCTGAGAGGTACAGGGAGAGGAAATAGCTGAACACCTGGATCCTGCCCTGCTTGAATCCCTAAACTTTTGTAGCTTCATTGAGCAGACGCCCTCACTGCATGCAACACTATAGTTGGGAGCTGGCAATATGTGGATTATGAATTCCTTTCCTTTCTCTGACTTTGACTTGGGTAGGGAAGATCCAGAGCAGTCTTTGGGAGGCACAGCTGATATTATAAAGCAAGCGGAATGCTTTGGAGTCAGAGCTGTGGGTTTGAAGCCTAGTCCTTGTATTGGTTCCTTTACAATCTAATTATAGGATCTACTGCTCTGGTCCCAGGAGTTGGGACAACCATAGGCTGTCTTCTCATCCCACAATGAACTCCCAGCCCAGTGCGACATGCAGACTTACTAACTGGTTGCATCATTTAAAAAAGTTAGTTGACCTTTCTGAGCCTTCCATTTCCTTTGTAAATGGGGGCTACCGAGAATGCCTTCCTCTAGAAGTTGTGGAAATCAAATGAACTAGTGACTATGAAAGTGCTTTGTAAATTGTGAAGGGACCACACCCAAAACTTCTGCATGGGTGCGACCTGTCTTGGTCACCACTGACTGAGTACTCGTACTTAATTAAATACTAAGTGCCTACTAACCACATGGTTGATGGTCAACATACCTGTTGAAAGAATAAAAAAAAAGTTATTTAACAAATCCTCTTCAGCTAGATGCTCAAAAATTCTCCTTTTTCTTTTCATAACCTGGTTTCCAGTGTATCACTGGAGAGGGTCTGGCTTCCTCGATCATGTGAAACTCTCATCTAGGGGATCCCTGTGTCAGTTAACTATTGCTGCCTACCAACCACCACAAAGTTCACACTTAAAAAACTCCAGCCATTTATTATTATTATTATTTTGGGGGGACTTTTAAAATATTTATTTTATTTATGTTATTCCTAGTCATTTGGTTAATTTTAAAGTATTTAAAATTATACCTTTTATGTATACTGTTATTTTTATATAATTTAAACTTACAGAAAATTTGCTTGAATAGTCAAGGAACTCCCATATACCTTTAATTCAGATTTGCCAATTTTTAAAATATTTTGCTATGTCTGCATTCTTCTTCTCTTTTTTTCCCCTTCCTCTCTCATATTATTTTTTCTGAATCATTTTCAGACTACTTTCAAATTTTATCAGTTGGCCCAATAACATCTTTCATAGTACATTTTCCTAGTTCAACATCTAAATACTTAGGGATAATGCATTGCATTTATTGTAATGGATCTTTTTTCTCCTTTAATTTCACCCAGTTTTGAGTCTATGGGTCAGCTGGACAGTTCTGCGAATCTGAGTGGGCTTGGCAGGTCTTGTCTGTTCTCATGCATCAGATGCTAGCTATTGTGTCAGCTGGGGAAGGGCTGGTATAAGATGCCATCCGGTGGGATATCTCCCATTCTTCAACAGGCTACCCTGGGCTTCTGTTCACAGTGGAGGCATGTTTCCAAAAGACGGCAGAATTGCTCAAGGCCTCTTGAAGTCTAGGCTCAGAACTGGTCCACTTCCTCCATATTCTATTTTATAGAGCAGTGTATAAGGCTAGCCCAGATTTGGGGGTTAGAAGTATAGACTTCACATTACAAGTGGTATAGACACAAGGAGGATAGAAATCAGAGTGTTTGCAATCAATATATCAAATAACCTTTGAGCTAAGCTAGGAGAGTCATTTAATGCTGTAAACCAAGAAAAGGAAAAATGTGGATTCTCTCCTCTCTTATCTCTTTGCCCCCTGACACTGCCCGAAGAAAGACTTTCATGATCTCTGCTGCCTAGAGAACTATGGTAGCTCTAAACTCATCTGCCTGCCTCCAGACCAATTTGACAAACATTAGCTTAGTGCCTTCTGTCTCCCCAGTGCTGTAAAGCTCAGAAGAAGAAACAGATGTTCTAAGAATACAGTCCTTCTCTCCTGGACCACAGCCTCTAAGGGGATATACACATACCCAACCTGTAAGGAAGATTGATAAATTCTTCTACATCTTCTGACTGTAAATTACTCTCCATCTTGTCACCAAGGTTATTTTAATAGAGTTCTTCATGTTGCCTACAAATTAATGTTCCCACGTCTTTGTCTGACATTCAAGGCATTCATGAATTGCCCCCAATCTCTCTTTCTAAGCTCTTGCCCCTTTATTTCTGGGAAAGAAACCAACACCTCCATTATATCAGAATCTTCAGCACTGCTTAGTTTCCTGACTACTTCTTTGCATGTAGCCGTTTCTCTGCCTGTATGTGCTCAACCTCATCTCTGCCTGTTGCAATCCCACCCATGCTATTCAGACCCTGCTCAATCGTCAGCCCCCTCCAAGAACCTTTCCTTCCTAACCTATTTAAAATCAACCTCTTATTTTTCTCTGTTCCCCTAATCCTTTTTTTTTTTTTTTACTATAGTATCACATTCTTGGGTTTTATACTACCCCGGATTGCAGTCCCCTGAGGGCAGGCCTCCGTGCTCTCACCTGAGTGTCCACCAAGTTACCTGGAATGTCTACCTCGTGCGAGGTGCTGAGTCAATGCTATTGACCTGACTTGAATCTCTTCCCACTTCTCTCCACCGGCTCTGCAGCCCTGCTTCAAGTCTCAGAGCTGGCGAGAGTCACGGTCACTTTCTAGGACTCCGTTTAGCCAGTAGTGTAAGCAAGACTTCAGTTGGGCTGTATCTTAGGCCACTGAATTGGCAGGAGCTACAGGCCTAAAAAAAGTCCTTCCCCGTAACAGGGGGTCAGTTACTAATTGTAATTCCTCCTTTGGCCACTTTTCTGAGGCTTGAACTCACAGTCCTTGCTGACTTTATTTTTAGGTGTCTGGCAATTTAAAAGAGGGCTACAACTGTCTTTGGTTTATTATTATACTATGAATGGCCCTTGGAAACCCAGTGCCCTGGTGATGATAGTATAACTGGCTCTGATGAGGACTCTTCTTTACTCTAAGTTTGAAACCCCTTGTTTTAGATGAATGGCTTTCAGACATCAGCGTGAGTCAGAACCATCGGGGCATTTGTAAGCATGTGAATTCCTGGGCGTTATCTCCAAGAGTGTCTGAATTCTTAAGTCTGGGCTGGGCCTAGGACTGTATAATTTTCTCAGGCTCCCCAGGGAATTCTGCTGCTGGCTGGCCTTACTTTGAGAAAAACTACCGTAGGATTATAAGCATCAGACAATGAAGAAAAATGTTCACTGCAGTTGGGCAACCAAGATGATGTCAAACGTATCATCATGTCCCAGATACCAGGGAAGTCTCCAAATACCTCTCTTTTCGCCGTGCCTCTCCTCTGCTCAAGACCTTGCAATGGCTCCGTATTTCCTCTTCCAGGTCAAGTCCAAACTCTTCCCCATGCCATTCCAGTCCCCGTTCAGCTGCTCCTTGGTGTCTTAACCTACTGCAGGTGAAGTGCTATTTCACCTCCTTTGCTTTGCTTTCTCCTTCTCTTGTATCCCATCTCTTCTTCATCAAGAGTCACCAGACTTTTATTGAATGCCTTCAATATATCAAGCACTGTCCCATATATTAGTTTATTTAATATTCAGTTCAGTCTCCTGGGGTAAAGACATTATCATGCCCATTACTGCTGCAAGTGAGTTTCTGCGACTTGCCCAAGGTCACACAGTTGGTAAGTGGACTTCAAACCCAGAGTGACTGATCTAAGTGCCATCATCCCCTTACATGACACCATGCTCCTTATGCAAAGCCTATTTAAATTGTGTTCTTCCTTCAAAACTACAGCCAAGTACCCTCTCCTAAACTCAGAGGTAAACCCCATTTCCCTCATCTGTAAACCTGGTGTGCATGCCTAGCTTGAAGGTCACTGTGAGGAGAAGGGGCAATAAGGTATGTGATGTGCTGTGCGTGGCATCTGGCACAATCTGGGTGATGAAGTGGTCCTACTGGCTGGACGCCATTTGTCTAGAAACTTCATTCCGAGTCTCTTCAGGCAGGAGAGATGAAAATCATGTGGCTTTTGTGGAATAATGAGATGTAATGATCAGAATACACTTTCTGGTATCACTGCATGATTTTCCCTTTTTCCTGCAAGTCAGAGGTATCATTCAAGGATAAAGATATTAGGAATCATTCTTCCTGCTGGAACATTCTTTTATCTCCTCTTCAAAGAGTAATCTCAGGGCAGCCACAGCCATCGAAACAAAATGCGGCAGGTGTAGCCATGCTCTGGATTAGAGCCCCATTTTCCCTGGTGGGGTGGAGAACGGCCGTGGTCAGGGAAAATGAATGGCCGTGGCCATTTTGTCTCTGTCTGCAGAGAGTACATACTCCCTGAGCCTGGATCAATCAGGCCCCTTGTATTGAGGACCCTCTGCTCTCACTTCTGAGTGACTTGCAGCCCTTTCGTGTCACCAAGGAGGGACTTCTCATCCGATTGGGTGACCCACAAGTGTGATGCAGTTTGAAGCAGGCCCACAGTGAAGAGTAGATTTATTTGTTTCTTTGTTCTTTCGTGGCAGCTGGAAGCAAAGGGTGTTTGGAGCTTTCCCTAAGAAGAGTTCCCTTGCCTGCTTTTGCATAGTTTTTCTAGCTTGGTCAAGTGTGGGCAAAGCTGTTGCTTATGGTCTTCCACGAGGAAAGGATGAGATGCAACACTGAGAGACCGTGATGCATGCTGACTTGACCAGCCATCATTGGGTGAGAAGTAAGGGGATATGGGCTTTGAAGTTAAGTCACTGTGGATTCAGATCTGGCTCAATGACAAACTCCTCTCTGCCCCAGTTTTCCCAAACTATAAAATCAGGGTGATGGTGGGTACCTTATAAGTTTGTGGCAAGGATTAAAAATAGTTCTGAAAACATCAGATGTGTAGAGAGACTACCATATGTAGCGGGAAAGAACAAAACCAGATTCAGAATCTCAGCAGTCACAATACTGGGCAAGTGTAAGATGGCTGGTCCTTCATTTCAGTTCAGCCAACGTTTACACACCGAGAGCGTTGTTGGCTACTAGGTTAGCCCCTGAGGACATAAATATGATAGAGATCTGGTCTTCATGGGGAGTTTATAGTGAATCTATGACCAGTATTTATATAGTACCAGGGTGCCTGGAGAAAACCAGAGCCCAGGTAATTTAAGGGACTCACATGGGGTCCCAGAGCTAGTTTTATATCTATCTATCTATCTAATCGATCTCT
This sequence comes from Monodon monoceros, assembly GCF_005190385.1. NCBI lineage: Eukaryota > Metazoa > Chordata > Mammalia > Artiodactyla > Monodontidae > Monodon > Monodon monoceros. The sequence goes on along the minus strand of NW_021703770.1, from coordinate 10,491,183 downwards.
CTATCTCCATAACCAGGCCTCCCGATATTATATCCATGGCTTTGTCCATGAACCAGCAGCTCTTGTTCTAAGAAAAGAGCAGGGCCGGTTACATCATTGTGAACAAAAGCTACCCAGAGACCAGACCTGAGGGGATTATTGGATATAACTAACCAAATAAAAGCTAACTGGAGGACTAAATATGATCACATTGGAGAATGGAGTCATTGTTTGCCAAGGCTGAGCTTATTCATTTGCTGGCTTGGGGAGCCCTTGGCTACCTCTCCCTCTTCCAGGCCCAGCAAACAGGTCACTCCGATGATTCAAGAGATGAGCCTCTGGTGACATCAGCCTCTCCTTGGGCATGCAGGCCTATTATCACATGCACTTGACTTTCACTCCCTAATGCTGCAGGTTCACAGCTCAGGAGTGACGCAGCAAGGGTGAGACTTTGCTCCTCTGTTGGAGAGGGGTCTGGTTTTCTCAGGGCAAATGTTCCTGCTGCATCCCCTTGCCAATCCAGGTGTATGAAGTCACACCTTTCAGCCATTTGTGACCCAATTTAAACCTCTCTGTTTCCTTGTGAGAACTAAGATGAGAATTTATCTTTGCATCTGTGGATTTACATTCTTTCCTCTAAATTTTATTATGAACATGGTCACATGGACAGAAATGTTGAAAGCACTCATACACCAATCACTACGATTCTACCACAGTCATATTACTTACTTGCATTATTACATATTTATCCATTGATCTAGTCATCAGTCTATTCACCAATCAGTATATCTTATATTTTTTTATAAAATTAAAGGTAAGTTGCAGACATCAGAACACTTTCCCCTGAATACTTCAGCATTTTTATTATTGTCTAAAGTTCAATACTGTTTACATTTTAAAAAATGCAATAAAATGTACAAATCTCAGGTCTACAATTAATGATTTTGATAAATGTATATGACTATGTAATGCAAACCCCTTATGAGATATAGAACATTACTGGGACCCCAAAAAGTTCTCTTAGATCTGTCAATCCCTGTTCTCACCCCCATGCCCCACCAGAAGATTAGTTTTTCCTATTCTAGAGCTTCATATAAATTGAATCATACTGTATGTTTTCTTTGATATAAGGTTCTTTCACTCAGAATAATGTTCTGAGATTCAATTTTTGTGTATTTAAAGTAGAACCCATGAAGATTGCTGAGAGGATTAAAGAAAATATGACTGATAAAATGATTAAAAACAATGCCTAGCACTTGGCAGGCATGCCATAGATATTAATTATTGCCACTGTAGTTACTATTTATTATGATGTTTATTATTCTTATTTTCAATTCATCGTGCGTGCTTATGTTGGCTGTAGTATGGACCCAGTCACCAAAGCAAGGTGTTCATCTCAATTTTTCTACCCGGTAAGTTGATCTCAGAGGATATTCTAGACCTTAACATTCTATTGTTCAGAGCTCTTTGGGATTATTCCCTGGTGATATGTCTCTATGTACTTACTTTCCCAAGTAGATTGTAAGATTTTCAGTGGCAGCACCCATTGTGCTTGCTCCGTCTTTTTATCTATTCTAGTGCTTTGTCACAAACCAGGCATGTCAGAGATAGCATGTCATAACATATGCATCCAATACCAGGTCAAAACCAAGGCTCTACCGCATAAGAGCCGCATTAGCTAACTTGCTTAGGAAATGGCAATGTGGCCCCTGAAATGCTATTAGTTCTGGAGTAGTTACCCTGCTCAAGTTCACATCACTGGTTTGGGCAGCAAGGGTCTTGTTTTGAATTCTGGTTCTGCTGTGAGCCTGTCTTTAGTGGGATGGCTTACACAGAACTTAATTTGATTCTTATCACAACTCTGTAAGATAGATATTACAATCTCCATTTTACAGACGAGGAGTCTAAGACTCCTAAGACTTCCTGAGGGAAGTAGCCAATCAGTGATGGACCTTGGATTTGAACCCAGCTCTGTTGATTTAGAAGTCCCATGCTCTATCCTTGGACTATGGTTTTTCTGACTTATTTTAGGTACATACAGAGACGAGAAGTAAAGGTCAAAGAGTTGAACAATTGATGAAACTGCTGGTATGAACAGTGAACGAGACTTTTTTTTTACAAGTTCATGTCCATTTTATTCAGTGAACAAGATTAATGATAAAAAGCTCCAACACGCATACCCAGTACAATTGACATGTATTTAACGTTATCGCATTGAACGATTTTTTAGTCCTACAACAGCCCAGTGAGGTAGATGGGCAAAGATTATTGTTGCCACTTTACAGATAAGGAAAGTGAGGGTCAGAAGGGTAAGTGACCTACACAGGGTCACAAAGCGAATAGAAGACAGGTGGTTAGTGGAGGTGAGGAATGCTTCCATTCCATTCAGGGGATTTGAAAACAGGTTTCATGATTTTAAAGTAAAAGCTTTCTAGGTTGTGCTCTTCCATTTCAGAGGAAGAATACGTTAACAAGAGGTATCTGTAGGCATATACATTTGAAATAAGAATATGATTAATGCTTAATATTTCAAATGAGGTTGTCAAAGTAATTTCAAAGTCACGTATTTCAAAATGTATTTATTGAGTGTTTTCTCTGTGCCAGCCACTGGTCCAGTTGACCATGCATTGTCAGCAGACTTGACGACATGAACTCTACCCATAAGTGATGCCGTGCCATCATGCGTCCTTCTTGGGAGCAACTGGAGAAGTTGACCTGTTTACTTGCTCTATTCTCTCAGCTCAAGGCCCGAGTCATTTCATTAAACGAGCATTCTGTTTTGGCCCTCTCCCAGCCAACAGCTGCAAGGCACCAGATTGGCATGAAGCAGGTGAGTGAAGTTGGCTTAAATTTAGCATCACAGAAATCTGTTCCAGTGGACTCCTGGGGACCACTCAGCATCCTCAGGACAAAGTAGTCACCTACGCAGCCACTAGTCCCCGGAGGGAGGCCTTCTTTCAGGATTATCAAGGGCAGCATGGTTTTTCTTTAGTCATCACTAGTCCCCGGAGGGAGGCCTTCTTTCAGGATTATCAAGGGCAGCATGGTTTTTCTTTAGTCATCATCTACCATGGTTTAGAAAATAGCAGTGACCAATGGGCAGACCCAGAGGAGAGCGATGCTGAAGAGAAGGAGATCAAACACGCACTTTACATACATTTTCACAGAGTCCCGTGGCCACCCTGTAAGGAAGGAGCACTTATTAGTCCCATTTTCCTGTGTGGTAGGTGACTAGAATAACCAACGTCTGCTGGTTCGTCTGGGAATTCCCCAGATTTCACCCTGAAAATTCCACACCCTCACAATCTCTCAGTCTTGGACCAGTTGGGATATCTGGTCACCTGAGGCGGATCTGAGATTCTACATCTACTGCAAAGAGCATCCTCATAAACTTTGCGTTCTCCTGCCTCTTCCCCATGATATCTTCTGATCGTTCAACCAGGTTGTAATTTGGGGATGTTATATCCAGTTTACTGATGGGGAAGTGGAAGCTTAGAGAGATTAATGACTTGCTCAGTATCTAATGACTAAGCAGAGACAGAGGCAGTTTTGGAATCCAGCTCTCTTGGGCTCTGAGGCTCTTCTGTACAAGTCCAGTTGAAAGGTAAGTACTAACAGGTGTGAAGAAGAAGCAGTGGCTTATCTGGGGACTCTACCCTCTGCTCTCAAGAGTCCCTAGTGAAATTTCATCGTAAGCCCTTTAATGTTTTATTCCAGAAAGCCTTTATGGCTTCCTGACCCTGGGCATGATACAAAGCAGCAGGGAAGGGGGTGCAGTGAAGGATGCCAGTAAGGACAGCTGGATTCCAGGGGATGCTGCGAGGAACAAACAGTGGTCCAGTCTTTATCGTCAGGTGGCCAGCAGACAACTTAGACTTGGGGTCAAGGCCTTGTGAGGGAGGGCCAGCTTAGAGAGGGCAGGGGACAGAGAGTGAAGAGGCGTTAGAGGGGCAGGGCTGGGCCTCTCTTCATGCAGCGACCAATCTGTCCAAGGGAAGGGCCTTCCTTCATGTGAGTCTGATTTGACATGACAGCCCAGACCAGCTGGCAGGAACTGCACACACTGGGAGTGTCCTCTGTCCTAAGACTGTCCTTCACAAGCATGTCTACTCTGCTCTTTTTCCTCCCAGTGCACTTAAACAAATCATATTTGAAACGGGTTGCTGATGCCCTGTATTTATTCATCCTCTCATCCAACATTTACTGTGTGCCCAGTGTGTACCAGGGTCCTGTGTGAAGAGGAGTGATGATTCATTGAGAAGACAGTGACAGAAGCAAGTCAAAGTGCTGTGTGTAAGAGCAAAGGGCTTGGCGTGTTCTCATACCCGAGTTTCCATCCTGGCTCTGTGACCTTGATTAAGTTGCTTAAAACTTTCTCTGAGCCTCAGTCTTTTCATCTGTAAAATGGGGTTTTATTAATTGTACAACTGCTGTGAGGATCACACGCAGAGATACCTGTTTAGTGCTAAGTCTAGTGCCTGTTACATAGTAATAACTCAATTCATGATAACTGTTTTTCTAGTTTTACTACTTACCAGCTCTGCAAGCTAGTTAATTTCTCTATGCATCAGTTTCCATTCTGTAGAATGGGTATCGTACTGTTATCATACAAGTATGTTGTGATAATTAAATCAGCTGGTACACGCAAAGCACTTAGAACAATGCCCAGCATACAATATAAATTGAATATATAATAGTGATTATTACCAAATACTAATAGTAATACATGTTACAACAGATATGGACAGAAAATAAGATATTTAGGGGAGACTTCTAGGAAAATGGGTGGGAAGGCATTTCAAGGAAAGCGGCAGCATGGTAAGATATGAGGGGTGTGTAGATGCACATTCTAAAGTGCTAGCTCAGATTGGAGATTGGGGTCAGACAATGGGCAGAGGGTGGACGGGCGCTAGAATAATCCAAAATCCAGGTTCTGCCAGTTATTAGCTAGTGACTTACCCTGTCCAAGCTTCAGCCTCCTCACCAGTAACACATAGCTAATGGTTTCTGCTTTTTAATGTCAGTTTCAGGATGAGGTGACATCACTTCTGTAATGGCTCAACCAGAGCCAGGCACAAAGGAGACCCTCAATAAGAAGCAGCTAATCATTATGATTTTTTTCGCTCAAGAATGTGATGAAGGGTGTGAGGGGACCAAGAGACGGAGACCGTGCTGTGGAGGTAAATTGTGATCAGATTGGAAGGAGTAGTTTATAACAACCTAGAAAATGGAGACTTTTTTTTCCTGGAAGCCATGGGGGAGCACATCGGCTCTGTGTCCCTTTTTAAAAATTATTATTATTTTAAATCGAAGTATAGTTCTCTTACAATAGTATATTAGTTTCAGGTGTACAACACAGTGATTCCATACCTTTATAGATTACACACCATACCAAGTTATTATAATATTATTGACCATATTCCCTGTGCTGTACATTATTACATCCCTGTGACTTATTTATGTGACAACCGGTAGTTTGTACCTCTTAGGCTCTTTCTTTTTTGTTTTTTTAGCAGTACGCGGGCCTCTCACTGCTGTGGCCTCTCCTGCTGCGGAGCACAGGCTCCGGATGTGCAGGCTCAGCGGCCATGGCTCACGGGCCCAGCCGTTCCACGGCATGTGGGATCCTCCCGGACCGGGGCACAAACCCGTGTCCCCTGCATCGGCAGGCGGACTCTCAACCACTGCGCCACCAGGGAAGCCCTTAGGCTCTTTCTTGATGCTGCACTGGCTCCACTCCTCCCTGAGCCCAGCTTCTGAGCTCAAATCCCTGGGTTTCGTCAGTCTAAATTTACCCTCATGGTAACTGTTCACGCTGTCTCATCAGCTTGTGAGCAGAAGAACTCGTGGAGGCCGAAACTGGGAGGAGGGAGGGAGGGAGGGAGGAAAGAAAGGAAGAGAAAAAAGAAAGCTTCAGGGAGCAGGGCTACCCAGTGTTGACTGCAAGTTGTGGGCATTGGCCAGTCCCCCTGAAATAACTCCTAAGGGCAGAGTTGGTGCATGTGTCTTTGAACATTAAAATTAGAGTGAACCAAGATTAAATGCTCCCGAGAAACTGACCAGCCTAACATTTTCCTCCTCCCTCTCTCTTTTTATAACTATGACCACAGTAGTCATTCAATTGGAAACATATTCTGTCCCTGGTTGCTCCAACACTGGCACTAGATCATTCCCAGGGCTTGATATTTTTATTAAATGCACACTGCCGTTATTTTCTGCTGGGGCTAAAAATACATCTGACTGAGCAGCAAAGACTCAGATGGGGCCTCCCCCCTGTTCTCTCGGAGGCCAGGACCAGGCAGGACGAACAGATTGATGGGCCTCCCAATTACCTTAGGTAGCACCTCATTTCCAAGGAAAACTGCCCCAGATACTAATATAACTGTAAAAATAAAGATGGAGTTCCAGCCTGAAAGAATGAATAATGGGAATCTACATCCCTAACCTCACTTACTACCAACGGTTTTTTGCTTCCCGCTACCCCATGTCACCATTTCAAGTCACTTTATGTACTTTCAAGCCCCCTAGTTTTTGTAGATGCTGTTCCCTTGCCTGGAAAGCTGTTCCTTCCTCTCTCGCTGTGAGTTTTTGATTGTCTCTTCGTCTCAGCTCAAGCACCATTGTGTTTTCTGAGCCCATGGTCTGCCTGAGGTGCTCCCTGTCTGATTCCCCTGCTTCTCCTGCTTCTTCCTGCCCAAACTCATCTTCTGCATTACAATCGATGGCCTTAGGTCTGTCTGCCCATTAGAGCTTGAGTTTCTTGAAAGCAAGGATTGTGTCTTAACGACTATTATCCCCCTGGCACAGTGCTGGGCCCAACAGGGCTGGGAGTAGGGTGAGGCAAGTGAGGCACTGAGGACACACAATTAAGACAGTGTGGCTTTCAGGTGCTGACACTGAACTTGAAGGATTCTGAGAGTGAGCGTCCCTTTAAAGTTTACACCCAAGGCTCCTAGCTTGTCTCATCCTAGCCCCCACCCTGGGGCCCAAAGTGGTTGATCAGAAATGATTCTTGGGCTTCCCTGGTGGCTCAGTGGTTGAGAGTCCGCCTGCCGATGCAGGGGACGCGGGTTCGTGCCCTGGTCCGGGAGGATCCCACATGCCGCGGAGCGGCTGGGCCCGTGAGCCATGGCCGCTGAGCCTGCGCATCCGGAGCCTGTGCTCCGCAACGGGAGAGGCCACAACAGTGACAGGCCTGCGTACCGCAAAAAAAAAAAAGATTCTTGGATGAAGGCAAGTCAATCATTTTTCCTTTTGGGAGTTCTGTCCTCTGTTGGCTTTTATGACAGCGCACCCTTCTGGTTTTCCTCCTACCAGATCCTTCTCTGCTTCCTCCTTGAATTCTTCCTCCGTCTGCTCTGGAAATGTTGCTAATGAGATGCCACTCCTCCACGCTCGCACAATATCGTCAATGTATTACCCATCTGTTCATTCAATCACTCATTCATTTACTCTGGCACTAGTTGTGGAGTACTGACCTGGTGCCAGGCACTGTTGTAAGGGTTTCAAACATGGCAGAGAGAAAGCCAGAGAATGACCCTGCCTTCATGGAACTTACATTCTAATGGAACATGCAGAGATCAGAATAAAACATGTTTAATGAAATGTTGGTTGTTATATTGTTCTGTAATTACTGAGAGCAAGAGCCTTGCTTTATTCATTTCAGATTTTTGAAGCGTCTAGTAATCCATCATGGTGCTCAATACATGGATAAAAGAATGAGCACTTGAATGAATGAATGAATGGAGACCCAGTTTATTTTTTTTAATTTTAAAAAAAATTAAAAAAAATTTATTTGGAGACCCAGTTTAAATGCAAATCTTCCCTAAATAAATGCAAATAGCTTCCCTAAATTCCTTGGGCAAATTCTAATTAATTAGTTATTTCATTAGTTCATTCATTCATTCAACAATTGTTTATTGAGTATCTCTTCTATGCCTGGATATGTTTGAAGCACCTTAAATACACCCGTCATGGTGCCTCGTACAGTTTTTCAATTATTTGTTTATTTGCCTGTCTCTGGCACTCCTCAAGGACTGAGACCTTGCCTAATTGATCTCTGGATTCTCTGACCTAACACAGCACCTGGCACCTTGTAGGTGCTGAATAAAAGTTACTTGAATGAGACATATATGTTTAATAATTTACAAAGGAGAGAAATAAACCACACCATAGTAGAGGAGGGTGGTTGACCTCTACTTCTCTGAAAATTCCTGGGTTGATGGTTTATTTATCTTAAAGTATAACAAAATGCATCAAATATCTAAGTTTGGAGGGATCACCATCCTCACTCTAAATTCCTTCCCACAACTTTCTACTTTCTGTGACTTTAGAACGTCATTATTTATTTTTTTCTCCTGGAATTACAATGATATTGGAGGAAAACTTTGTAAAAGGCGGGGAGATTCTAAGCATCCCCGTGAATCTACAATGCCTCCAGTGCAATAGCTCAGTGAGAACTTCTCTCTGATATCAAAGAAAGTAGTTTTCCAAAGGACTGTTACAAACCCTTCGACAAGATTCTGCACCTACCCCATGGCTGAGACTTCGGCTTCAGTCTTGGAGCTGCCCCTAACTCACACCGTGACCTTGAACAAACCATTCTCCTTCTCTGGACTTAGATTCCCTCTCTGGAAAAGGAGATTATGCTAGTTAATTGCACAAATTCCCCTACAGTTCTGATCCTTGGAGGATTCCATCTGTCTTCTCCTCCACTCAGAGCGCTAGCTCGGGAGCATCCTTCTTTTGCCTTCTAATTACTTAATGGACACAAAAAATGATTTTCAGAGGAAGTACTCCTTGCTGTCCCAAGGTGGTCAGTTCACAGACATTTATCGAGCATTTGCTATGTACCAAGATCTGCTAAAAGTGGATGGTATTGCAAAGACTGTATTTCTACCCAATAAAGCTGTTGTTGAAGTATTTCAATCACTTAACCAATTCCCAAGAATATGTTATGTTGTAGTTGATGTCAAGTGGAAGTGAAAGAAAAGTCAGGGCAGTGAGCTTTAGTTAGGGAATCACAGCCTAACTGAGGGTCAAACACCAGAGCAAGAACTCAATAAAAGCTCTAAAGAGACTCCATTACATAAAGTCTCATTCTCAAGGGCATCTCAGATCCATTATTTAGGAATTGAGAGGGAAGAAATCCCTGAGAACTTGATTAATTGGGAGAAGGGTTTACGAACAAGGTGGAACTCGAATTGGATTTCTCAGGATGGGTGACAATGTTGGTCAGGAGGAGAGGAAAACCTCTGAAGTGAACAGAGATTGAGAGGCCCTTCTTTCCACCCTCCACTTCTGTGCACTGGTTTATTTGTTCATTAAACCCATGATCAGAAGCACAGACCTCCTCTGAGTTCTTGGATAGATCTGAATCCAGTATCCAGGATTGGTTGGCACCAGAGCCAGATGTCTCATTGCCTTAGTAATGTGGTCATACGTGTGACATCCATCGACGTCTTGGGTGGGCAGATGGCCTATACGACTTTTCTCTAGCTTCTTTCTGCCTCTGAGTGAGTTTTACTGTAGAGGAATCTCTTGTAGGAGGGGAAGAGAAACACCTGTTTTCTCTGCGAGACTAGGAAGAGACTTAATGCTCTCTGTCCTTTTCTACCTTACTCTTAGGCTTATTTCTGCTTTTTGAGTCTTGATACACAAAGGATGTGGGAGATCCTGTGAGAAGGAGTCCTTTGCAATGAAGAGTGAATCAAGCCTGTGTGCTCATTTGGAAGATAATTAACCAAGAGGTAAGATATCCTGGCTTCTATTATTAGAATCGGCAATCTGGCTTATAAAAAACCTTACTATAAGATAATGTATATGTGTGTGAGTGTCTGTGTATGTGAATACGGTTGTGGTTGAGGTGCTGGTCTGTATGTGATTGTATGCATTTTGGTGGTCATTAGTTATTTTCTTCTAAAACTGAGAGAAAAGGGAGCTATATAAAATGGTAAACCTCTAATAAGTTAGAGTGATTTACCCAAGTTTTAAAAATTCTGCTAATAAGATATATATTTTTTAATTGTGGCAAAAGATACATAACATATAACTTACCATTTTAATGATTTTTAAGTGTACAGTTCAATGGCATTAAATATATTTACACGGTTGTACAACCATCTCCAGAACTGTTTTTTCATCTTCCTAAACTGAAACTCTGTACCACTGAACAATAACTCCCTATTCCTCTCTATCCCCAGCCCCGATGATGATTCTGCTTTCTGTCTCTATGAATTTGAATACTTCAGGTACCCCAGATAAATGGATTCATATAGTATCTGTCGTTTAGTGACTGACTTGTTTCATTTAGCATAATGTTCCTAGTGTTCATCCATGTTGTAGCATGCGTTAGAATTTCCTTCCTTTTTAAGGCTGAATAATACGCCATGGTATGTATATGCCACATTTTGTTTATCCATTTATCTGTTGAAGGACACTTGGCTTGCTTTCACCTTTTGGTTATCATAAATAATGCTGTTGAACGTGGGTGCACAAATATCTGTTCAAGTCCTTGTTTTTACTTCTTTTGGGTGTATACCCAGGATGGAATTGCTGGATTCTATGGTAATTTTATTTTTAATTTTTTGAGGAATCACCGTACCATCTTCCACAGCAGCTGCACCATTTTGCATTTCTATCAGCAATGCACAGCGTTCTAATTTCTTTACATCCTCTCCAATAGTTATTATTTTCTGGGCTTTTTTGCCCTCGTTTTTGTTTTTTATAATATCCATGCTAGTGGATGTGAAGTGATATCTCATTGTGGTTTTGATTTCTACTTCTCTGATGACTAGTGATGTTAAAATCATTTTATGTGCTTATTCTTTTTTTTTTCCTGTTTCTATTTTTACCCTTGATCTAAAATAAACTCTTCTTTTGAACCACTAAACTAATTTGTCCTGAAAAGCAATTCATTCAAATTCATGATTGTTTAGTGCAACTCCACAGACTTTTATAGAACACTTACTCTGTGCAAGGTTTGGCATTCTTCTTTCTACTAAGACTCCTGGCTGCTTTTTTGGGATGGTCATCTAATTGCGGGAGACCCACAGATACATAAAAGCAAGGCATGAGAACGGCTATTAGGAAGGTGGTCAAATTATTGTATAAGTGAGGCAGAGATTATTGTTGGAATATGTAGGTCAACCCTTAGAAGACTCTTTGAATGATTGATTGATCCATTGATTCAGTAAACACTTATCAAATATGTGATTTGTTCCAGGGAGTGTGCCAGATACAGGAGATGCAGAAAGGAGCAATCTCTAGTCTAACCCTTCTCCTTTACATTGGCCAACTTTCTCCTTTATCTCTAAGCCATCACCAGAGAGCCGAAGATCCCTGGAAATGACCCCCTCCCATTCTGATACTCCACTTTCCCTCTGTCCTAAACCTTTTTACCACATTCCACGTCATACTTCACTTTCTTGCCAGTTCTTCATCACCCTGGTCAAGGACATCTATCCTCACCTTTTGCCTCTGGATTTGTACTCTTTCTTTGGAACTAACACTGATCGTGCCCCTCTTGCCTTGGTCTTGCTGTGGTGACCCTCCTTGGTTCTGATTTGCATTTACCCGCTTAGCCTATGTATAGAGTCTGCTGTGGGTAACCACCTGGTCTGCTCCAGCATCCAAGGAGTGGGAACTTCCCCAAAGCTGGATGCCTCTCATCCTCCAGAAAACATAATTTGACAATTCCTACCTCTAAGGGGACCACAGCTTGCTGTGAAAGTGATATGGTAACATATCAATACACACTGCATTATGAAAAATAATGGAATAGGAAGGGCATTTGCAGAGCAATTTGAGAACATAGAGGCCAGTTTTGGAATCTCTTACCGAGAGGATTTTAAGCTGAGTTTTGCGGTACAGGATACACTTTGAGCTAGCTGTAGTACCTAGTGCTAAGGACAGGCTACTGGAGCATTCATAAAATGGATAATTATTCCTAAATTTTATGGGAAGTTTCAAAGTCATACCTTCTGACCAGACATACCTTCTGACCCCAAACCAAGACCAACTCATTGAGGGTTATTTTTGGTTGGTGCTTGATGACTTCTGCTAATAGGGATTAAGAGGTATGAGCCTGTGATCTATATTTAGGCATGTGCCCTGCAACATGGAGCTGTCCTGTAAAATCAGAGCCTTGTGTATGAGCCAGGGGAGTACCAATGTCAGGATGAGACCCTCTGATGATGTGGTAGACAGCTTGGAAATTTCTGATACCAAAATGTAAAAGTTTTCTATACTCTTTCCACATTGATTCTGGTTGGTTGATTAGAAAGTGCAGGGAAAATGTTGTGAGGTAAAAACACCACTTCAAATATTTGCATGTGGGTTGCTGTATAAGATTTCCTATATTTAATGCAAAAATTGAATGAAGCCATTAGAATGTATATCTGACTCATTTGGAAAGTGAATGCTATAGATTTGTCACATGCCAGTAAACATCTTTGCATCCTGTGTCTCTTCAAGTGGATGCTTCAGTACTTGCTCTTACCTTAGTATCACTGCTTAGTTGGCACACTTTAGTGGGGATGGAAAAAGCCATTTCATGGGTGTGAGTGGACCATCCTGAAAAGAAGACAAACCTGCATTCCAGGTTCCTGCTCCCTTGTTGGCTGGTAGCTGTGTGACCTTAGACAACCCCTACAGATGGACATGGAGAATGAGTTGACATTGCTGTTTTCTAACTTTGTCACCAGAAAATGGAAATGGAGTTAGGATAGCAAGAAGCAGCCTGGCCACAAACAGGCCTGTGATGTCACAAAAAATTACATCACTATACTACACAATAATGGGTACTCAAATGTGACAAAAATATTAATGATAGGAACAAAAATATTAACCGATTTACAACAGCCCCTCAAAACGTGTTCCAAAAATCTCACAGGAAGACTGAAGAATTAACATCTGTAAAGCTTGCTCATTGGTTTATGATGTTCTTAGCAAGGACCTGTTGAGGGGATGAAATGTTAATTGCAATCTCAAGTCTAATGTTAATGGATACTATGTTTTGACCATCTACTTAGGTCAGGTACTTTGTAAACAGTTGACGTTCATCATCTAATTTAATCCTTACCATCAACCTTATGAAGTCAATACTATTCTTATCCCTGTTTTGCAATGGAGGAAATTGAGGTTTGGCAAGGTTAAGTAACCTGCCCCAAATCTCATGGCTGTCCAGCAGCGGACACTTGCTCTGTCTGATGTCATAGTTGGGGCTCTCTGGCGTTGTCTCCTCAACTCCTTGCATGAAGGGAATGCTGAAGCAGTGGTTTGTACCTCTGTTCCCTAGGACTTCTGATTTGAAAAGGGTCTTTTCATTCAATACCAAACCAATGAATGTTTCCCCCTTTGTGATTCATGATGAGACATCTTCCTTCCTAAAAATAGCCTTTATCTATATCACTCTTCAGGTCAAAGCTTCTCTCTGTGGTTTCCTTTTGCCTTTAGGATAAAATTCTAGATCCATAATGTGGTGTTTAGAGTCTTTCTAAGATGTAACCCCATGTAACTTTCCAGTGTGAGTGCTGTGTCCCAACCCAAACGCCCCATTCAGGTCAAACAGATCTAGTCATTGCCCTTGGAACACCTCTTTTCACCTGCTACCCTACTTACTTAGGAACATTCCCACCCATCTTCCCCATACATCTAGAATATGTCCATTTGAGGGCGCTCATTTGCAAAGTCCCTCACAAATCCCAGGCCTTGTGTAGGCCGATCTTGATGTGTCAAGACATTTGTTCCAATGCTGTCTATATATTCATTCATTTATGTACTTATTTCCTCAATATGTATTGGGCATCTACCATGTGCTTTTATGCTAAGAGTGTCCTGGTAAACCAGATAACATTCCTGTCATAGCTATTTTTTGAAAATTATGATTAATCTTTGTAAAGGTACAGCAACCTTCTTGATAGTAGATCATATTTTCTCATCTCCGAGAACTGGACACTTGTACCTTCAGCACTCATACAGTCATTGGTCAGTAAATGGTTTTTGAATGGATTTTGGAATCATATTGCCTTTCTACCTTATTCATGTATAAAATACCTGGGGGATTCAAAACATGCATAAATAACTGGCAAGAAGTTTATGCCCACAAAAATATCATTTGTGGGGAAATTAGCAGGGCTTCAAAAGGTGTTTTTTGGTTTATTATTTTCACCACACTGCATATAGAGACCCCAGAAATATGTTATGTTAATGTAATGGTGAGAAGTTATTTCTGGTGCCGTTTTCTTATCTAAAGATGAGAAGAGAAGAAGCTAGGAAACTTTGTACAGCTGTTTCTTTTGTTTTTCCATGGAAAATGTGCAAGGTGTTGCTGGGTCAAAAGTCCAGGTGGATTTTTCAGAACTTCAGAGGAAAAACTTCTTTGTGAGAGTTTCAGCCTCAAAGTTGACTTGAAGTACTCTTGAGTTTAACTCAACTCAACTGGCTATAGTGGTTATAGCCTTGCACATGGGATTTATAACAAAGACACTGATAGACAACACACTTTCTGATAATGGTTTCACCCTTAAGGAAATGGTCCAGTTGGGGATGCCCTAAAGATTTGACTTCTGAGCATCATTTCTGGGAGATGTTAACAGAAGCACTACACACACACACACACACACACACACACACACACACAGTGTTCCATGGACGAGTATGTTGGGAAGTACATTTTTACTAAGTACTTAGTAAATGTCACACCCTTGGATATTTACTAAGCATATATGCATATGAAAGTCTCTGATTATACAGCAGAGACTAACACAACATTGTAAAGCAATTATGCTCCAATAAAGATGTTAAAAACCAAAGCTTTGCGAAGTCCATTTATAATGAAGGCTAGCTGACTGTGTTCTCAAAAATTATTGGGCAAACTTTGCAATATCATCTCCCACTCCTAACCTGTTTGAATGTGGTTTCTCCCCAAAGCTTTACTTCTTCATCCATTCAATGGGCAAATTTGTGTTCCCTGACACTGTGCTAGATACCGAGGTGGAGGTCGCAGCCTGTCTTCAGTAGCTTCTGGTCTGCTGGGGGGATAGATAAGTAACGGTGGATACACAGGACAGGTGTGAGACCTCTAAGGTAGGCACTCTCTGGGGGCTGTAGAGCAGCAACTGTTCAGAGGAACGTGTGGGAGAAGTAACTCTGAACCAAGTTCTTCAGAACTGTGACAGACCAGACCAGTGGTTGAGTAAAGGAGATACAGTCAACGTGAAACATGTGAGGGCCATCAAATCAGGTTAAAGGAGACATTTGGTTTCATTAGGATACAGGGTTTGCACAGGGCACTAGAGGGAGATGGCATGAAAGAAGCAAGATAAGACCAGACAACGAAGAACCTTATTTCTAATCAGGTTTTGCCTCTTGTTTTCCAGAGCGGATTCTAAGACTGGGTCTGGCAGTCCTCATTTGGCTTTTCATTTCTTCTTCCCAGCAGTGGTGAGTGACTCAGAATATGGGAAACCAGTTTCCAGAGTTGTAGGAGTTGGTCAGAACAGGAGGCAGTTCTAGATGCCTCTGGAAAGTCCCCTAAGAGTGATGAATACTCTTGATAACACATTTTTCCCCCTCTGCCAATTATCTGTGATATAACAAAGCAATTTATTATTTTATTCCTACAACACCGTGTTCTCCTTCAAATGTGGGCATTGTGCTTATCATGACTCTGATAGACATTTCTGTGTAAAATGATTTCCATATCATGAACTGTCATTACTGACAAATGGTGAAATTTTATCCCAGGTTCTTTTTTTCTTAGAAGTGAAATAAAATATTTGTAAATAGTTTCATGTCTTATCAAGTCTGGGGGGCAGTAGGGA
This sequence comes from Monodon monoceros, assembly GCF_005190385.1. Lineage (NCBI taxonomy): Eukaryota > Metazoa > Chordata > Mammalia > Artiodactyla > Monodontidae > Monodon > Monodon monoceros. The sequence goes on along the minus strand of NW_021703770.1, from coordinate 10,475,380 downwards.
GCACCATAGCAAAATAATCTGGAAAAAAGAACACTTTATAAGTTATTTTTTCCCGTATCTGTAAAATGATGGGGGTGGACTAGTTGTTCTCTGAGGCCCCTTCCAACATTAATGTAACGTTCTTGGATTCTACAGGAGTTGTAGACAATTGTGGATGGCAGATGTGGAGTATAATTGCCTCAATTTGGTATTTCTCTCTCCCTGACTCTCTGGGAAATTGTGGGCATGTATTTTATTTGTTGTTATGACTGGAAAATGTGAACAATAGTTATGGAAACATCCAGAGAATTATAACTTTTATAATATTATCCCTTGATAACTGAAATGTGTGACGGCTGAAATTCTCTATGGGGCTCAGTGAGATTGAGACCCTGCTTCTCGTCATCTGGGCTCTACTTGTCTGTGGGATGCCCAGGCCTTGGGGCTGGCTCCAACAACCAATTTATTCATCCATCTGATCAGTATTTATTGAACACGAGTCATGTGCCAGGCATTGTGCTAGGGGCTGGGGACTGAAGGGTACATAAGTGCTCACAGTTGCAGGGGAACACGGGTATGCAGTCCATCCAGCAGACATGTATCAGGTGCCTAGAATGTGCTCGGCTCTTGACAAACAGACAAATAAGAATGAGAACAATGATAACTGTTGCATACGTTCAAGTTCTGAGGTTACTAATCCCCGGTACCTAAGACTCAGAAGCTTCACAGAGGAGATGGCATTTAAACGGGATTTGAAGAGCACAATAAGGGATAATCCCTGGTACCTAAGACTCAGAAGCTTCACAGAGGAGATGGCATTTAAACGGAATTTGAAGAGCACAAGAAGGGATTACCAAGTAACTAAGATGAAGGCTATTCCAGGCAGGTAGAACAGCATTGCCCAAAGTTCAGGGGCATAAGAACATGGTATGGAAATAAGACTTGGAGGCCTGAGAAAGCCTCATATATTAGTTTAAAAAATCTGAAGAGAGTTTGGGGGTCACTGAAACATTGTGGCAAGAGGATGGCTGCTTTGGTCGCTCATCTGTAACCCAGGGCTAAGAAGGCCAGCATTTATACGATTTCTGAGAACATCAGTAATAAGAATAATAACAAATATTGATTAAAGGCTGTCTATAAACCACGTACTGCTTTAAACATTGTACATGTTTTATCTCATTTCGATGTCCCAATAATTCTATGAAGTGAGTGGTTTTACCGTCCCCAGGTTATAGATGCAGAAACGGAGGCACAGAGAGGTCAAGCAGCCCAACGTCACACAGCAATTGAGTAGCAGCGTCAGGAATCGAATCCAGGTAATCTGAATCCAGAATACTGCCCTCTTTATAGTTTGATTATTAGATTTTAAACTTAAAAAATATTGAACAGTGAAATACATGCGAAAAGTGCACAAATCTTAAACGTACAGCTCAATACGTTATCGCAGGGGTTGGCAAACTATGGCCTGTGGGCCCGTTCCAGACTGCCACGTGTTTAGGTGAACAAGGTTTTGTTGGAATGCAGCACTACCCATCATTTATGAACTGTCGATGGCTGCTTTTGTGTTGCAATGGCAGAGTTGAGTAGTTGAGACAGAGATGTATGCTCCACAAAGCCTGAAATATTTCCTATCCGGCCCTTTACAAAAGATGTGATAAAACATTTTGGAAAAGAATATGAAAAAGAATGCATGTATATGTATAGCTGAATCACTTTGCAGCACAGAAGAAATTAACACAACCTTGTAAATCAACTATACTTGGATAAAAAAAAAATGTTTGTTAATCCCTGTGTGATCATATTATGAATAGAGCTACAACCCAGGTCAAGAAACAGAACATAACCAGCGCCCAGCAGTCCCCCACGTGCTCACTCCCAAACACTATTCCTCCACCCCAATTATACCCTCCACTCTGATTTCTGACATTGTGGATTCGTTTTTGCCTGTTTTTTTTTTTTTTTAACATCTTTATTGGAGTATAATTGCTTTACAACAGTGTGTTAGTTTCTGCTGTATAACAAAGTGAATCAGCTATACATATACATATATCCCCATATCCCCTCCCTCTTGCGTCTCCCTCCCACCCTCCCTATCCCACCCCTCTAGGTGGTCAAAGCACCGAGTTGATCCCCCTGTGCTATGTGGCTGCTGCCCACTAGCTATCTATTTTACATTTGGTAGTATATATATGTCTATGCCACTCTCTCACTTCGTCCCAGCTTACGCTTCCCCCTCCCTGTGTCCTCAAGTCCATTCTCTTACGTCTGCATCTTTATTCCTGTCCTGCCCCTAGGTTCTTCAGAACCATTTTTTTTCTTTAGATTCCATATATATGTGTTAGCATATGGTATTTGTTTTTCACTTTCTGACTTACTTCACTCTGTATGACAGTCTCTAGGTCCATCCACCTCACTACAAATAACTCAGTTTCATTTCTCTTTATGGCTGAGTAACATTCCATTGTATATATGTGCCACATCTTCTTTATCCATTCATCTGTCGATGGACACTTCCATGTCCTGGCTATTATAAATAGTGCTGCAATGAACATTTTGGTACACGACTCTTTTTGAATTATGGTTTTCTCAGGGTATATGCCCAGCAGTGGGATTGCTGGGTCGTATGATGTTTCTATTTTTAGTTTTTTAGGGAACCTCCATACTGTTCTCCATAGTGGCTGTATCAATTTACATTCCCACCAACAGTGCAAGAGGGTTCCCTTTTCTCCACACTCTCTCCAGCATTTATTGTTTGTAGATTTTTTGATGATAGCCATTCTGACTGGTGTGAGGTGATACCTCATTGTAGTTTTGATTTGCGTTTCTCTAATAATTAGTGATGTTGAGCATCCTTTCATGTGTTTGTTGGCAATCTGTATATCTTCTTTGGAGAAATGTTTACTTAGGTCTTCTGCCCATTTTTGGATTGGATTGCTTGGTTTTTTGATATTGAGCTGCATGAGCTGCTTGTAAATTTTGTTTTGCCTGTTTTTGAACCCTGTGTAAGTGCAATCATACAGTATGTGAGCTCTGCCCTCCCAATTACCGTGTATGTTGCAGTGCTTAGCATAAGGCCACAAAAACTGGGAGGCCATTCTCATCTTCTCCAGCCACACAGTTGGGAGCCCTTAGGAGAGGAGGCATATGCTGACCCATACCTGGTTTTTTCTAGGTTGAGGACGCTTGGGGTTCACCATATGTTGGTCCCAACTTGGATTATGGACCTCTGTGACTACCTGTATGAGTTTCCTATTGCTGTTGTCACAAACTACTACAAACCTGTACCTTAGACAACACAAAATTGTCCTCTTACTGTTCTGGAGGTCAGAGGTCTGAAATAGGTCTTACTGGGTAAAATCTACATGTCAGCAGGACTGCGTTTCTGGAGGCTCTTCCATCCTCACTCCACACACTCTACCTGGATCATACCTTTTACTTCCATGACCTCAGTTACCATCTTTGTACTGATGACTCCCAAGTCTCTCTTTCTGGCCTGCTCCCTCTTTGAACTTTCGACTTGCATCTCCAACTCTTCCGCTGCCTGTCTTATATCTCCTCTTGAATATCCCGCTTCACCTTGAGTTCACCATCTCATACCGTGCACTGGTTACCCCTCCCTGTGTTCATTCTGCTCATGGATGGGCACCAATTTCTACTGAAATCTAATTTTCTAAAAATCTTAATCGATTTTTATCTCTCATTTGATCTCCGAATCCAATCGTTTATCTCATTCTGTCCATTCTGTATCCTTAGTATTTTCTCAGTGTATCTACTTCTCCCCATCTCCACTGCCATTGCTGTAGGTCAGGCTTTTATAATTTTTGCCTGAATTACACTACCTACATCCCAGTCACGGTCTTGCCCCTTCCACATGGTAGCCAAAATTGTCTTTCTAAAGCAAAATCCGATCCTTTTTGTCTTAACAGAGATGTTAACTCTTCAAAGACAAGCTTAGTGCCTTGTTTACTGTTGTGCTCCTGACACCTAGCAAAGAGCCTCTAACAAGAATCTCTCAATAAATATGTATATAATTAAATTCAACTCTCACCTCTCCATCTGTTGGAGGCTCTTCTTTTGCACCCTTCTGCCTCTACAGGCTTTCTCTCATCCTAAAATCCTCTATTCTACCTGGATTTCCCTTCTCTCTCTCATCTCTATGATTCAAGAGCACTGTCTTTCTAAGAGAGCAGCTCTCTGCCTTAGTCACAGTGCCTGGTCCGTAGCAGATTTCTAACGTAATTTTGATGAATAAAGGAATCCCTACATGAATACATAAGTAGAGTCATGAGTCTGTTGAGAGAACATTTCCCAGAGTATACAAACATTCGCAGCTTATTTGTAGCTTCCAATTGAATTTTATATGGCAGGAAATGAACAGATGATTTGGGCCAGAAGGGATTTGGAAAGTTAATCTGGTCCATTCACCTGACTCCAGGGAACATTTCTCAAAGTCCTGTACGATGCTCTAGAGAGCCAGTCAATTTGGGGAACGATTCATTCTCTGTTGGAGGTTGACAATGCACAGTTGCATTCTAAAGATGAAACAACTTGACAGTAGAAAGAGCTCTTCAACTTTTACAGTAGTTTTATGTCTTTCCCAAACCTAGGTACCATGGGGCGTTCTCTTCCCACTAATATCTACTAACATCCTATGGATCCAATGTCTCAATGAATACAATTTGAGAAATGTTAGCTTAAGCAGACCTTTACTTTTTGTGTAATTCAATTTTTACAAGGTGAAGAGAATTTATTTCAATGAATATTTTCCCTGCTGTCTGAGCTGATCATGTTCAGAGGTACCTTAAAATGACATTTTTTTTTTAACCTGCCAGAGCAGAAGCAGGTTTTACCATCTCCTTTGTCAAAGTAAGCCTTGCCTTTAGTTAGAGGAGAGGAAGAAAACGGAAGTAATTATATAGTGATGGGAACTGTTCTTTTTTCTCCCACTGAGCGCCAATGTCAGTCTTCTCAAACAAAGGTGTTATTGAAATTATGAATCGTAAGATTGATCTTTTCCAACTTCTGGGCACCAACTGGGCTCAGTAGGAAAGGGTCTCTTGTACAGGGGAAGGCATTTTTGGCCAGAGGTCTCTTATTGTGTCCTGCAAGTATTTCATGTAGTTATTCTGCATGCCATTTGTTTATTCCACAAACATACATAGAGCCTCCATTCTGCTTGGCAATATCTGGATGAGCAAAATCCATCTGTGGCCTCCTTGAGCGAGTGAAGATTGAATAAACTCATATGCCATTTTTCTCTCCACTGTTAGGACACTCAGGCACCACGCACCGTGCTACGTGCTTTCATTGTCTTGCTAAATCTTCACAGTTACCTAGGAGATGATTTTCACAACCATGTTACAATTCTGAGGCTAAGGGACTTGGTCACACACTACAGTTATTAGGGGACGGTGTCAAAGTTCTAACCCAGGACATATCCACTCTGTGGCTCACGGTTCTCACAATCGGACAGAGTGATGTCATTGGTAGAAAGCTTGAAGGATAAACTTTTGCTCAGGGTCAAAAGTAAGCTGGTCTGGAACAAACAGCCCCAAGTCCTTTGTGAGTGTTTTTAAGGACCTATCACTCAGCTGCAGGAACAGCAGAGGAACTTTTCCATCCTATCTTAGGTCTCATGTAAATTCCCTCATAACAACACTGGCTTTGTGAAGAATTACATTTCCTGCTGCAGTGATTAGATAGACAGACTCATTTAAGTCCTATCAGCCAGAATTTAGCCCTGTGTTTTGCTGGTAAGTTTGTGAATAAGCTCTTCATGGCAGCTTTTTCCTCTTTTTTTTTTTTGTTGTGGGATAATAATTTGGACTTTTTGTTTTCCACTTACTTCCATGGAAATTATTTCCTTTGAGATGTGCCTATTGTACTGCTGGAAAAACAGGTGGTTTTATCTCTATTTGTGAGTGGCAGAACTGAGGACCAGAGGAGCTTAGCGCGTGGTTGAAGGCCATACAGGTCAGCACCCTATAAACACCACCATCCTAGTACTTCCCAAACAGTACGGTATCCTTTTTGGTTTACCTGTCTCTTTTTCTCATGGTGGTGAGAGTATCTTGAAGGCAGAAACTATGTCTTTCACCTATATTTTCCTAAGATGCAGCAAAGAGTCTAAAACGTATAAATATGTAATACATTTAAGAAATGAATCCTTGAATGGAATCTGGGATTCCAATGATTCTTGAATTTTTACCTTTTCAGACTTATATGTCTAAATGCCAACCTGACATCTCCACATGGACGCTGCAGGCATCATAACAATAACATGGTCAAAGCAGAACTCTTGATTTTCCTTTGCAGACCTGCTTTCCCCTGGATTTTGCCCATGAAATAGCTTTACAGTTTTTCATGCCAGAGCTCTGAGTTATCTCTGATTTTTTTCTTTCTTCCACCTTCTAAGTCTAATGGGCCACAAAGTCTTCTCGACTTTCCATTAAAACGCATCCAAAATTTTCCACTTCTAACTGATTTCCTCATTTTTACCCCAGTGTAAACCACCATCTTCTCTTACCTGAACCACTGCAAATATTTTCCTCACTGGTCCCCCTTCTACTCTTGTCAACCTACAATGCATTCCCCACAAAGCACTCAGAGTGATCTTTTAAAAAGACAAATAAGGGAATTCCCTGGTGGTACAGTGCTTAGGACTCTGCCCTTCCACTGCATGGCTGGGGGCTCAGGGGGCTCAGGTTCGATCCCTGGTCGGGGAACTAAGATCCTGCATGCTGCGTGGCATGGCCAAAAAAAGAAAAAAAAAAAAAAAGAAAGAAAAAAGGCAAATAAGCCTAAATCACTCTTCTGCTTAGAACTCTTTGCTGGCGGCCCCCCTTATCACTGAAAAAAAAACCCCTCAAAAATCTTCCCATGGTTCGTGAAAGCTTCTGTGATCTGCCTCTACCACCCTCTTTGACAGTCTTCTCTAGCACTCTCCATATTCCAGCCGTGCTAACCTTCTTGGTATTTTTTAAACTTTCTAAGTTCACTCTGCACTAAGGGCCTTTGCACTGGCTGTTTCCTCTGTCTGGAGCATCTTAGCCCATCATCCTGGTTACATGACTGGCTTATTCTTGTCACTCAAATCTCAGCCTAAATGTGACCTCTTTAGAGAGGCCATCCCTCTTTTAAGGCCCACCAGGTTTAAGAAGTCACATAACTACTCTACTCAAATTATCATGTTTTAAGTCTCTCATTAAACAACACATCCTGAAATTTGTCTTGTTTCTTCTGTCTATTTCTCCCTCCACCATCCACTTTAAACCCCTGGATTATAAACTCCAGGAGAGCAGGGATGCTCCTGTCTTTTTCATTGCTGTGTCCTTTGTATACTGCCTGCTACAGTTTGAGCCCAATGAATGTTTATGCCATGGATCTCAGAGGTGTCACTTTACACTCAATAGTGATTATTGGTATATCCAGAAGGGTAGATGGGCAAGGACTTGAAGGATGTTGTCTAAATTAATTCTTGAACAGCCTGGGATGAGATACGTTATTATCCTTTATTTTTCAGAGGAGACAACTGACTCTCAGGGAGGTTAAGCTACTTGTGTAATGTCAATAGGACCTAGTGACCAGTTAGACCTGGAAGGTGAGAGAAAGAAAAGACTCAAGAATAATCCAGATTTTAGGTGTGAGAAACTATGGTGTTATTTCCTGAGATGGGAAAATCCAGGGAGAAGCAGGTTTTCAAGGGGGAAATCTAGAGTTATCCTTTGGCCATATTATTCTTGTGATGCCCAGAGATCCCCACTTCATCCTAGTGAGAAGGTCAGGATCTGAGCTCCTGTCTTTGAACTCCAAACACCATGTTGCCTTCCTCAACAGTGTTTTGAACTTTCACAGTCTCTTTCCTTCTCTGTAACTAGGGTTCTCCATCTAAGTAATTTTCCATACAACTTAGAGAGCTGGTGGGCCATGCATTTCTGCAGTCTGGAGATAAGAAAGATAATATTCCAACTGGGAAGTGTAAGTGATACCCCTTAAAAGGAGGCCAAGGAGGCAGTTTGCTTTTTGCTCTCATGGCTGATAAATGGGGCCTTTGAAGGCTGGGGAAGAAGTGAATTTCATGGTCAGAATGGGGAAAAGGGATTGCACAGGAAGGGCAACTTTCCCTAAGCCCAGGTCGCTGATAATAACATCACCCTCTAATGCAGACAGAGCTTTACAGTTTCCAAAGCATTTCGAAATACATAGCTTAGTGTATGTGAACCTCACAACAACGGTGAAAATGGGATGTTTTATTCCTGAGAAGCAAAACAGCAAACTGAGGATCAAGAGAATTAAGTGGTCGTGCAAGATTATAGAGTTAAAAGTGAGATGGGGCCAACCTTTAAAGCCAGTCTTCCAGCTGAAGCTCTAGGCTCTACCTGCTGCCCCTCCCACAGAAACCCTGTGGTCTCTCCTCTTGGTTCCCTTTCAGGGGACCACTTCCCTCTCTCCCTTCTACTTATCCCTATATTTTGCCCACCTCAGTTCTGGAGTTCTCTCTCCTGCCAAAAGATCTGCAAAGCTGAGTTTATAAACCCCCGGGGCCTCTGTTGAAGAGTTAACTATCAGTCAGCTTCAGGAAAGTGTTACTGAGACAGGACATCAGTGGGAGTAGTCAGGGAGATGTGATTTAGTTGGTTGGTCAACTCATAGCTCTGTTTCTTGTGCTTTAAATGCAGGGCTCTCAAACTTTAATCAGCATAAGAATCACGTGGAGAGATTGCTCAAACCCAGCTTACTGGATCCCACCTACCAAAGGTGCTGATTGAGTAGGTCTCAGGGGTAGGGCCTGAGAATTTGCATTTGCATGTAATACTGTTGCTGCTGGTCGAAAGACCAACCCGAGTAGCACTGTTCTAAAGCCAGAACTTCTGCTTTCCTTGGTGAAGATCAGGTGAAGTAGTAGATATTCTCAAGTAGTGATGACAGAAGTGTCTATTGGTATTACTTCTCTGGGGGAGCAACTGGTGATTCCAATGAAAATCTAAAAAGTATACTTTAACCAAAAGTTACACTTTTGGGAACTTTATCTTAAAGAAGTAACTATGAAGATGATCAAAATATTTTGACACTATGCGTCTGGCATTGTAGGAGTGCTAAATCTCTGTAGAATGAGTTGTTGAATGGAAGGATGCTCATTGCTAAAGTGTTTATAATAGGGAAAAACTGGAAGCAGTCTAAATGTACAAATGTCAAAAGGGGTTGATTGACAACATTAATATACATCCTTTCAGTTGGAAACCAGGCAACTTTAAAGTGTTAAAAAGGATGATGGCAAAATAGCAATATGTGAAACCATCAGTATGACTTCGTTTTGTTATATATTTTCAAAAACATTAACAATGTTGGAATATCAGTTAATTCTTGTTCATAATGAGTGGTGTTTTCTATTTTTTGTTTGTGACAAGTGTTATTTGTGTCATTAAACAAAACCTTAAGTAAAATCATCATGAAAGGTTAATTCTTTTACTGGGAGCTCAATTCTGTGATTCAGGACCTTTTTCTGGATCTACCATCTTGGAGGAAGCACGAGATTTTAGGTGTGGAGGAAGGAATGTTTTTTGCCTTTGAAGAGACTGTTGCAGTCCCAGTTAATGGAAACCAGATGTGTTTGAACCTCGGCTTTCCGGCTGGGTTACTCTTTATCTTGAAGCCCTCCTCTAACTCGGGCATGAGCTGTCCTTCCCTGTGGGGCCGATGTGGAAGGTTGGTTTTTAGTGGAGGTGAGCACCTTGTGGATGTAAACATTAACCTGATTGGGCAGCATTTCCAAGTCAACTTGGGCAAATTGTGTACGTCTCCTTTGAAACTTTTAAATTAGTTGGTCAGTATTAACCAGTAAGGATTGTTTGATCAACATTTCAAGGGAGGTTATTGATTAGTCTCTGAGGATTTCAAAAATAGCAAAAGCATTGGTATCTGCTTTTTCCATGAAAAGAAATGTTACCACAAATAATCTCTATAGTAGACATGACATTATAAGCTTGAAACTTCATGCATCTGGACTATTAAACTGGACGATGTTACCTCTGGTTGATTGAATTATGAGTTAATATCTCTTCATTTTGCAAGAATTTTCCTGGAGTAGGAAATTGATTTTATAATCACTAAAAATGGGACAAAATATGAACTTGTTAAGAAAGAAAATGTTATTAGGGGAAAGAGGCAATTGAGTAGGTAGAAAATTGAGAATCTAGAGATGGCATGTAGAACCTGGTGGTAATCTGTGTGATGGTTGATAAATTGCTTCAGGGACTGGCCTTAGTTTCTAAGCCTGTGCATTGTGTGGATTTTGAAGTGAGACTTTCAAGTTAGGGTTATTTTTATCAGTTGTTTAACTTGGGGGAAATACCTCAAACTGTTTGGACTGCAGTTACCTTATTGCATAAAGAGAACCCAGAACTTCACATTATATAGGACCCTGGTTAGTAAATGTTTGTTTATGGTAATGATGCTGATAGTAACACAAAATCTGGGCAAACCTTTTCCTTATCACACAGATTCAGTCCTCTTTACTACATAAACCAAAGAAGTGAAGGTGCATTTATACATATGATTTTCATTATGGCAGTAATAAAATAACAATCAATTGGAAAATAGTTAAAAAGGAAAAATCCCTGTAGTTCCACCATTTCATCACCAACAGATACTTTTTATAATGAAGGACAATAAGGTTAAAAAAATTAAAAACTGCTAATTCCATGTTGGGGATTGGATCAGAAGACTTTCCATTTCCCTCCAACTCTGAATCCCGTGATTCCAAGGACCTAGAAAATTCATTTTGGAGATATCCTGTTTACCCAATATTTTTGAGCTTTAACTCTGAAAAAAGTAATGAAATATTATCAACATTAAACCTTAGCATTGATTTTTATTAGAAGCCATTGTAGATACAATAACTTCATTTATTCAACAATTTAACAAATATTTCATGATATTAAATATTTATATGATTCGGAACTAAGTACTGGGGATACAGTGATGAACAACAATAACAAAAACTGTATATCATCTCTGCCCTGTGGACGTTATAATCTGATTCAGGAGGCAGACTTCAAACAAGGAATCACATACATAAACACAGAGTTCCAAACTATAATAGGGATTCATAAAGAGACATCAAGACTTCTAAGAGAGGGTGTAACTGGGGGCCTAATTTAATCAGGGAGTCAGAGATAATCTTTTGAGTGATGTTCATGATGGAGGATGGGTAGATACTAAACAGCCTACAGGATGGGATGGGTGGGGTTAGATTAGAGGAATAGGCGAGTATGGCAATGAAGATCCTGAAGTGAGAAAAAACTTGGTGTGTTTGCAGATATGGAAGAAGAACTGTGTGGTTAGGGCCCGGGAGTTAGGGGTAGTGTGATACATCACATGCCATGGCACGGGGGCCTTGCTGGCTATGGTGAACTCTTTGGATAATATCTGAAATGCAAAAGGGGCCATTGAAGTGTTTTTAGAGAGCAAGTGGCCTGATCGATGAACACATCCAGAGAATCTCTGCTGCTGTATGGAGAACGGATTGAAGAAGTGGGAGGACAAGGGTAGAAGCAAGAAGGACAGTTAGAAGGCTCCCAAGGTGGTCCAGAAAAAAACGATGGCACCTTGACTTAGGGTCATTGAAGAGTTGAAAAGTGGGTGATTCAAATATTTTGGAAGTCAACTTGATAAGAATTGGTGAAAAACTTAACTTGAGTGTTAATGAGAAAGAGAATGTCTTTTGGATTTCTGGCTTAAGAATCTTGATGGATGGCAGCTCCTATCACTGAGAGAGGGGGGACAAAGGGGAGGTTTGGGGATTAGATGAAGCTGTCAGTTTGGACCAGGTTGGAGATAGCTATGAGATGTCTAGGTGGAGATGTCAAGTAGGCAGTTAAATAGACAAACCTGGCAATTGCATATATCTCATTTCTTCTGCAGGTTCTGAGAGCCAATGAGCTTCTCTACTACTTGAGTAGTTTTTAGTTATTTTACATCTAATATGCATCTATGAGGCAATACAAGTCAATTTCTAAATATTATTTAGGACTAATAGGCAGTGAAATGTTCTTGTCTAATTTCAGTTGAGCAAATTGGGAGCCAGAGACGTTATTATAAATATCTGAGATAATGCATAGATTTTGGAACTAGGTAAAAATCTGCTAATAATGGATGAAACAAGGATTCAAACCTGGGTCTTGCTCTTGTCTGGATCTAAATCTTCTTATGCCATTTCTGCTATGAACTTCCCCCCTTTCCTTCCTTCCTTCCTTCCTTCCTTTCTTCCTTCCCTCCCTCTTATCTTATATCATCCATCTATCTCTATCATCATGTTTATTATCATCTATCATCTGTCTTTATGTAATTTATTTTTCTGGGTTTTAAAAAATCAATCAATCTATCTACCTATCTATCATCTATCCATCCGTCTCCCCAGGAATATATATATCACCCCGCCACACTGAAGGACACTTAAAAGGTCAGTAATCTAGTCATTGTATGGGTAAGGAAATTGAGACCCAGTTGAGAGAAATCTCTAGCCCAGAGACACTCAGTGCTTGTTAAAATTCCACTTCTGCTCACTGCATCTACCTCCCACTTTACTTAACCAATTCTTTTCATCATGGTTGCTCCTTAGGGAATGGCTCTGCCAGAAGCTGAAAGAGAACACTGCCAGGCCTCACTAGGTAGAGTCTACATCTATTTCCAGCATTTCTCCCCAACGGTGTTTGAAAGTACAGTGGTCCCTTTTGAAGTCCTGCAGGGCGAAGGTAGCTGCAGGTGGCCTCTTCCAAGGTCTCCCCAGTCAGTCCGCTAACATACAGCTTGTCTCCCCTGCTGCTAGGGCAAGACAGAGAATGGGTTTATAACAGGGGATAAGATAATGATCAAAGGAAGACTTAGAGTGAGGCTTCCAGAAAATCTCGGGTGAGACTGATTTAGAGGTGGAGAAGGAGGAAGCTGCTGACCTCAGGGCTGCAGATTTGGCAATCTACCAGGAGGTAACTCTTTGGGAGCTGCGGGACCACACTGCTTCAGAACAGGAGGGAGGGAGCATTGGCAGGGAGTTATCAGAAGGATACTCTCCTGAGCAGCCCTGCCCATTCCTGACCCAGATCTGCCTTGCATTCACCCCAAAACTCAATGATACTGAACGAAGAAAAAAGAAGGAAAAGGAAAGAAGATAAATGCACTGTTCATTTTTATACTGAATGCATTTAATCCAGGAGTCAAATTGATACTAATAAACTCAATGGTTTTGTCTCTTGTCTGATTACTATCATGCATATTTATCCAGTGCCTGCCAAGTGCTAGGCATCAATATCACCCGGGCAGTAGGGAATCAACCATTTTCTCTGCAATGTGGCTCTAGGCTCCATGATTAGTCCTGTTATACTCCTATTCTCCCCCCACATCAGACTGCAAGCTAGTCTCCTTCTGACCACAGCCCTTGGCACGTGCTGTGGTATTTGTTGAGAAGGTCCTGCTGTACCCTGGTCTGTCATTTAAACATCTCTTTACCCTTCTAGTCTTACCTCGAGGAATGACCACCCCAGCTTCTTACCAGGGTTGAAGCCTGACGTTGTGGAAACCACTAGAGACATCCCCTTGGGAACTTGACAAGAGATGCCCAGCATGGAAAAGAGCAGATCACAGGCTCAGGAAGAAGCAGTACTTGTGAGGCCAAAGGCAGGTGGGGAACTAGAAGACGGTACAGCACAGGTGCTTGACTTTCGGAGACAGGATGCTGCTCCCTTACCAGCCTTGTGACTGCAGGGTGAGCTGCTCACCTGCACCACACCTAGTTTCTTTGTACAGTGAGAATAAAACTCTGTCCTCTCAAAGTAAGAGCATATAAATAGGTGATGATTCTAACACAAAGAGCACTAGTGGGGCCCCCTTTCCCACACGCTTTGTCAGTTTGTGTTTCTCCGGAAAGCCGCTGTCAGGACAGAATTAAATGGGTAAGAAGTTTGATGCGGAACATTGATGTAAGATAAAAAGGAAGAGGGAAGAGGGGTAGGTGGAGAGAGGCTCAGACTTCTGTGTGGGTCTGGCCCCTGGGAAGGAGGAGGAGGGTACAAAGAGCCTGAGACCACACACCTACTCTGAGGTAGTCTGAACCAGCAGGCGGGGAAGCCCAGAGCAAAGACTGTCCACTAGAGGCATCCTGCCTTGGGCGTAAGTGGCCTGGCTCTGGGCTCCTTGCTGGCTCAGTCATTAGCTGGGAGCAGCTGGGGAGCATTCTCAGGGTGTAGCAGCTGGAACGTCCTCCCAGCAGGTTCTCTGTGGAGGGCACACCTGGGCGCACAGTGCCATAGCTACCATACACTTCTCTTTCTTCTCTCCTTGTTCATATTATGGGGCTAAAGATTTTCATCACTTACTGTATTAGTCTTCTAAGACTACCATAACCAAATACCGTAGACTCAGTGGCTTAAACAACAGAAATTTATTTTCTCGCAGTTCTGGAGGCTGAAAGTCCAAGATCAAGGTGTTGTCAGGCTTCTCTCTTTGGCTTCTTCTTCCTGTGTCCTCACACGGTCTTTTCTCTGTGTGTGTGTGCACTACAGGTGTCTCTCTTCTTATAAGGACACCAATCATATTGGATTAGGGCCCCACCTTTAGGACCTCATTTAATTACAATTGCCTCCTTAAAGGTCCTATCTCCAATACAGTTACATTAGGAGTTAGGGCTTTAACATATAAATTTTGGGAGGGGCACAATTCAATCCATAACATTCATATACTTCATTCAGTAAATGTTTCTTCTCTCTATCTCTCCCTCTTTCCCTTCCTATATCCCTCTGTCCCTCATTTTTCAAATTAAGCTAGTCATATTCCACCCAGTGTGCTAGGAATGAAGAGATAAAGATACAATTTCCCGCCTCAAAGAGATGACAATCTATTGGGTTGGAGGTAATTGAGGCTGGCCCTGTATCATGAGAGGTGCAGCGATGATAGTGAGGCTGCATTTTGGAAGAACACAAAGGAGAGATCCCTAATCTAGATAAGGCTTACTGGGGTGGTCAAAAGATGCTTCCTGGAGGAGGTGTCATCCAAGCGAGTGGTACTGAATGGGGAGAATTCAGCAAGCAAAGAAGATGGGAAAAGAGCGTGTGCAAATACAAGGGGTCTTGAGAGGTTACAGCCTGTTCAGATGACTGCTCTTAGTCCAGCCTGCCTGGGGCATAGGGTAAGCATTAAGAAAAGTACTAAGAACCAGGAAAGGAGAATGAGGGAGCACTGGTGCTGGTGTTGATGGAGTATAGATCATAGAAGTTCTGGCGCCTTGTTTGGAGTTTGGGTTTATCCTAAAGGCTTGTGACAGCATCTCTCTTCCCTCCTCCCTTCCTTCTGATGATTAAATATATTAACAAACCAACTCCCAACATCTCAGGGTATCTGGACTTGATCTAAGTTATAATTCTTTTCCCCATGTCTTCACAAAACCACAGAGGTGAGTGACATTCACATGAAGAGGGCACCTTTCCCTACCTTCCTGCCCACTCCTAGGGAGAACCTGCAGCTCACAAAGATGCAGCTGTCCCTGTGCTATAAACAGTGGCATGCCACCACACCCCTGTTATTAGTGTAGCTGCTGAGCATGCCGAGAAAATGTCTTCCTCTTAGGAGCTTCGTGAGAAAGAGTCCAGAAACATCATATCAAGGCCCGAAAGATGCAATTTAAATTTCCTGTGGCTGTGGAGATGCCAGTGACATGGTGATTACATATGTTGAGCAAGTGTGATGCAGCAGGGGGCCCTGTCATTGAGGATCCCAGGCAGTGGGCCGTAGATAGAGCTGAGGCCCAGGCAAAAGGAGTATGTGCACTGCTGGACTGGGCTTGTGTGTCACTGGTGCTTGGCACCTATTCTAGGGTCATTCATTTCAGAGGTAGAAAGGGCTAAGAGAGCAGTGAGTCTAGAGATGTTGTTTTGTCTTGTGAATATGTTCAGCACATTCAGAGCTAGCTAGCGCCTGACACCTGAAAATAAGGACCAGTGGAGAACGATTAAGAAAGGTCCTGTGGCCACTCTCTCAACTGTGCAGCAGCCAGAAAGGTCTAGAAGGGATGAATTGGAGACTTGAGTCTGGCACTAAATATGTGAACATAGGAAAATCCCTCATCGCTCTCAGTCTCCTTTTCGTCATCTGTCAAATGGGAGTAATCGTCTTTGTTGACAGGGCTGTTATAGAGTTTAGATGAGAAAATAGGCATAAAAGTCTCCAGTTAAAGACCAAAGTCTTTAAAGTGAAATGCTATAAAGTGAATGCTATAAAGACAAAAGAGTGCTGATAATTCTGAGCGGTTAATGTGATGGGGAGTCACCAGAGATTCTGGAGGAGAAGGTGGGCTATAGACACAAGGGATTTATTGGATTTTTGCCGATTTTTAAGTTTTTATCTTAACATTACAATAGTAATACATGCTCGTTGTGAAAAATTGGGGGGAAAACCATAAAAAAGAAAACTGAAGTGATTTCTAGTCTTATCACTCAGAAACAATGCTTGTTAACATTTCTGGGAAATCTTTATCATATATAACTTAATTTGGTGAAATAGAAGAGAAAGAAATTTCTGGTCATTTAATATTGTTTGAACACAGAGGCTTGGCTTGAGCAAGGACAGCATTTGGGTCACAGGGGTGGGAAAATGCAGCAGAAGATAAGAAGTTGGAGACAATTCAGATGGGTTTTGTACGCAAAGGCACCCATATAGTTTTCCCTTCCTACATTTTTTTCTTAAAGGAAAGTCATAAACCCTTAACTTTCTGTATTCTCTTGCTCTCTCACCTCCTGATCACTGTCGGTTCTCTCAAACATACTGACATGATTTGCCAAGGAAAAGGCAGACTTTCCCTATAGCCAAGAGAACAGAGAGCTTGAGCGCCCTTCCGTCCCCAGTGGAATTGTTGGGCCAGAGTGAGTAATCCTCTCCTGTAAAATAAATTGTGGGGCTGTGCTGGATTATTGTGTGGGTTGCCCCTTGGAAGACTTTGGAACCATCAGGCCCTGAGCCCTCCCATACATATGAGCATCTTCTAGAATGACTTTCCTGGCTCCTGGCTTTCTGGAGCTGGGGCATTCTTCCCCCATCCCACACATCTTTTATAATGGGCTTTGTCATATGTGACATGTGGCTAAGAAGTCAGTGGCTTTAGATACGTTTTGATTCCAAAGGTGAGATGAGATGATGGAGCTGGAGAGAAAGGTGTGTGTGTGTGTGTGTGTGAGAGAGAGAGAGAGAGAAAGAGAGAGAGAGAGAGAGAGAGAGAGAGAGAGAGAGAGAGAAACCCAGAAAGAAAATCAGAGATGTGGCATAAAGAATGGATAAGGGAAAAGACAGAGAAGAGGGAGGGAAAGATGATGGGAGACAGAAAAGGATGCTTGAGTGACAGAGAGAGTGGGTGCAGGGGAGACAGAGACAGTCATTACTACTTAATGATTAATACAGGATTTATATGAAATATTCATGAAAGGAAATTGGAGCTATAGACAAATCCAAACGCCACTTCCCCAATCCCCACCTCCCTCTTCCTACTCCAAAGTGAATTCTTTGGAGATTCGTGCCCTCTCTTGTCATTACATGGGAACAATTGATGGATGTAACCTTGAGGGGAAGCTTGTTCCTTTGATGGTATTTGGCTCCATTAAAATCATGTTGACTAATCGCTCTGGTGGTTGCTGAGCTTCGGTGAGAGTGAGGCACTTTAGGGAATGCTCCGCACCCTGGAGGTCATGCAGACGGCTTCTCCCTTCCTCTGAGCTCTACCCATGGTCAGAGGCTCCAAGTGTTCCCTGAACCAGGATCTCCCCCTCCTTCAGGTGATAGTGGAAACATCCTCTAGGGTGGTGGCTGCCCTGCAGACATGCCAAAGACAGAGCCCAGTGGTGGTGAGTAACAGAAACTCAATAAATCCAGGTGTACTGCCATTTGCCATCTGACCAGCCCAGTGTAAACAAGGAAGTAGTTTTGTTACGGAAAGTTGCCTCATCTCTCCAAGCCTGCACTTTCTCATCGATGTGTCTTGCTGATAGTATCACCCATGGAGAACAGTCAGACTGCTCTCCCAGGGCTTGGCATAGGATGGAGGACTTGGGGATTTCCCTTCCATTTCCTCCCACCTCCTTCTCTTCCTTGTCTCACATCAGCAAGGGATGAAACTCATGTCACCACTAGATCTTGTCCCCTGGGGAGTGATGCCAAGGTTGGTGATTGGGAATTAGGGTCCCCTACTGCCTGCCCCCTGTCCCTGTAGCAGGTGATCCATGGGAGAGGTTCACCCTTGGGGAGCTTGTATAGGTTCTCTCTGCTTTTCACCCCCCCATACCTCCACATCAACCTCCCTGAGAAACTCTTTGTTTTCATGTTTTCTTTTGGCCCATGCATGTTATGTGTGGGCTAAAGTGTTGCTTTTGCCTGTTTTTGTTTTGTTTTGTTTTCCGGTACGCGGGCCTCTCACCGCTGTGGCCCCTCCAGTTGCGGAGCACAGGCTCCGGACGTGCAGGCTCAGCGGCCACGGCTCATGGGCCCAGCCACTCCACAACATGTGGGATCTTCCCGGACCAGGGCACGAACCCATGTCCCCTGCATCGGCAGGCGGACCCTCAACCACTGCGCCACCAGGGAAGCCCTTGCCTGGTTTTTAAAGTACCATATCTCCTCAGCTCCAGAGGGGCTGGGAGGTCAATCCTCTTAGCATAAAAATAATGGGAGCTGTCAATTTCCCATTATAAGGATGTCTTAAATGGTCTCCTTACCTTCTGGCTTTCCTTACTTAGTCTTGGGATCTTGATTACTTCACTTAAAATGGAGATGATGATACTTATTTCCATAGGGCCATCTGAGGATCAAAGGAAGGCTTTCTAAAATGTTAAATCTATTCAAATGTTAGATATTTTTGTGACAGTGTGTGTTCTCTCTTGCCTTAGTCTGGAAGCTCAGGGAAGACAGGAAACATCTCCATCTTTTCACTGCTGCATACCCAGTGCCTGTGCAAAGTGCCAGGCACCTAGAAGGTGCTCCGTTAATGTTTTCTAAACAAATGACGGACTGCAGATCTTCAGAGGTTAATCTTTTCTGCCTCATACCTATTCTCGTTACTTTATAAAAAATATTAGAAATTGTAGCTGCTGGCATCTTCATTCCAGTCCCCTGAGTCCGCTACTCTCCGTCCCCATCCTAGGTTCTGGGGTAGAGTTCATGAGTAGTTCAGCAGTTCAGAGGATAACTTGGACCAGCCAGCACTGCACCATAGGACTTGCAAGAGGCAAATACAATGAGACTGGACCACCGCAGGCTGAATCAACACAGGTGAAACAGCTGTGCTGCCTTCAGGGCTAGAGGGTTTTTGTCTAACTTCAGGGAAGGGGTAAGAGGTCATTCCAAAACAGTGCAGTGGTCTAAAAATGGCATTTTTTCTACAGAGACATGCATGACATGCGTGACAGGCCAAGGATGGCTGGACATAGATAGCTGGAGCTTTCTACACACAACCTCAGACAATTCAACCGCAGTTGGCCCCATCTTACAACCAGGAGCTGTATACATTTACCCTATTACCTTATTTAGTTCATGAAACCAGGACATGTATTTCTGTTTAAAAGACCAGAATAGACCTGACTTTCTTTAGGGGTTTAGCCGAGTTGGTTGATTAAATGATTAAATGCAGGAGATCTCCTGCCCCCTTTCCCTGCATCATCTTTCCTCTCTAGTCCTTGATACTCCCTGACATTCCACCCATTTTCCTTATTTATCTTGGTTATTACATGTTTCCACTCCCACCCCCAGATTTGTAAGCTTCATGAGAGCAGATATGACTTTATTTTTTATTTTTGTTTTTCCTCTGCGCTATGCCTGGCATGTATTAAGTATGTACTAACCATTATTTATTTATTTAGTTGAACTACTAATTTCCTGTGTAAGTGGTGCTTATTCCTTTATGTAAAACAAAACCAAACAAATACAAGTAAGTGCATCTTTTTGTGTGCTAGAAATGCCTTAGAATATATTAGCCAGTCCCCTAAGTTCCTAAACAGAGCTTAAATAATAATAGATCAGATTTTCAGTACTTATTTCTCTTAGTAATGAGTGATTTATTGAATTTACTCATTTGATCCTTGTAATGAGCTCTTTCTGTAGATGAAGGAAATGAAGCACAGAGAGGGTGTGTGATTTGCCCAAGGTCACACAGTGATTAAGTTATAGATTCAGCATTTCAACTCTGCTATCTGGTCTCAGAACCCAAGGGCTTAAGCATTACACTATACTGTTTCTGAACATGAGTTAGCTTGTTTGCAAAGAGTCAGTGTCTCCCCTATTAAGGCCAAATCTTCTATAACAGTGACTCCCTACCCCTGAGATGGGAATGCTTCTCCTTCATTGTTAATTGTTACTAGGTGATATTGTCAAGACTTTCCTGAGAAGTCCTCCTGCCATGATGCTCCTGGTCTGCTATATTCAAGAGGAAACCAGATCTTGAAGACCTTGTTTCATGCTCCAAGAGGATTAATCTACTAAATCCTACTAGCAAGTTTCTGGAGAACTCTATAAATTGTAGAAAAATCAATACCTTCTGAAGTGCAACCTCTCTCCAGACTGAAGCTGTTGAGAAGACGTTCTCCACAGCCTCCGAGGACAGAGGTGTCCTGATGTCAGGAGGTAAGTGACCATACCAAGCGCTGACGTCTGTGTTGCTCATGGCCCTTTATCTGTGATTGTGTTAATGTGTACTTGGTTAACATTAATTGTGTCTGCTAATCATCATTGCTCTTCTATTTTCATTGTATTCTAAAAGGGAAGTGGTGGGCAAAAGAAAATCGGGGTGATACTTGAGTCTTAGTCATAAGGCACAAGGCCCTCCCCTTCCCCTTGTGAACCAGAAGAGAATTCTCATATTGGAGACAAGTCAGGTCCTAAGAATTCTATGAGTTGTTCTGTACTAAAGCAATAATATAAACATTAAAGCACTCACTGCAGTTTGACAAGAATTAAAGGTAATAACGTGCACGGGTTTTATGACAGCCTAAAAGCTTTTGCTCTTGCATCTTAGTTTGTGGTGGGAGTGGCCGAAGCCTACTATCTATACAGATTATGCAAATATTTATAAAGCAGCTCACTGCCTTGACCTCACGAAGCCCATTCTCCAGCCAACAAGTAAAGCACCAACTACATAAAATCTAGGTTAAACAGATAAACTCATTCCTTTCCTGAATAGTTTGTTTTTCTCTTAAGAAACAAATAGTGACAAGTATGGGAAGAAATTCAGTGATCATCAATTATTTTCATCCGTCAGAATCACAGATCCATCTTATAGGTAACATCTTAACACTTATGTCACATTGGATATAGTACTAAGTACTTTATTGGATTAACTCATTTAATCCTCAAAACATGAATGCAAAGCACAGGAGTAAAGAATGTGGAAAGCCTTTAAGACAAACTTCTTCCACACTCCATAATGGAGAAGCCAGCCTTGGGGAAACCTGTAAATATTCCTTCTGACTAAGAATTTTACTCCTGGTTTCCACTTGCAAACCTCTTGTTCATCAAATACTGCTTCCTCCACCGAAGTAGTTCTCATTTCTCCTGAAATATGATTTTCCCCCCCTCATTTATATCCCAAAGCCACCTGGCTGTACTATTCTCTGCGTTGATCCTATTCTACCAGGCACCATGGTTTTCTGAGGCTGTGTGATGTTCTGTGAGCAAGGGATTTGGAGTCAGAAGACATCTTTTTGACTTCTCCCAGACTCACTGGGTAAGTGGTACTAGTAGCGGTGCTATCTTCCTCAGTGACCTTGTGACACCTAATCAGAAAACATGCAGCTAGTACTTTGTTACTGGAAACATGGTTTACAAAGTTTGTTACCTTGGTGTGTAAACACATTGAAACGAATTGTGGGCTGAGATGATCTTAGTGAGCTTCATGACTTTTGAACTGTGCCTGGGAATTAGCAGTCTTACCGGATGGGTATCGAAGGAATATTTTTAGGAGACAACTAAATGTCTTCTTAGTAGCCAAATAGCTCTAAAACATCTCAAGAGCATCTTCCCCCAGACTCAGAAGTAGGCTAGTTGGTGCTGGGTTCCTTGAGGTTAATGAGGTACCAGTCGTCTTTTTGATGCCTGAGAGGAGATAAGACTGATGGAGGTGATTTTGTCAGTAAAGGGGAAACTACTCTTTTTTTTTTTTTTTTTTAAACTACCTTAATGTGACAAAATCCTTGACCATGCGGTCAGAAGGCTCAAAGTGAGAGATGCAAGTGGTATGCTCTCTACGGGGCGGAATGACAACCCTTGGCCATGTTCGGTTACCAAATGCAGACATGCTTGGTTGTTCTGCATCTCTGGAAGGAAAGCTGCATTTGCAAGGTGACAGAATCATTTCCATGGCAACAGACTGTCTGGTGTCAGAACAGAAATGAAAGCTTCAGATGCCAGCTCTGTATTGACGTGATGCCTATCATGCCGCCTCTTACAAGGCTAAGAGGGCTTGATCTCTCAGCAGACAGCAATGCCAACGTAGAAATCGTGCCATTTCTATCAGTGTTTTCACATCTCAAGGTTGAGTGTTCTATTTTTGTCTTGTAAAGTCTCTGGTTGTCTGAATGGAGCTGTCAGGGTCCTTGTAAAAACAGATCATGCTGGACCTTCGGGGGTGACACAAAGGATGATAAGGAGACAGCTAGGGCTTGGGTCCTGGCTTTCTAGGGAATGCGGCATTGTCACCTACCTGTCACCTTGCTGCAGGATGAGGGGAATGAGGAAGTGCAGTCAGAAGACCTGGGATGGACCCTTGACTCCAGGAGGCTGGCCAGGCAAGGTGGGCCTGAGCAGAGGGGCTGGGCTGCCCTGCTTGAGTCCTCCGCTCTCTGCTGCTATAATCGTCTTCCTGCATTTGCTAACCCCTGCTCTCACCCTTGGGTCCTAACCTTTGATGCTTCCCCAGGCCTTCTCACCATGATCCGGGCACCCGAGACCTCAAACGAAAGACTTTGCTCTTGACTCCTTTCCCGACCTCAGGCCTCTCCACAGACCGCAAAGCCCTATCATGTTACTCCTTAGGACTTAGCCCTTTCTGACTCATTCCTGTCTGCCCAAACCATAGGCCAAGTGCATCGGGAGATGCCTGACCACACCTGGCTTGTGCTACACCTCAGAGACTGGGTGTCAAACAGTGTCTCCAAAAGGGCAGGACTTTCTTTTTTTTTGTTTTATGTGGGGTGTTTTTAATGTGTTGATTTCTTTTAAAAAATTATTTATTTGTTTTTATTTTTGGCTGTGTTGGGTCTTTGTTGCTGTGCACAGGCTTTCTCTAGTTAAAGTGAAGGTGGGCTACTCTTCCTTGTGGTGAGTGGGCTTCTCATTGCGGTGGCTTCTGGTTGCGGAGCACGGGCTGTAGGCGCACGGGCTTCAGTAGCTGTGGCTCGCGAACTCTAGAGCACAGGCTCAGTAGTTGTGGCGCACGGGCTTAGTTGCTTCGTGGCATGTGAGATCTTCCCGAACCAGGGCTCGAACCCGTGTCCCCTGCGTTGGTAGGTGGATTCTTAAGCACTGCGCCACCAGGGAAGCCCAGGGCAGGACTTTCCAGCACTGTTAGTTAGCAAGATGCCCACAGGAAACATCTGGATGAGCATTTTAAAAAGGGAGTTAATCGTGATTAAAGTGTCCTCAGTTTGCCTGTGGTCATGGTTGCCCGTATCTGTGAATACACTGAAAAATGTTTTGGTTTCTTTTTTTTTTTTTTTTTCCTCATGGGAGTGAGCAGTGTTTTTTTAATTGAATGAAAACCTCTTTAAATTTTACTGTGCTTTACAATATTCAAAAGTTTCACACAAGATTTCATATAATCCCATAATAACCCCTTGTATCCACACCCCTATATTGCCCCTCCCCCCTCCCTCTCCCCACTGGTAACCACTAGTTTGTTGTCTATATCCGTGAGTCTGCTTCTTTTTGGAAAAAATGTTTATATGGACACTTTACGTGGGCGAATTGTATGGCATGTAAATTACATCTCAATGAGGCTCTTTAAAAAATGATTTAATTGAAAATGACAATTACATAAAACTAGCAGGATCAACATCTTAAATGTATTTAGTTCAAAACTGAGTGGATTTAGAGAAAAATATTGTATACATCATAGAACAGGTGGTATGTGGACGTGGTCATGGAAGTTTGGCTGTCCCCTGCCCCCCTTGCCCTTCTGTAAACAATTTCTGAGTTCTTTCTGGCTGGTTTATGTGCCAGTTCTTAGCTTCCATATACTGTGGACCTACCCGTAATTAGTCAGTTATCACACACTGTGGTTACTGTTTTCTCCCTCCTAAAAGCTTTTGTGTCAAGCACTGATCGTCGGCACTTTGTACCACGTCTGGTAGACAACTTGTGGACTAAAAGTCAGGATTTCTCAACCTCGACACTGTTGCCCTTCAGATTGGACAGTTCCTCATTGTGGGAACCATCCTGTGCATCAACCATCAACAGCATCCCTGGTCTCTACTCACTAACTAGATGCCAGCAGTACCCACCTCAGATGTGACAGCATGAACAGTCTCAAGGTGCTGCCAAATATCCCCTGAGGGGCAAAATCCTTTAGTACTGTTCTGAGTCAGTACTTGTTGAACATTCAGTAGGTATTTGTGGTCACCTTCAATGAGCCAGGTACCATTCTAGGCGGTGGGGACACAGCAGTAAATGAGGTGGACAAAGTTCTTGCTCTTAAGAAGTTTATATTGTATAGGGAGAGACAGGCAGAAACCAAGTGTCAAATTAACAAACACACTGATTCAGATGGTGGTAAACACTAAGGAGAAAATTAAACAGGGTGATGGGATTGAAAGTGGTAGATGGTCAAAGATAGCTTTTCTGAGGAGGTGGTATGGGCGTGAGACCTGAGCATCTAGAGGGGCCAGCCATAGGGAAGGGAGGGATTGGCTCAGAGACCATCGGAAGGAGGGACGACTTGAAGGGAAGTCTCAAAGGAAGGAATGAGCTCAGAGTGTTTGGGGAGCAAGGAGGAGGCTGGAGTGAGACAGAGGCTAAAAGGGGAGGTGGCGAGTGGACCTGGGGGATGTCAGTCTTGCAGAGTTCAGGGCAAGACGCTTGGATTTTGTTCCAAGTGAGATGAGAAGCCATTGCTGTGAGTCTGCAGGGAGTAATTTGTGTTTTTAAAGGTTTACTCAATTGGCTGCTGCATGAAAGTGGTCTACAGAGGTGCCCAGGTTGGAAGAATAAGGTCAGTGAGGAGAGAGCAGCTGTCAGCCAGGGAAGCATTTTTGAAGCCTGGACCAGGCTAGTGGTGGTGGAAATGAGGGAAATGAGGATGGAGGATCATAATTGAGGGAGGGTAACAACAGGACACAAGAGCAAGACAAAGAGAGAGATGGGATTTCTCTCTGAAATGGGGAGTCCATAGAGTTTACGGAGAGGAGAGACATGACTGGCTAATCAAATTAGACTCTGTGCTCACAAGATTTTCCAGCCTGTGGTTCAAGCTGGGTTTCAATTATGGAAAGACCATTGTTTTCTTCCTATAAAGGGGGTTAATAGACTGTAACACCAGCTTAATTATACCTGTTTCCTAGACCACTTCTTTAGTTTAATATTTACTCAGCTTAGCATTTATCATTATCTCAGTATAGGGTGAGGCCATTGAAAAGAAATCCCTGAATGTAAACTTTCAATAGTTTAAACCTTCCATTAAAAACAGGCCAGTCTTTCATCACGTATCTTGGGGAAAGGAAATAAAAAGGCTGCAAGCCTTCCAAGGTCTCTGATTATTGCTTCTCTTCAATTTTTGTGAAATTCATAGTATTAGTAACAACAATGTGATAATTACAACTACTTTTTGTTTTTGAGCACCCACTAAGTACCAGGTTTTTTATGTTATTTTAGTTTTAATCCCAATTAAAATCCTATAGCTAGGTGTACCTGTCCTTATCTAGCAGATGAGGGGAAAAGTGGCCCAGGCTGGTTAAGTAACACATCCAAGATAATGCAGATGGTGTGTTAGTTTCCTAAGGTGGCTATGATCAATTACCACAAACTGGATGACTTAAAACAATACATATTTATTCTCTCACAGTTCTGGAGGCCAGAAGTCCAAAATCAAGGTGTCAGGGGGCCACGAGACTCTGAATGCGCTAGGGGAGAATCTGTCCTTGGCAGCTGTTCCAGCTTCTGGAGGCTTTAGGTGTCCTTGGCTTGTGGCTGCAAAACTCCAGTCTCTGCCTTTTCTCCTTTTTCTCCCTGTGTCTTCTCTGTGTGTCTCTTACAAGGACTCTTGTCATGGGATAGAAGGCCCATCCATATAGCCCATGATGATCTCATCTTGATATTCTTGACATAATTACATCTGCAAAGACCCCTTTTCCAGATAAGGTCATATTCATAGATCCCAGAGCTTAGAACAGGGACATTTCATTTTGGGGGGAGGGGGGCACCATTTAACCCATTACTGGTTACTTGTACAAGTAACTTGTAACAAGCTGGTTACTTGTAAGGGTCAGGGCCTTCCCCCTGTAGTACAGAGCCTCGTTCACACTAAGTTTGCATCATAAAAGTAGATGTGCCAGGGGCTTCCCTGGTGGCGCAGTGGTTGAGAGTCCGCCTGCCGATACAGGGGACACGGATTCGTGCCCCGGTCCGGGAAGATCCCACATGCCGCGGAGCGGCTGGGCCCGTGAGCCATGGCCGCTGAGCCTGAGCGTCCGGAGCCTGTGCTCCACAACGGGAGAGGCCACAACAGTGAGAGGCCCGCGTACCGCAAAAAAAAAGTAGATGTGCCTTTATAGCCTCAGTCATTCTTACAGTCTGTTTTCAGTGACTCTGGACGAAGAGTCAAAGGATTTTTTCCATCTTAGCAGCATAATACCATGAAAGTTATAATTATAGGTTTCACAAAGGGAGAAGCCTTCAAAATGATGTCAGGTATTTTAAGAACATTCTCTTGTTAAAAGATGCTGGTCTTGCTAACTCTAATTATAAAGGAGGGCAAATAATGTCAAAATATATCTTGGGAGTTTTCGGTGCAACAAAAAAATAAGCGTTAACAATTAAATGGCAACTAACATCTGGACGGATTGATGGTACAGCCTTTTCCTTTCCTTTTTTTTTTTTTTTTTCTGGTGTTAATTAAAAGTTAGTTGAACCATTAGGAAGTTAGGCCAAATTTTTAATCCTTAACAACTTCCCAACCTTTCCCCTCCATCATGTTTAATCTTAAGTCTAAAGAAAACCCACAACAACTGGGTTCTGTGCATCACAGAGTGAGGCAGAGAGCAAATGAGTCACTTTCTAACGTGACAGGGCATCCGAGCAAACCAAACGCTCTTGGTTGAGGGGAATTTCAGGCAGTCGACTGCACAAAGCTGGCTGGATCAATTTGTCTGTAGTGTGACTGGTAATCTTTAAGACAGTTGATTAGTTGGTCATTAGTTGCTTGCTCTGCAATGCTCCTCTCTCTCTCTCTCTCAGGAATGTGAATGGATCTGTCTTGGACGATGGATGGGGCTGGAATCCCCAGGCAATGAAGAACCATCCTCCTCCCGTCCATGGCAAGAATGTTGGCATCCCCAGCTCTCAGCTCATGTTTAAATGAGAAATGAAGAAAAGGCACTGAGCACAGCTGAGGGGAACCTGAACTCTTGACTTGAGCGACCTCCAAACTCAATGGTCTAAATTGGATCCTGATGGGAAAAAATACATACACACACACATCAGTATGTATGTATATTGTTATAAAATATGTTAGAGGGTAAGAGGATATTTGGACAATGTAAAAAATTAGGAAGAAGTATGGTTCCTTGACCATACTATTTGCTCAGTTTTATAGTCTGTTTTTAAAAATGTAACATTATAAGCATCTTTTAAAAAAAGTTGCTGGATAATCCTGAGACATTATTTAATTCTGCAGAGAAGTTATGCTATAATTTAACCTACCTCAGCATAATATGTTGGTTATGTGGATTGTTTGCTCTTCTTTGCTCTTTAAGTAATGCTGGCAAGAACATCTTTGTGCCTGAAGACTTAAAAAAAATCTATCTATCTATCTATCTATCTTTCTATTATCTATCTATCTATCTATTATAGATGAAGAATGTCGCCTGCCATGTCAGTAAACAAAGGATGTTGCAGCCATCAAGCCATCAACCACTGCAGCTGCCCCCAACTGTGCACACTGAGGGGATTCGGGATGGAGAAAGACAGGATACTGGCCCTAGATAGTAAAGGTACATATCAAAGGAATGATTTAAACAAGCCCAGACTCTTGCATCTTTCCATACAGAGATAAGCACTAAATTCATTAACTAGAGATATCTGGTTTTCTTTAATTAACAGTAATCTTTTGATGTTCTGACTACTTCTTTGTTTTTGTTTTTTTGCAAAAACTCCTATATATCCTGTCTCCCCTCTTACCTCTTTGGAGCAGTCCCTCAGAGCTACCTGAGAGGCTGCCTCCTGGGCTTAAGTCCTCAGCAAGTCCACTGAATAAAACATAATTCTCATCTTTCAGGTTGTGCATTTTTTTTCAGTCAACACTCTTATCTATCCATCCATCTATCCATTATCTATCCATCCACTTATCCTTTATCAATCTATCCATCCATCCACCCATCTATTCATCTCCTATCTATCTATCCATACATTCAATCATCTATCCATTATCTACCCATCAATTTATCTGTTGCCTGTCTATGTCTATCTATCTATCTATCTATCTATCTATCATCTATCTATCATGTATCTATCTATTTTTCTAGAGCAGATTCCCAGGTCAAAATGGGGGGCAAATCAACCTTTTAGGGCCAATTAAATAGAGCTGGGTCTCCATCCCTCTCTCTTTCTCCCTTCTTCTCTTCCTTTTTTTCTTCCTTCTCTCCCTGTTTCCCTTCTTCCTTCCTTTATTCCCCACTTTACAAATTACTGAGACAATAATCTCTCCCCAGTAATCCTGGAGCATTGGCTGTTAGGAACTTCTAAGGGATGAGTATAAAAATCATGAGAAGGGTGTATTTTTCTGCATCAACACCCACAGACTTATGCATACAAATGATACAAAGAGCCTTAGAGCTGGAACTAGCTCTGTGCTATTTTTTCCTTTTTCAGATGTGGAAAGTGAAGACAGAGGGGTAAAGAAATGTTTCTTAGGGCACCCTGGACCTGGACTCACAACCCCAGCCCAGTATCCTCCCTTCTTGAGGGCTGCCTCTAACCCAGGCAGTTACTCTGCTTTGTGCTTTAGGTGCACCAACATATTTATTCTTCCTAAAGACTCTATGATAGAGATTCTGTTATACCCACTTTACAGTGAGGAAACTGAGCAACATGGAGGTTAAGTCAAATCACTTGCCTTCATCCCTCTCGGGTGTCTCTGGACTCCTGTGACTGACAGATGGAGCTGTCTGCACTGAGCTCGTGGGGAATCCTCTCTCATCCCAGCTGTGCTTGTTGCAGCAGCAGGATGTAGGAGGAGGAGAGGATGTGTTCCCTGCCTTACACGGGGTAGCATCTTATTTTGCAGGAATAGGACATCAAACTTGGAAAATAGCTTTGATACAATACTAAAGTCAAGCCAGGACCAAATACACTAGCAATGGAGGGGAGGCTATTATTTACAGAAGCTTTCCTTTTTTTTTCTCACTTAATCCTCACAATAACTTTTATGGCCATTCTGCAGACGAGAAAACTGAGGCTCTGAGGACTGTGGCAGAACTGGTACTCATTCATGTGAGATCTATCTGGCTCTAAAGTCCAGGGTCCTTCAGCTACAGAATTCTTCATTTACCCATTCATTTATTCTAAAGTTTTATTTATTTATGTATTTAATTATTTATCTATTTGGAATGAACACACTAACATGGATCAGGAGCTACACTAAGAGCTGAGGATACAGAGATAAATTTTTTAAAAAAGTTCCTGATATCATGAAACTCACATTCTAAAGGGGAAGACAGACAATAAACAGAGAGATGAATACATATTTAATTTCACAGAGTGGTGATGCTTCAGAGGAAAATAAAGCAAGGAGGCTCCAGAGCAAGGAGGCAGAGAATGAGGACTCTTCTGATACAAGGACACCATGGGGAAACATCTAGAAACACTGCTGATGAAGTGGTGTGTGCAAGGTATTCTCACATCTTGAGTTTCATGGCTCAGTATAACTATGGAAAAATTCATGGGCAGACATAGAAGCTGACATTTTGATTTGTAAACATTTTCATAAAAATACATAAATACATTAAATCACCCAAACAACTTCCATATTCTATCACCAAGAATTCGTAAAGGACACTTTAACACCCCACCTCAAGTGTCAATATATTTAACTTCATGAAAAATTAACTTCACTGAACTTATTTTTCTCATTTTGTTGCAGATGGGGGAATACTCGACCATGAACTCCTGTTTAAAAACCACTAATTCTGCCCATAGGTGTCTGAGCTCAGAAGAGAGTCTGAAATTGCTTTCTAGTAGTTTAGTGATAGTGGTAGTATTAGCTAATATTTATGGAATTCTTTTAATGTTCTAAGTGATGTGCCAAAAGCTCTTCATTCACAATTGAGTTGAATTCTCGCAGCAACCCCGTAAGCTGGGCACACGGGCTAAGTACTACATCTTTTTTTCTGGTGGAGAAGCTGAGACTTTAACAGGTGTGGTAGATTCCCAAAGACATAGCTGATAAGTTGGAGAACAAGACTCAAGCCCAAGTTCAAGCGAGAGACAATCCTATTGAACAAAGGAGGGATTTAAACTTGGGCTCTGTTGAGTGCTGTGAGAGGATAGAAGTACATGTTTGGTATTGTGTTGCTGCTATTGCTTTTGGTAGATTGAGGATAGGCCATACATTTCTTTTGCATTCTGCCATAGGGGACAACTCTTGTTTAGCCTTTCCAGTGCCCATTCCCCCTATTTCTAGTAATAGCATCGTTATTTCACTTTGGGGGCTACCTCATCCTGATGACTATACTTTTGGTGAGACTATCACTCATGATGCCCATTCTCCCCTGGCCAAGGAGTGGGCAGGCGACATGAGTGAGACCATTCAGAGTCTTGCCGTGGAGGTTGACGGTTGAGCAGAGGAACACAATTGCTGAAAACAGATGATGTTGAAGCATCCCAAACCAGAGCCCTCTCTGGAGAAGAGACTGTTCCTTAGTCCTTACTGCCTGAATTCAAGGAACTGCTTTGATCCATGTCTGCTTCTTTTTAGTTCTTTTTTTTCTTACACTCATCTTTTTTTTCTTTTTTAACATCTTTACTGGAGTATAATTGATTTACAATGGTGTGTGAGTTTCTACTTTATAACAAAGTGAATCAGCTATACATATACATATATCCCCATATCCCCTCCCTCTTGCGTCTCCCTCCCACCCTCCCTATCCCACCCCTCTAGGTGGTCACAAAGCACTGGGCTGATCTCCTTGTGCTATGTGGCTGCTTCCCACTAGCTATCTGTTTTACATTTGGTAGTGTCTATACGTCCATGCCACTCTCTCACTTCACCCCAACTTCCCCTTCCCCTTCATGTGTCATCAAGTCCATTCTCTATGTCTGCGTCTTTATTCCTGTCTTGCCCCTAGGTTCTTCAGGACAATTTTTTTTTTTTTTTTAGA
Organism: Monodon monoceros; assembly: GCF_005190385.1. Classification (NCBI taxonomy): domain Eukaryota; kingdom Metazoa; phylum Chordata; class Mammalia; order Artiodactyla; family Monodontidae; genus Monodon; species Monodon monoceros. The sequence goes on along the minus strand of NW_021703770.1, from coordinate 10,443,797 downwards.
TTCCATATATATGTGTTAGCATACAGTATTTGTTTTTCTCTTTCTGACTTACTTCACTCTATATGACAGACTGTAAGTCCATCCACCTCACTACAAATAACTCAATTTCATTTCTTTTCATGGCTGAGTAATATTCCATTGTATACATGTGCCACATCTTCTTTATCCATTCATCTGTTGATGGACACTTAGGTGGCTTCTGTGACCTGGCTATTATAAATTGTGCTACAATGAACATTGTGGTACATGACTCTTTTTGAATTATGGTTTTCTCAGGGTATATGCCCAATAGTGGGATTGCTGGGTCGTATAGTACTTCTATTTTTAGTTTTTTAGGGAACCGTCATACTGTTCTCCATAGTGGCTGTATCAATTTACATTCCCACCAACAGTGCAAGAGGGTTCCCTATTCTTCACACCCTCTTCAGCGTATATTGTTTGTAGATTGTTTGATGATAGCCATTCTGACTGGTTTGAGGTGATACCTTACTGTAGCTTTGATTTGCATTTCTCTAATGATTAGTTATGTTGAGCATCCTTTCATGTGTGTGTTGGCAATCTGTATATCTTCTTTGGAGAAATGTCTATTTAGGTCCTCTGCCCATATTTGGATTGGATTGTTTGTTTTTTTGATTTTGAGCTGCATGAACTTCTTGCATAATTTGGAGATTAATCCTTTGTCAGTTGCTTCGTTTGCAAATATTTTCTCCCATTCTGAGGGTTGTCTTTTCATCTTGTTTATGGTTTCCTTGGCTGTGCAAAAGCTTTTAAGTTTCATTAGGTCCCGTTTTGTTTATTTTTGTTTTTCTTTCCATTTCTCTAGGATGTGGGTCAAATAGGATCTTGCTGTGTTTTATGTCATAGAGTGTTCTGCCTGTGTTTTCATCTAAGAGTTTTATAGTGTCTGGCCTTACATTTAGGTCTTTAATCCATTTTGAGTTTATTTTTGTGTATGGTGTTAGGGAGTGTTCTAATTTCATTCTTTTACATGTAGCTGTCCAGTTTTCCCAGCACCACTTATTGAAGAGGCTGTCTTTTCTCCATTGTATGTTCTTGCCTCCTTTATCAAAGATAAGGTGACCATATGTGCGTGGGTTTATCTCTGCACTTTCTATCCTGTTCCATTGATCTATATTCCTGTTTTTGTGCCAGTACCATACTGTCTTGATTACTGTTGCTTTGTAGTATAATCTGAAGTCAGGGAGACTGATTCCTCCAGCTCCATTTTTCTTTCTCAAGATTGCTTTGGCTATTTGGGGTCTTTTGTGTTTCCATACAAATTGCGACATTTTTTGTTCTAGTTCTGTGAAAAATGCCATTGGTAGTTTGATGGGGATTGCACTGAATCTTTAGATTGCTTTGGGTAGTATAGTCATTTTCACAATGTTATTCTTCCAATCCAATAACATGGTATATCTCTTCATATGTTTGTATCACCTTTAATTTCTTTCATCAGTGTCTTATAGTTTTCTGCATACAGGTCTTTTATTTTCTTAGGTAAGTTTATTCCTAGGTATTTTATTCTTTTTGTTGCAGTGGTAAATGGGAGTGTTTCCTTAATTTCTCTTTCAGATTTTCATCATTAGCGTATAGGAATGCAAGAGATGTCTGTGCATTAATTTTGTATGCTGCTACTTTACCAGATTCATTGATTAGCTCTAGTAGTTTTCTGGTAGCATCTTTAGGATTCTCTATGTATAGTATCATGACATCTGCAAACAGTGACAGTTTTACTTCTTCTTTTCTAATTTGTATTCCTTTTATCTCTTTTTCTTCTCTGATTGCTTTGGCTAAAAGTTCCAAAACTATGTTGAATAATGGTGGTGAGAGTAGGCAACCTTGTGTTGTTCCTGATCTTAGTAGAAATAGTTTCAGTTTTTCACCATTGAGAATGATGTTGGCTGTGGATTTGTCATATATGGTCTTATTATGTTGAGGTAAGTTCCCTCTATGCCTACTGTCTGGAGGGTTTTTATCATAAATGGGTGTTGAATTTTGTCAAAAGGTTTTTCTGCATCTATTGAGATCATCATATGGTTTTACTCCTTCAAGTTGTTAATATGGTGTATCACATTGATTGGTTTATATTGAAGAATCCTTGCATTCCTGGGATAAACCCCACTTAATGATGGTGTATGATCCTTTTAGTGTGCTGTTGGATTCTGTTTCCTAGCATTTTGTTGAGGATTTTTGCATCTATGTTCATCAGTGATATTGGCCTGTAGTTTTCTTTCTTTGTGACATCTTTGTCTGGTTTTGGTATCAGGGTGATGGTGGCCTCATAGAATGAGTTTTGGAAGTGTTCCTCCCTCTGCTACATTTTGGAAGAGTTTGAGAAGGATAGCTGTTAGCTCATCTCTAAATGTTTGGTAGAATTCGCCTGTGAAGCCATCTGGTCCTGGGCTTCTGTTTGTTGGAAGATTTTTAATCACAGTTTCAATTTCAGTGCTTGTGTTTGGTCTGTTTATATTTTCTATTTTTTCCTGGTTCAGTCTCAGAAGGTTGTGTTTTTCTAAGAATTTGTCTATTTCTTCCAGGTGTCCATTTTATTGGCATATAATTGTTTGTAATAATCTCTCATGATCCTTTGTATTTCTGCAGTGTCAGTTGTTACTTCTCCTTTTTCATTTCTAATTCTGTTGATTTGTGTCTTCTCCCTTTTTTCTTGTTGAGTCTAGCTAATGGTTTATCAATTTTGTTTATCTTCTCAAAGAATCAGCTTTTAGTTTTATTGATCTTTGTTATCATTTCCTTCATTTCTTTTTCATTTATTTCTGATCTGATCGTTATGATTTCTTTCCTTCTGCTAACTTTGGGGGGTTTTTTGTTCTTCTTTCTCTAATTGCTTTAGGTGTAAGGTTAGGTTGTTTATTTGAGATTTTTCTTGTTTCTTGAGGAAGGATTGTATTGCTATAAACATCCCTCTTAGAACTGCTTTTGCTGCATCCCATAGGTTTCGGGTCATCGTGTTTTCATTGTCATTTGTTTCTACGTATGTTTTGATTTCCTCTTTGATTTCTTCAGTGATCTCTTGCTTATTTAGTAGCATACTGTTTAGCCTCCATGAGTTTATATTTTTTATAGTTTTTTTTCCTGTAATTGATATCTAGTCTAATAGCACTGTGGTCGGAAAAGATACTTGACACGATTTCAGTTTTCTTCTTTTTTTGCAGTACGCGAGCCTCTCACTGTTGTGGCTTCTCCCATTGCAGAGCACAGGCTCCAGACGCGCAGGCTCAGCGGCCATGGCCCATGGGCCCAGCCACTCCGCGGCATGTAGGATCTGCCTGGACCGGGGCACGAACCCATGTCCCCTGCATTGGCAGGCAGACTCTCTACCACTGTGCTACCAGGGAAGCCCGATTTCATTTTTCTTAAATTTATCAGGGCTTGATTTGTGACCCAAAATATGATCTATCCTGGAGAATGTTGCATGAACACTTGAGAAGAAACTGTATTCTATTGTTTTTTGATGGAATGTCCTATAAATATCAATTATGTCCGTCTTGTTTAATGTTGGTGCATTTAATGTTGTCCCAGAGGTCACTGAGACTCTCCTCAATTCTTTTCATTCTTTTTCTTTATTCTTCTCTGCTGTAGTTATTTCCACTATGTTATCTTCCAGGTCAACTATCCATTCCTCTGCCTCAGTTATTCTTCTATTGATTCCTTCTAGAGAGTTTTTAATTTCATTTACTGTGTTGTTTATCAATGTTTGTTTGCTCTTTAGTTCTTCTAGGTCCTTGTTAAACGTTTGTTGTATTTTCCCCGTTCTATTTCCAAGATTTTGGATCATCTTTGCTATCATTACTCTGAATTCTTTTTCACGTAGACTGCCTATTTCCTCTTCATTTGTTAGGTCTGGTGGGTTTTTACTTTGCTCCTTCATCTGCTGTGTGTTTCTCTTTCTTCTCATTTTGCTTAACTTACAGTGTTTGGGTTCTCCTTTTCACAGGCTGCAGTTTCATAGTTCCCATTGTTTTTGGTGTCTGCCCCCAGTGGGTAAGGTTGGTTCAGTGGGTTGTGTAGGCTTCCTGGTGGAGGGGACTGGTGCCTGTCTTCTGGTGGATGAGGCTGGATATTTTCTTTCTGGTGGGCAGGACCGCATCCGGTGGTGTGTTTTGGGGTGTCTGTGAACTTATTATGATTTTAGGCAGCCTCTCTGCTAATGGGTGGTGTTGTGTTCCTCTCTTGCTAGTTGTTTGGCATAGGGTATCCAGCACTGGAGCTTGCTGGTCGTTGAGTGGAGGTGGGTTTTGGGGTTGAGACGGAGATCTCTGGGAGAGCTTCGCTGATTGATATTATGAGGGACCGGGAGGTCTCTGGTGGATCAGTGTCCTGAACTCGGCTCTCCCACCTCAGAGGCTCAGACCTGACACCCGGCCAGAGCACCAAGACCCTGTCAGCCACACGGCTGAAACTTTACTTCCCAGGAGCTTGGGGTATTTTCTGAGAAGCCAGGAGATACCACAGAAATCTTCTTGCCCTGGCTCTCCACAAAACTGTGAATCTGAGGTCAGATACTATGATTCAATAATTCTTGTGCCTCATCTGGTTGTGCCTGGCGACACACTCCCAGTGCTGAAAGTCATGCCATCTGTGAGGCCATTTGCAGGCCTGTGTGAGACACCTGCCATTTTCCCCACATTAAAGCATTTTTAAGGCATCTTTCCACTCTAATTCAGTGTACCTACTGTAGTTGCTTTTTAATCTAGCAATCTCACTTGTAGGAATCTTTCCCTGAAGATACACAACCACAGATCTGGCACCACCTTGGAGCCGAGGAAGAAAACCTTGCACTCATCTTTATTCCTTCTAACAAATTTCTTTTATGGCTTAGATTACACAGAGTCTGTCTCTGTTGCTTGCAACCTGGTGGCAGAGCCTGGAGATTGGAAACCCAGGCTCTTAAATCAGATGAACCTCTCTTCTTATCCTAATTCTGCTGTTTACTAAGTATGTGACATTGGACAAGCTGCTCAAACTTGCCAAGTATGTTTTCTTACCTATGAAATGGGGATAATAAAGGTATTGAAAAAATGAGCCACTGCATGTAAATGATTTGTTTAGTAGAGTGCTTTCCTTATCAACTCCTTAATAAACATTAGCTGCTCTGGTGTACCTTGGCAAATCAAAGAGAAGTATGTTCTCCCCACTTCAATTCAGGGCCAGATAGTTTGTACAATATTAAATATAGATAGATAACAGAAAAAAATCACACGAATGGAATTTTACACAATCAGAACTAAGGATAAACTGAAAACAAACAAAAGCAGAAGAATATGGAGGATTTATTGGACTAGAGATTTTGCAGATTTCAGACCATTAAGAACTCACAGAATCATAGGATCCAGTGTCTTGATTTCAAGTATTTAAAGGATTCAATTCCCATTTTACAGCTGAGGTAACTGCTGACCTTTCATTCAATGAATATTTATTGAGAACCAGTTGTGAGTCTGGCATTGTGCTAGGTTCATGGGATAAAGAGGAGAAAGATACAGCCAGGAGTGGAATCTGGGTTGCATCCAGAAACACAAGGATGCATGGATGCAACAAGCATATCTGAATAATAGCAGGAATACTGGGTGCCCAATCAGGAAATCTGATTGATACTAATGACCTCTGCTACCTACGGCAACATTAAGCTACAGGAACAAGTAAAATCTCTAACATTTAAGTGGTTTAGCATAAAGTTAGTTTTGTTTTGTTTTGCTTTTTCTCACAGAACTGTTCTGTACAGGTATTCTTGGTTAACAGGTAATGTTTGCCACTTGATGATTCAGTGATGTAGATTTTTTTCCCCATCTTGTGGAATCATCATCCTCAAGGGCCTCAGGAGCTTCTGTGTCTAGTCAGGAAATGGAGGAAAGGGAGATTGGAAAAAGGCACAGCTGTTTCTTAACCTGAGATAGTTAAGGTGGCTGAAAAGCCTGGAAGTGACACTTCTGGCTTTCCCACTCAGTCCATTGATGTGATCACATGGTCTCATTTGGATGCAGAGACAATGAGAAATGTGCTGTCCCCTTCCAGCAACAACTCTACAGTATGAAGGGGAGCAGAGCCATAGCTGAAGATCCAGCCGTCTCTGCCCCTCTGAAGACAAAACTCTCTGAGCTTCAGTTCTTTAATATTAAAATGATGGCTTTGACCTCAAGATGACATATTCTATGGTTCTAAAAGTTTATGAAAGCTAAAAGATGTTGGGTCTTTATTTGACTCATCAAATTTCTGATCCCATTTATCCATCAACTTAGACACACACACACACACAGAGTTGAAAACAGAGGGAGTATTGAATCATTATATGTTAGTAGCTTGGTAATTCTTTGTAGTGTTTATCTAGTAATACTCTACATACCTTAGTTTAATACCACACACAGCATACCTTGAAAGGTAAATATTTTATGTTTACATATATTTGTGTGTATTGGGAGATGTATGAAGTCCATCTTATCTCAGGAAATTCTGGCTTTATTCATCGTGAGGAGCAAAATAGTCTGATACTGTGGCTATCATTGAAACTGTGAGCTTTGAATCTGAGATTAATTTTTTCTCTTTCTTCCCCTGCCTCTCATTCTCCTTTTTACCCTCCTGTTTCTCCTCTTCTCTCATTTTTCATTTTCTTGAGCAGCTGAAGAGACACCTAAAATGAACTGACTCCATGAGGGTTAGTTCACACAACGTAAATCAGGAGCTAGGAATTTAAATGTGACTCTACGAGTATGCAAATTAGACTAGGCTTCATATCACGCCAAACAGCTGCCAAGAAAATTAAAGGGAAATTAAATCTTACTTCCAACTTTTCCCTGCATTTGTACTTTTGTGGACTTGAACTGACCATTTTGATTGTTACCAGTGTTTCTGTGCTAAGTGGACTTGACCTCTGTATTCTGCCAATAGTTTCCAGCCATGGTTTGTATAAACATTGCATTTATCCCATGTGTTAATTCACTTCAAACTTGAACTCAAAATTGTGATGGCAAGCAGTCATTTTCTCCTTTGTCAGCTGTTTCAATCAATCATTGACCCAAAGGTTGGAAATAGAGCTGACAATACTACCTCTGAGATCCTATCTATCTATCTATTCACTAGGATTGTTTTAAATAATAATGTATTGATATCATGGCTTGGTAAAAATCTGCAAACCAATTTCCTTCTCCCTCCCATGGCCATGCCTACTAGGGACAAGTCTCTGTAGACACTAGGCAATTAAGCAGTAATATGTCAGTTCTCTTTCCAGTAGTGGAGACAGAGATGCAAAAATGATGTATGCAATAGTTAAGGAACCTCCAAGATCACATTGCTTAGAACTTACAAAGCCAGGATTTCACACTGAGACAAAATGATGTTGTGGAGGTGACCACTGACAGGCAGAGGGGCAGCAAGTCCTTGTCCCTAAAGTAGGACTCCTCTGTTGGGATCACATAACATGAACATCTCATTTTGGGAAGGCTTCTGAACCCACTTCATTCATTGCTCTTACTTAATAGATGAGACGACTGATGTCTATCAAGGGGCATGTCACCCAGCTAGATATTAGGATTCAGGTCTCCTGGTCCCCAAGGCAGTGCACGCTCCATTATTCCAGAATCAATTCATGACACTGGAAGAGGTTCTTCCAAACTCTAGGCTTTATTTGCTAGTTCTTTGCTTTTTAAAAATAAACTATGATAGTGTGGGCTTTGGTCTAAAATGATCTCTATTCCTGGTCAAATCTTGCTTTCCTCCCTGAGATTGAATTGTCTGTTTATTCAGTTTTTACTGAGTACTTGTTGGTCTCGTATTCTGGATTTTAGCACAGAGGTAACAGAGCCGGCTCTGTTGTTTACTAGATATTTGGTCTTGGGGGAATCATGTAATTTATCTTTTTTCTTTCCTTTCTCCCACCTCTAAAATGGGGCAGCTATGAACACTTATCTGATAGGGTTGGTTGTTGTAATAATAAAATAAGTTGTATATGGAAAGGTCTTAGAAGAGTGACTAGTGAGTATGAGATAATATAATACCCTTATGTGAGGATGTTATAATCTAATGGAGGAAACTGGCATTAGAGATATTTTAAAAACTAAGTGCCAAGTGTTATGTTAGAGGGAGACCCAGGGTCCTGGGAGGCCATACAGGACACTTTACCCAGGCGGGAGGAAGTGGGGACTCCAAGAGTCCAGGAAGATGACTCATCTGAACCAAGTCCTGGGGAGGGCATTCTGGAGAGGAAAGACCTGCAGGGGAGAAGAGCTTGGCACTTCCTGGGTGCAAGTAGCTCCATGTGCTCCTTTATAATCAGAGTGATGGGTGGGGAAAGGGGCCAGAGTTTGATGAGCCAGGAGAAACGTGGAGGTCAGATCACATGGAGCCTTGTGTGTCATGCTAAGGAGTTCAGACTTGGTCTTCAAGCCAAGATAATCCAATAGTCTGCAAAATCATTCATACCAGCTGTTTTGTGATGGGAAGCATGGGGAAGAGAATCAAGATTCACCGAATGCAGGTTAAGCCCTGTATACTTTATTTAGTTTCTCTAACTTAATCCTCATGACAGCTCTACATAGGAAGCATGCTTACAGCTGAATAAACTGAGTCTTAGAAAGATCAGCTTCCAGGAGGTTACGTAATTAGTGGCAGAGCTGCGATTTGTATTATTCCATCAGACTGTGGAATTTTCTTCTGCCATGTATGATACATTAATTCCCCAAAAAAAATCCATATAAAAGCTGAATGAATAGGACTGAAGAAACCCAAAACTTTGCATGTGATATGGAGGAGTTTTGTTCCACGAATCCAAAAGCATCACTAAAGTTTTTAATTATTTAAACATTATTTAAAACATTAACAATTGGTTTGAACATTAAATGAAAATAGTAGAACTCATGTCTTATACAATTGCTTGCCTCCAAAACCTACTTTTTTAGCTTACTTAAAGTGACATTCGGTAAGAAGAAGAAATTTATTTTAAAATGCAGAAGAACGACTTGCTGGTGGTGGTTTCGTGAGACTGCGTAGGGAATTCAGCGGGAGACAGCGACGGTGACTTCAAAAGGACTTTACAGGATTTCATGAAACGTTTGTCAGGTGAGACTTAAGTATGAGACCATTTCTCTTCTTGACAAGGGAACACAAGGCAAGCTCATCTCTGATAACTGCTCTCTGCTTCCATAAACTTCTTAGTCTTTGGAGCCCTGGAAGGGGTTTTGGTGCCAATTTTCATAATTTCCATACTTTTTAAAGATTTCTCCATGTCTTTCAATAAGCCTCATTTTTCAAGACAGTCCCAGATGATCTATTTCCAGAATTTCCCATATGTTCTTTAATTTGGTACTCACTCTTCACAATTGAACATCCAGACCACCAGCTTCAGTCCACCGGGGATTCCGATATAATCAAAGATTCCCTGCTTTCAGGACACCGAGTGGTTTTTATCTTTGTCTCAGTTGTTGAGCAGCTAGTGTCAGTGCTTACGTTTTTGCGCTTCCCACTCATCTTTATAAAACGCCAGGGCAAATTGCAGTAAAACACTGAAATGATTGCACAAGCAAGGCTGCAAAGGCCAGTGATGCTGCAGAATATATCTGGATTCCGATTATGAGGCGGAGTTAACGATGTCCATGTGAAAAGCCAATATGTAGAAATCCAGAATCGCTGTAATGAATTTATTCAGTCAACACACTGTCTTAGGGTGACTTTCCCAGAAGCAGATTCTAACACTAGGATTTGTGTGAAAGTGACTTATTTTAGGGAGTGTTCACATTAAGCCTGCAGGAGATTGGGGAAACAGGACAGGGAAAGGAGGGATGCCAATCAAGGGTATACACTTACTTTGGACACAATAAGAAAATAAGCTAAGATGGTCCCATGGAGGGGAACTTTGCTCACTCCTATAGGTGAGTAGTGCAGGCAGTGTAGATCATACCCCAGAGTTGTCCTGTCCGGGGATAAGGGAGCTGGAGTATTTATATGCACTACCCCACTCCCTGGTCATTGGCCTGGGTTATCCAAATTCCTAGTCTTCAGTTCTCTTCATTACAGGCAAATCCAGCTGGCTTTCAGCAGCCCTGAGGGCAGTCCTCCAAAAAGAGAAGCAAGTGCTGGCCGTTGAGGGTGACAGGCCTCTGGGCAGATGTGTGCACAAAAATGGTAAAGGGATCTAAGGGATTGTGGATGAGACCCTCTGCCAGACACTCTCCCAGGATGCAATGGAGGAAAGGGCAAACATTCTCTCTATCTCCTCTCACGGAGCTTAGAGTTGGGTAGGAGGAAAATAGGCAATGACAAACCAATAGCAGATTGTTATATACATGCAGTGAAAAAACTAAGCAAGGGGCTGATTTGGATAAGAAATCTACTGTACATAGATGGTCAGTAAAGGATTTTCTCTAGTGGTGACTTTTAAACTGTGGCCTAAAGGATGAAAAGGAGTAAACCTTGGACAAGACAGGAGGGGAATTTTTCCATGTATAGGGCTCACATATGCAAAGTCCCTGCAGTGGGAAAGACAATGGCATGTACCATGAACTGAGAGAAGACCAGAGAGGCTGGAGCCCAGAGCCTGAAGCGTGATGGTAGCCCAGTTATCTGTTGCCACTTAACAAACCACCCCCAAAATTAGTGGCTTAAGATATGTCTTGCCACCATAGTCATTCTGGGGGCTGGATGGGGACTGCTCTGGCAGCTGCTACTGGTTCTTGGATGGGCCATGGCTCTCATAGGCTAGTTTGAGCTTCTTCATGTGGAAGCAGTATTTGAGAGAATGAAGGAGAAGCTACAATGTCCCTTGAGGCCCTGCTTCAGAAGACACACAGTATCACTTCCACCAAATTCTACTGGTCAAACTAGTCACAGACCAGCCCAGAATCAAGAGATCAGGAAAATGACTTCACTTCTTGATGGGGGGCATTGCAAAGTATTTGTGGCCTTTTAAAAATCTACCACAGGGGCTTCCCTGGTGGCGCAGTGATTGAGAGTCCGCCTGCCGATGCAGGGGAAATGGGTTCGTGCCCCAGTCCAGAAAGATCCCACATGCTTGCGTACCACAAAAAAAAAAAAAAAAAAAAAAAAAAATCTACCACAGGAAGAGGCTATGACTTGAGATGTGCTGGGGCTCATATCAAGCAGGTCCTTGTGGGCCATGGTAAGGTGTGTAGATTGTGGAAATTTAAGTGTCTAGTAACTAGTATCCATACTCATCCTCGATCAAGATCTAAACGAATATGGAAATACTTTAAAGGTGTTAAGATGCCTGGACATCAAAATTTTCCTTTATCTCTTAGGATGTGGTTTGTATCTGTGGACACATGAAGTCTCTAATAGAGAACCATGGAATTAAGCAGAATTACCCATCTGGTCACTGACAAAACTCTTCAGTTATTAGATGCATGATCTTGAGCAAATTGCTTAACTTCATTATGTTATTGAGAATAAAATGAAGCAATGCTTTCTAAGTGTTTAGTCCAGTACATGACAGGGGACGAGTGTTCAGTAAAGCCTGCAGCTGTTATTAATAAAAACACGTAGCTCTGGGTCAATGATTTACACAGAGTTCATGGAAGGTGGTAAACCCGCTGTTTTCTTCTTCCCTTATCCTCTTTTTGAAAAGACACTATTCCTCCTTTTATCACAACCCTTTCTTCCCTTTTCTCCAACATTTTTGGCATTTACTCACATAGATGTTTGGAGCATAAGAATGAAAGGAACTTCAGCAGAGAAAAATTTGCAGATCTTGACAAGTAGACCCTTGGTTTATTATCCTACTGAAGGAAATAGTGAATTTTAACAAAAATAATCAATAAATCTCATTCTTTTATTCCGTTATGAAGACAAAAACCATGAGAAGTGATATTTGGCATCATCTGGTGTAACTGCCTCTAAGAAGACAGACAGTGAAATATTTCCTCTCAGGAAGATTCCACTAAACACACATATGTATATGATACAGACTCTCAGACCTGCACATCCAAACAACTAATTGTTTCTGTCTTTAACACTTTGTATTGCAAGCAATTCACAGATTCTATAATTTATTGGATATCACTGTTCATACAGAAATGATGGTGGTTATCGCAGACATATTTATGGACCTGGCTAATACTAAGTATTTAAAGTGTTATTGGAGATTTACAATTCTGTCATGGTAGTTCAAAAGCAGACATACATAAAAGAATGTGGTGTATGTGTTCCAATAAAACTTTATTTACAAAAACCCCCCACAAACGTTATTGGGGATTTCAATCTAGGTAAGTGACTTCCACCAAGCACCCAGAGATATGTAATTTGCTGTCCCCTTCCAGAGTGAGCTAGCCAGATGGGGAACAAGTATTGCATGGCTGAATGAAAAGGAAACAGAATAGCAGAAATAACCTCCATCCCTAAAGAGCAATGACCTATGAAACAGCTAAAGGGAATAAGGAAATGAAGTTTCTCAATTAAAAAGGAGAGCGAGAAAGAACGCGCACAAAGAGAGGTAGATGGGAGACCAAGGCACTGAGACACTGTAAGTCCATTGAGAGACGACAAACACTCTTGGAAATCAGCTTCCCTTGGATGCTTGTTGTATTTACATCTCTTCCTTAATTTCCTCTGTTTCCTGCAAAAATAACAGTTTATTTCAGAATATCCTTTTACAGTATCTAGGATACATTTATATTACTTTATCTGATTTTCATAGTTTTATGAGTTTGGCCTTATTTCCATCTCCAGCTTACACATGAGGATACTGAGGCTCTGAATAGGTAAGCAACGTACCCCTGCCATGTGACTTGTAATGAGCAAAGCTAGGAATCATTCTCAGAGCATCCAATTCGAGACAGGTATGCTTCTTACAATGCCAGAGTGCCTGTGACAGCAATTCCTCCCCTCCAACCAAAGATCATATTTTCCTTGGTGGAAAACCATGTTTTATACTTTCCTCTGTATTCTCTGGAGGGACTTGCACCTTGTGCACACATGGTTGGAACTCAATATACGTTGATTAATGGAAAGTTTTATTGGGCTGGAAGCAAATGGACACTCCTTTCCTGCTTTCCTACTCCTAGCTCCAAACGCTTTTGATACTCTCATCTTAGTCTTAGAAATTCTCCTCTTAAAAAGGACGTTTACAGCAAGTGCGTGGCAGGACCACAGTTCACATCCAGGCAGGCTGATTGCAAAGCCCATGATTTTACCAGTTCATTCCTTGTTCAGTCATTAAAATTCTCTGAACCCCAGAGTTTTTCATCTTTAACTTGGGGCTACTTTGTTTACCTCAGACAGCGGGTGTAAGGGTGAAATCCAATTATAATCTAGCCCCTTAGCAAAGTTCCAGGAACTTAACGAGCACTGGTTAAATGGTAGCTACTGTTGTCTTTGTTGTTGGCATTGTTTGTCACTAGCTTTCAACTTTTTGAAACAAAGTTCAAAAGTTGAACAAACAAAGTTGATTCAAAAATCAACATTTTGTTTGAAAATTTCACAAAACAATGAGTCTAACCGCTTCCTTTCTAGGTTCTCTCTGTTTAGGACATTTCTACTTTCATCTGTCTTGTTCATGCCTACATAACCATGTCAAGTCACAGTCCTGTCAGCCAAGAGTTCACAATTTATCCTCACCTCTCATTCTCAGTTACTCTTTCACATTTTTCCGCTGGCCAAACAGCATAGAGTTAGCTCAGCTACAACATTTAGCATGCAAACTGTGACATTCTTGAGACTCAAAGGAGAGTCCAGATATTGGGACCATTCAGGGCAGACCGGATCATGTGATCATCCTACCCAGAATCCTTTGCAGGACTTGAAATTCATCAATTTGTTCCTTTAGGTTTTGGTATTGATTTGTGGGGGAAGCACGTGTCCTGTCAATCCAAATGATGCCTTACAGTAAGAAAAACAAACAAACAGAAAACCACAAAAAGGATTTCTAGCCATTTCCTCTGGGTAGTCTTACATCACTGGACAGCTTGAGCCTTTTTACTTAAAAGTGTGTTGTCCTTTATAGCCAGGCTGGATGTTACACTACAGCCCTACTGTTGTTCAAATACTGAGACGTTTTCATCCTGTTTGGTAAGTGGCTGCTGGCCTGAGCCTCCCATGTGCCCACCACCACCATGCTGGCTCCACCAACCTCTCCTCCAGGACTCTCAGACCTCCCAACATCCAGCAGCGAAAGAATTGATATCTTTCCCAACCCAGTGACGAGAGTTCATTATAGCTGTTTGATGGCCATGCTAGTGAGCCTCACAAAAACTGGTTTCACAAGCACTGCCAGATTCTTGGCAGGATCAGGCTTGTTGCCCTACCAGAGCTCCTCTGTGGAGTGGGCAACACCAAGAGAGAAGTTCCATTACCCACTTCCCTGCAACCTGCCACTCAGTGGGCAGTGGCTCTCACATACCCTCCTTTATCCCAGTGTGCTTGTTGTTCAAAGGAGGCCCAGATATCAGCAGAGAACATGGTCCCTGTTATAGCTTAGTCATCCTAGTAAGACAATGCTCATCCATACCATTTTAGACAACATCCTTCAGTCCTAATTTTGTAATTAACCTACCATGGGATCATATACCAGCTCTTTAACAGCCTTTAAATTTAAGTCTCCCCAATGTTGGGCTTAGCACATAGGGTTGTTATGAAAGTTATAAGACAAAATGGGTGCTAAAGTGGTTTGCAAGTGGTTATTTATCAGTGTGTATAAGATGATAACGATACTGTTGTGATTATTACTACCCAGTGTTACCCCATGACCTACAGATCTGTTCTGAGGCAGTTTTCTATACCAATGTACATCTCATAGCATCTTAGAATGTCAGAGCAGTAAAAGATGTTAGAGATCATCTAGTCCAAAGACGGAAAACTGCCAATATTTTTTAACCACCTAGAAGATATTTTTTAAAAATTCATTTATCAGCATTAAAAATCCACAGATTTAAAAAAAATCTCATAATACAGGTTTCTGGCATCTTTTACAAAACGTAGCCTATGTTCCAAGTAAATTGTGCAGACTAAATATCAAACAGAGCTGAGAGGGGGATGCCTCTTTTACAAAGTACACATACATTGCAGCTTCTCAGCTTCCCACCCCCTCCCTTCCTGGACTCCCCATTTCCTGACATCAGGGGGCTTTTTAGGGACAGGTTCATTGTATGCACTTGAGTGGGGAACTTGCCCTCTGTCTCCTTTCCCTGTACCAAGTTTGACGGCTATTATAGATGAAGAAACTGAAGCCCCTCCAGTCCAGTCTTCCAATATCTGGCTTAGCACATAGGGTTGCTATGAAAGTTACAAGGCAAAATGGGTACTTCCTACATCCTCATTTACTACATTGTTTCTTGTTAGTGTTCTGGGCCCCAATCTATCTTATCAACCACATAAGAGGGACCATATCTTATATTTTAATTAAATTTATTTCCTTTTATATTTTCCATTCGTTTTATTTTGTATTAGTTTATTCTTAATCAGACACAGAGTTTACTACAGAGTGGTTTGAAAGAAAATATTGGCAGACTTTCTGCCTCTACTTATGTTTAATCTGTCTTCTAGGAAAAGGCTTTTAACCTTTCTTGAAAACAGACTACTTCCTAGGTCTCTGTAAAAATAGTATTATTACAACTGATTCTTTTATGTTATTGCCAATGGTAATTACTAGAGTGCTTACATATTCATGACCTCAATGGATCTGCAAAGACCTGTAAGATAGGGCTGGCAGATGACAGTCCCGCCTCAAACAAGCTAATATAAATAGATCCTCAAACTCTAAAGCTTTATGTACATTTTCTCTATTTTATCCCAACTTCTAAGAGCAGGAAATAATTGAGAAACACAAAAGAGATGAGACAAAACAAGATACAGGGTTGGGCTCTGAACCAGGTCTCCTGTTATTGTCCAGACAACTCTAGAAAGGTCCTGGGGAAAAACTGATTCCACATTCTTCACTTGTCACAAGCAGAAACCGAAGCCCAAAGGAAGAGAAGTTACTGCCTCAGCTTTCTGTTACAGATGAAAAAAACTAGTTTTAGAATAAGGAACTTCTACAACTTGACCAAGAGTTCGTTCCTGATTCTCAAACCAGTTTCCAAAGCACACGGTGAGATTTCTAGACAAGAAAATGTGAAGAAACTAAAAAAGGAGCTAAACTAGTAAATTTTCAAAAGGCTAATGCCATCGGTCTGTCTCAATGCATTTTAATGATGCATTGATTAATGCACAGTATTTTTCTCTGTTGCTGAAATTTTTTTTTAAAGTGAATCGATAAGTGTTTGTATATTCTGACTTTCCACCTTCCTTTGTCTTTCTTTGTACCCTAAACCTCTTATGCTCCCTCTTACTCTCTTCATCCAGGTATTTTCTCAGATCTCCTGCCCAATTTCATCTCTGCAGGGAGGCCTGGTGGAATGTAGACAGACATGCAGCCAGAGGGAGTTGAATTTAAACACCTCACTGGTCTCTTACAAGGTATGTCAAGTTGGGCAAATCATTCATCTGTGACATGCTAGTTTTTCTAGATGTACCATTATTACCTTAGTAATGTCCATCCCCTTTTTTGCTTGAGGGTCGATATGTACTCACTGACCCACTCTCCATGAACTATTTTTGAATCTTTGCCTCGCTTCGGTGTTTGTAGGATGTAATTACCTGAGCAGGTCACTTCCAAGGTCTAGGGGAAGCAGATAGAACTGAGAGAGTTCTGCAATTTACAAGCTGTGCACAAAACACTTTTTAAAAAATTCCTCATTGAGCTTCCTTCATTCACTCATTCATTAAGCACTTCTAACGTGGCAGACAGAGGAGGTACAGCCGTAAACAACATAGCAGGAAGACAGACAACAACCAGACAAACTAGGAGACTCTCAGACTGTGATGAGTAGTACCCAGTTTTGATGGGGCATGCCCTCCTGATATGCTCCCGGTGGGTCTTGCACAATTTTCCAATTTTGCCTTGTACCCTGTAATTGTTTGTGTATTTATTTCCTCCATCAGAACCCAAGCTTATGAAAAGAAGGGACCTTGTGGTTTTACTTCGAAATCCCCAGTTCCTACATGGTGTCAGCTCAGTAAAAGCTTGCTCACATTTTGAATACCAGCCTCATCCTTGGTTTCCTCTTATTTTTTCTCTACTCTTATTCCCTTTCGTCCTGAATTCTTAATATATTTTTACAGAATGCATGCGTTTTTATAAACTACCCTAAATCTTCTGGAATGAGATGAGTTTGTATAAGTCGACAGCAAACAAATAAGTAAATACAAACATAAAATACCTTAAGAGTGTGGAATGGGTGAGTAAATTAATAAGTATGTAAGCCTAGGTTAAACAAAGCATTTCAACTTTTGTTCAGCCAGCACTAGTTTAGGACTTACCATGGGGGACAGTAAAATAGGCAAGAGTGAAGACCTGTCAGATAGACTTGAGTCTGAATACAAACTTTCCAACTTCTAAAGAGTTTGGTGACTTCAGCAAAGTAGGTTAACTCTGCTGACCCTCAGGGTTCTCATATGAAAAATTAGGTTAACGGTATTGACCTCATCAGGCTCCTGAAAGCATTAGATAGTATTACGTACAAAGAACTCTGCACACAGTTGTCAAAGCCCACCTCTTTGAGTGCTAGTTTGTACCAGTGCTTTATTTATTAAAGACGGAGGTACAGAGTGGTTGATCAATCTACCAGCTTGTTACAATCTATCTAATGTTCTTAATCACTACTCTAGACTCTTAGAACCACAGAGTAGGTGCTCAATAAAAGGGAGCCACTGTAAGTATTAAGTTTATTACCTCTTATTGCATTATCTCTTTGGCAATATTTAGCAACCCACAGAAAAAGCATTTTATAAGAGACGAGAGAGCACAGATCAACACTACTGATGTAAAGGGTTATGACCTCAAACTTGGATGAACACATGCCCTTGTTTGCCAGGGACTCTCCCTGTTTGGTTTAACTGTCATTGTGTAAGAGTCCCCCCCGCCCCACTTTTTACAAAAAGATCCTGATTTATACAGTGACCCTATAAAACTGATTCACATCCAATGACAATGGTGGGCAAACAGAGGAAAGAGAAAGAAAGAGGAACACAAAGCAGTATCATTCTGTAAACGTCTTCTCACGCACACATCCTCAAAAGAGGCTCCGATTTATGTGTCCTGAATCATGGCAACGGGAGGCGTGTAAGATTTGTCACCTTGGATTTTGAGGGTCTAAATATTTATACTCTAAAACTACATCTTCACCTCTGAGAAATGATGGCGAGGTGGTATGTGAAGTATCGTGTTAATGGGAGGGCTACAAAAATCAATGGCAGGATTGGGGATGGGAGCCATTTAATCTCATTTCTGCAGCTAGACCTGCCAGCACATTTGTCTCTCTCAAGACTATGCACACAGGTCTATTAGGTGGCGGGCGTGCCATAATTCTGCTGTAATTGCAATAGCATTGTAAATTATCGTTATAACACCGTGGAGTAAGTGCGCCAGAGCTTTGGTTCATGGTTCTGTGTGTTCTCTGTGTGTGACCATTTATTTTTTGGAGATGGTACAAGTTGCTGTGGACATAAATATGCCCACATCCTCATGTCACATGATTACTGTGCTGTCTGCTTCTCTGATCAGCTTTGTGAGATCCTGCAATGAAGTAAGAGAGTGGAGCTGTGAGCTAAACTTAGCGTTACTACTAACTAGCTATGTGACCTCGTGAAAGTCATATTCCCTCCTTCACTTTCATGGTATATCAAGTAAGTGCATTGAATTGGATCACAGATTTCCAAATTTCAGCCATTTTGTTATCTCCTCATTTTGGGGGGGCCCTTTTTGCAAGTTATCTGTACTATTAATTTAAAAAAAGTATTTCCCTATGCACCATGCAAAATCACTGCATGCAAGTTGGTATAGAGAGGGAAGGCTGTTTTCTCCAGTTCTGAGAGTTTTCTGTCTCCATAAATGGAGACAGAAAACACAAATGTCTTCTTTTTTATAAGAGGCACTGGAAGTCTTTTCTTTCTGTTTCCAAAACTTGTGTTCTAGCTCACTGACACTCTTGGAAGATTTGGTGCCATGCCCCGGCAGACATACAGCTGGTGCCAAGAAAGTGCCTCTGATAGCTTCTCTTCCATATATCTACCACCGCTCACCGATACCCTCTTGCTTTGGAAGCCCCTGGGGTGACCCTAACAACACCATACCTCCCCAATCTCTTTCACTGCCTAACTCTTGCGACTGAAGGCAATTCTTGGGATTTGACTTCTGTACCTTTTGAAACTGAGTTTGGAGGCAATCTTGTCTTGTCCTTTTGTCCTTCAGGCAGGTCCCCACTATGCCATCTCTTCCCAATCCTCTCTTCTGCTTTTCTGGTACCACAGAGGCAATTCTAGAAATTTGCACTTAGGCAGATAACAAATCAGAGAATGAGAACCCCTTCTTAAAAGAACCCCTCCCAATAATTTGCACAATAATTCCGAAGTCTTTCTCCCTTCACTTCCCAAAAGCACTCTCCTGTACTGGACTCCCCTTTATATTGACAAGGCAGGTGTGGAGAGGGAGTGGAGGCCACTGTTTTTGGAGAAGCCAATTCTCTAACTTCTAGCTCTGCATAAACTTTTGAGAAGCTGCAGCCGTCAGTGGTTATCGTAATGAAAATAGTGACTATCTCTTTCGGCTTTAGCTGTAAGTAGTAGCTAACTTAACACAGCACCCAGAGCGATCATTTAAAATGAAATAGAAATCAGATCTTATCACTTCTCTGCTTGATACTCTTCAACATTTTCTCCTCTCACTCAGAGAAAAAGATAAAATCCTTAAAATGATATTCAAAGCCATGTATACACTGGCCCCCATTAAAATCTCTGGTTGTATTTCCTTCCGCTCACCTCTATCTTCGAGCAATCTGGCCATGCGGGGCTCCATACAGTCTCGAAAAAGCCAAGACATTTCTGTCTTTTAATGTTTCTCCTTCCTTCTGCCTGGGATATTTGCATGGCATTCTCCCTCACCTATAGGTCCCTGCCCAAGTGTCCAAGGGACACTGTGTCCATGTGTTCAAGGGAAACTATGAAGCCTTCCCTGACTACCCTACCTAAGGCAGCAACCTCTCTTTCCTTTGGCATGCTCTATCTCCCTTACTGTGTTTTATTTTTCTCCATAGTTTATCTTTTGATCTATAATATGCTTCTGTTTGTCTTTTTGTTTGTTGTCCATTTCGCCTCTTCAGAATGAAAGTTGACAAGGACAGAGAGTTCTGTCTGCTTTCTCTACTGTTGCACACTCAGTACTAGGCCAGTGCCTGACACAGAATGGCATTCAGTAACGTTTACTGGATACATCTGAATAGGTAAATGGTTGAATTAAGCCTGTTACTTTTCCACCCTTCCTAGTATGTTTCTACCTTGTTCTTTTTTTCTGTTTTAAAAAACTTTACGTGGAATAATTCATGTAATTCAGAAATTAAAAATAAATAAAATGCTGTCTAGTATTGATAAAAAGTCTTCCCTCAAATCTTAGGACTCTTACCAAAATTTCTTTGTGCATATACTAGTGTTTTACATATGAATATAAATATATATATGCATATATATATATGCTCCCCTTTGCCTGACTGCTTTCTACTACTATAGATTTCTTTACTCTTTAAAAATGCTTTTCCTTCCTCCCTCCCTCTTTCTCTTTCCTTCTTTCTCTCTTTCTCTCTTCTTCTCTCTTTCTTTCTTTCTCTTCTTTCTTTATCTCTTTCTTTCTTCCCCTCACTTCTTTTTGCTTTCCTCACTTTTACCTTTTACAACTCATTATATTTTCTGTAATATCTAGTCCCTTAGTTTTCCTTCTGTTTTCTCTGTGTGTGTGTGTCAGATGGCTTTGCTTCTTTCTTCTACATCTCCCCTCAGTGAGGTCAACTCATCTCTAACCTCTACCTGGGGTCTTATCATACCTTCTGCATTTTGGCTCGAGGTCCTCTTTAATAACAGCAACTGCCTTATTAATATGTTTTGACTCATGTCATGCTTGTTCACAGCTTTCTTCCTATGCCAAATCTTCATCTCCTGGGAAATGTTGCTTCTCTTGTCCTTAGTTTTCAATAGTATCCTTGAATGATGCCTTGTTCCTGTTGTATGACTCATCTCTTAATGAAATAGGTGTTTTTCAGACCGCCTACTTTCAGGTGATTCTAACGGGTGGGAGAATAGCCTCAAAATGTTCACACCCTAGAGGCTCTCTCCTTGTCCTTGGTTACCCTGATCCCTGCAAATATCACTGACCTGTCTGATTCTTTGTCAGTGGAGCTTTCTCTGTCTCCCCAGCAAACATGCTCACTCAGTTCTCTCACCTTTTGTGAAGAAGGGTGATAGCTTTTGCACGTTAGATCATCATCTTCACATTTAGGAGATGTACCTTTAATGACGCTTTCTGAGATTTCAGTGTCGGACCCTCTTGTCACTCATTGTGCTTCTTTTCATCTCTCCCTCCCATGGACCTTCTGCCAATCTCAGTTTTTGGCAGTTTTTTACATGTATTTTGGACTTTGTGGATCATATGTGTCATAATGTCATATCTGCATTATATTGAAAATGCAGGTGGCAGAGTTTAAAGCATTTAAAAAAATATTTGTACTTTAAAAACATGGTTTCTTGGAAGAGAAGTGAAAAAATGCTGACTATCCCATCATGTTCGTGTGGGAAATTCTTAGTCCTTGTTTTTGGCTATGTTGCTTCTCATTAGAATTCTCTAGAAAGCAGATTAAGTAAACCTCCTAATTTTTTATGCTCTGAGCTTTTCTGAATTAAAGTATTTGAGGGCATTCTGAGAGTGAGGATAGACGTTTGCTGAGTCAATCATCTTCTCTCATCAGATTCCTGTAAAAGAGTTGCCTAGGGATAGAAATGTGTGGACTGTGAAAATAAAATTTACATCTAAAAGGAATTCATTTCGCTATTGGGAGAAGTATTGGAGTTCACTAATACTCTTGCTTTAGAGAAGGTAATGTTTATTTATGGTCACATAATATAACATCACAGCTGGAAAGAACCGCAGATGCCTCTTGCCTAAACATCACTTGAAACACTTGAAAGATGAAGAAACTAAGTTTAGAGTCTGGAACTGACTTACCCCATGGCTTCAAGGCCAGAGTGTTGACCCAGAAGGTTATAAGCAAAAGTAAGTTGGAGGGTACAGGCAAAGTGATATTCTGGACACTATCCAGACTATGTAGACTAGTGGGCAGGATAACTGTTATAAGGTCGCCTACATAGCTATGATCCTCTTTCTTTGTCTTATCTTTGTTAAAGACAAAGATAGTAGTAATCTAACAATTCTACATAGAAGAAGCCCCAAATGTGACTCTCTCTACTATTCTTAAATATATACTCTAGTTGTTAATCTCTTAAGTCTTTTTTTTGCATGGGGTCACCCAGAGAACAGTGGATTCATGCCTAGACTTGGAGGGTAGGTAAAGCTCCTTAGGCTTTTGTGTATTATGTGATCCAAGTCATGTCTCCAGCCCAACTAACCAAAGAACTTATAATTGGAGTCTCAGGTGAAAGCCCACCTAATTGTAATAAATATAATATTTAGTTATATCATATATAAATAAATAAAATAAAGTGGCACTTGATTTTTTATTTTCTATTTTCTCTTGTGCATGTATCTCTCTCCAGGACTTCATAAGAAGGGGTGATAAAGGCTTGGCAGGGTGTGGGTATTCATGGGTCCTATAAATAGCCTCTATAGTATCCCCAAATGCACCGTAATCCCAAATAGAAATTATCAGTATATTTAAGCTATCTGTCCTGTTCTTTCACTCACTTACCAAAGCTAATTGAGAAGTAGCTATCTTATTGCCTATGTGTACAAGTACAGTTTAGCAGGGCACGAGAAGAACGTATCTTCAAGTTTAATTGCAGCCACGTATTTAATTAAACAGAATCCTATGTTTATCATTTCCCAATATTTTTAAAGTGTTGGTTCAATCTGCGCTGCAGATACTTCTTAAGATGTGTTGTGAGTTGTCCAGGATGACTTTGGGAATGCTTAGATTATGACTACATCAACAGTGCAAGTAATTAGGCCACAGGGGGAATGTGCAAAGCAGCAGGCCTGATGAGTTCATAATGGATCCTCTCTTTGGTAAGCAAATTGGCACCTGCTCCTCTTTGAACATCACTGGAGCAGATTACGTTTCCCTTCCTCTGTGCATTGGTGAGACTGGGGTTTTCTGCTTTAAGAAAAAAGAATTTTTTGGATCCAACCTTTTGAAGATAAGATTGGAAAGAAAGTTCTAGGAGAGGGAAGTACAGAGGAGTGCAAGTAAATAGAAGGCAGTCTTCATGCTTATCAAATGGTTCTGTGTGGCTGAAAGTTCCGAGCAAGGACAGGAAATAAGAGAAGAGAGAAGGATGGGGGAAGATAGCAGACAGGAAGCAAAGGTTGGATTTTGAAAGGTGTAATCTGCCACTCTAGGGGCTCTGGATGCTATTCTATGGACCATGAAGAAACATTAAATTATTTAATGCATGGAAAAATATGATCAAGTTTCTCTTTTAGAAACTTCACCCTGGCTGCAATTTCGAGGATAGATTTAAAGAAGGCAAGATCAGACATAGGGTTAACTTTGAAGCTATGGTGGTAGATGAAGATGACAAGGATAATGGGGTAGCGTGGCAGACACGGAGACGGTCATTGTCATGTAGTAGGTGACTTAGTTCTCTTCGCAAACCAGAGGTAGAGAATGTCATTTTCCCCGTTTTAAGGATGAGGACAAAGGTCACACAGAGGGTAAGAGACAGACTGGGATTCCACCTCGAAGGTCTAACTCTAGAGGTTGAATGTATCCTGGAGCGCAAAACATGGAGCACCTGAAACAAGGCGGTTCCTGTAGATCACAGATGGCTAGATCAGGAAAGCACCTATTCATTGGATTATTCTACTTCATCTATTGACTCTTTCTAACTTTATTAGCTTGAAGCGTATCATTGTTTTTTTATAAGTATATTGTAGAAGTTAGTGAGATAATTTACTTGACACTAAAATTTTTCTCATACATCCCTGGGAGATTTCCTATAGAGTTAGAAGGGGGAAGGAAAAAATTTAATCCAGAATTTATAAAGATTTTCACACGAAAGCAGTTCCTCTTTATATCTGTGGAGACTTATGGAAAGTATTGTCCCAGAAATGCTCTGAAATCCTTCAAGGCGAATGTAAGTTAAGCAAATTACACTTAATGGTAGGGCTGATATTCCATGAATAAATGAAATTTGGTCTGTTTTTCATTTCCATGAAAAAAAAATTAGTTCCCTGTGCTAGATCTATTAGCTAAAAATAAGTCTCCTACATGTTAGGTTCAGAAAGAGTCACATTTTAGATTATAAAATTAGAATACCATTTAGACATTCAATTTCATAGAAAATGGATTTTTTTAACCTTTCAATAACTCTAAGTTTTTTTCTTAAGATGAAAATAAGGAAAGGATTAATTTCCCAAAACATCTTAAAATAAATTAAGTAGAATTTTTCCCTCCTTCTCTCCCTCCCTCCTTTCCCTCCCTTCCTCCATCTCTTCTTCCTTCCTTCTTCCCTCTTATTTTATTTTATTTCTTTTTTGGCCATCTCACACGGCTTGCAGGATCTTAGTTCCCCGACCAGGGATAGAACCCGGCCCTGGCAGTGAAACACCGAGTCCTAACCACTGGACTGCCAGGGAATTCCCATCTCCCCCTCTTTTTAATTAAGCATTAACAAAAAGCAGGGAAATCCATTTGAAGGACAAAATGAGCTCTTCTCTCTTCTTCCTTATGCTGTAAAATCTGCACATCATTGACAGAATGTTGATTTAGAATTACATTAATTGGCAGTGAAGGACTTCATATAATCCTGTTTATATGACCTCCAATAATGTTGAAAGATCAGATAAAAAACCTACTCTGGCAATTTTTGGAAGCTGTCATAGACTATAACAGACATGATTAAGATGAATGAACTTCCAGTTTCCACAAAATGTGAATTTACATTTTACACAAAACCCATTTCATCGGTCACCAGACCTGCTCCAAAAGGATGACTTCCGTGGGGACCAAGTGCCTGCTTTTCTTTATAGGCATCTTCAGAAGATCCTTATTCATTGTTCTTAATAAACTGCAAATACTGGTAACTTCTCCAGAAGAATTACCACCAGGTTTTTTTGTCCTTATTCAGGAGAGACACTGGTTTTCAGTGTCAGTGCCAAGATCCATCAGTAACATAATTGGCAATAGCTCTCGATTTTAGCAAGGGTCATCGTAACATTTTAACATGTAGATATTGAAAGAAGGGGCAAGATCTCTAAAGGATGGTCTAAAAAATGCATAACAAAATCTGAGAGTATTCATTCGTACTTGCCTAAAGGCATATCTTTTTTTTTTCATTTTGTTAAAAAATAGTGATTCATACTATTGCTTATGTTGTTTATGTAACCTTCAACATACTGTTTTTTTATATAACCTTCAATATTTTTCTTTCCTATTCTTAAAATAATAATTTTGAGGGAACATGAGAACCCAGTGTGGCCTTGGTTAAGAAGCGCCCTTTTCATCAGAGGCTGGGCTCTGGTCCACCAGGCCTGAACGGTGCTAAGAATGAACAGCCAGATATGTACACTGGAGATAGAGAAGAATGGGATTGGTCATGTGGGTGGCAGAGGGACATTGTTTCAGACAGAGTGACCACGGACTTGAACAAAGCTAGGGTGTGAACCATGCAGATGTCCGGAGCAAGAGTATTCTTGGCAGAAAGAATGGAATGTGTAAGATACCTGAGGTGGGAGTGGGCATGGCTGGAATAATAGTTATTCACAACTTTAAAGGGCTACTTTGAGGCTAGCATAGGACAACATATGTGGTAATACCTAGAACAATGTCTGGAACTTACTAATCACTTAAATGAATGCTTTTAAAAAAATGAGATCTCCCCTTAACTGCTGACTTTTGATAAATTAAAATGCTATATACAGTGAGATTATACAGAGCACATCATGCAGAGCAGAGGAATTCTTCACTGGTTCACAAACCGAAGGCTTCAGAATCTAATGTTGTCTCTCAGCAGAGTTGGTCATCACAGTATTGTTAAAATAAGTTCTGATTATAAGAATCTGTAGCTAGTATAGATTCTAAATAAAGCAAAATATACCATTTATAATAGCTATCATTTAATGTCTTTACTATATTAGTCAGAGTAAATAACAGTAGGTGCTGTAACAAACAATCCTCTAAAATATGGATTAACACAGAAACGTTCTCTTCTCACTCACAGAATTCAACGTGGATGATATTGGTCAGGTGGCTTTCCTTCACACAGTGATTTAAGAATCCAGCTCCTACTATTTTGAGATGCTGCCATCTTCAATGTAGTCATTGTGGAAAGACAACAGGAAGAAAGTGGTGTGTGTGCGGACTTCAGCGAACAGACATACCACTTCTGTATACATTCTCTTGGCCAGAACTTATCATATGGTCCCACCCAGCTGCAAAGGACTGGAAAAAGAGTTTTCCTCAATATCCAGAAGGAAGTAAACTATTTGGTGAACACATGGGCACAGACGTTATAGACATTGTCTCATTTATTATATTTATGAGGTAGGTGATATTATTCCCATTTGTTTCCTGGGAAGAAACCTGTAAAGGGTCACAGATGTGGTGAGTGTCTCACAGAGATTCCATCTTAGGTCTGTAGGATGAGTCAATGTCCTTTATCACTTTCCAGTGTCTCTGGAAAAACATACAGGGCATGCACGGTGTCAGAAGGAGGCTGGACCGACTGGAATTTGGTTACCTGGGATATCTTTCTGCTGTGCCCTTAATAGCTTGGTAGATTTGAGAAGTCACTCCCTACCTCTGCATGTCAACTTCCTCATGAGAAGCAGGACTATTTGATCATTAAATTCTCTAGCTCAAAAATTCATTTAACTTTATTGCTTTTACATTTTTTATAAGTCTGTCAGTTGGAGAACTACTTCTATGTCCCTTGTAATGGTCCTCATAGGAGCTAGAGGATAGTGGGGGAAAAGCTCTGCTGGAGTCATATCGGTATGGAATACTCAGTGCCTTCTTCGTTCCCTTTATTTCTGTTCCCCTTGAAGAATTTCCCATTTGTTAGCAGACCCCACTGTCAAAGAGCAGCTGATTCCTGTTGGTTTAGGAATGAGTCCAGCACAGCTTATGTTCAACAATCCTGGTCTTTTTTCCGGAGCACCCTGGGAATAGAACCTGCCAAATCTCTTTCACCCTAAACTCGGCATGAAATGCGTCTATCCAGGCTTCAGAGTAGCCCAGCTCATAAAGCAGGAGATCGCTGAGGAAAAGTGGATACTTGTGCTACTCAGGAACTCTGCGTGTCAAGAGCCCGCCCCTCCTGGCTCCGCTGGGCATGCTGAGGTTTCACAGGTTTAGAGTCAAAACTACAACTATGGCTCACAGCCAGCTTCCTGAAAAGGGGATGAAAGTCCCCATCAGAATTTCCCCCGCTTCTCTTCACCTTTTCTTCTCTGTCTGGTTGGAGCAGAACCTGCTTTTTCTTTCTTTCCTTCCTTCTTTCTTTCTTTCTTTCTTTCTTTCCTCCTTCCTTCCTTCATTTCTTCCTTCCTTCCTTCCTTCCTTCCTTCCTTTCTTTCTTTCTTTCTTTCTTTCTTTCTTTCTTTCTTTCCTTCTTTTTTTGCTAGAAATAGGAGGCTGTTTTCTGTTCTCAGGAATGAAGAACAGTGGCAAGAAATGATGTCAGACATGATAAAATGTTACTGGGACAAGACGGTGATTTTTACAACCCTGTGACATGGGAAATCTGGGCCTGAGATGAATGAGGAATTTCCAGAATGTGGTTTTTGGAAGTTTTTCAGAATAAGTCAAGTGCTGTAGGTGCTAAGGGGAAGGAAGAGATATAATCACAACCAGCTGGTAAAGCATTGGCTGGCCACAGTCTTTCTGGAAGCCTCAGGGTAATCTAACTCATTCATTTATTCATTCATTCTCTTTTACTGAACGCCTCTACCCATATCAGACACTGAGATTGGTCATGGAGCAATAACCCCCCAACTGGACTCTCCACTTCCACTCTTATTCCCCTGAGTCCTCAATCCATTTGTTTCCCATATAGAAGTCAGAATGGTCTTTTAAAAAACATGTCAAATAATGTCACTTCCTCATTAAATTCCTTTTAATACCTTCCCATTGTGTTTATAATAACCAAGACTCTTTACTGTGGCTGCAAGGTCCAGCCTGATCTGGTCTGGACTTGTGTCTGTTCTGTACTTACTTAGTCTCACTTCTGTCTCCCTGTTTCTTACCACTTCCCATCACACGGGTGTCCTAGTCCCCTGCACACACTGAGCTCTGGCCATAGCAGACCTTTTGCATTTGCTAGGGAACAATCCTATGGGATTGTTCTTGGCCCAGCTCATTGTGGGCCTGGGTCTTTCTTTGCCTCTAGGTCTCAGCATAAATTCTACTTCCTCTGAGGGCTCTTTCCTGATCATCCATGCTTAGTAGTTTTTTTCCTTTATTCTCTACTGTAGTACCCATTTATCTTCCAGTCTAGAAGTTATCATAATCTATAAAACATATTTTACTTGTTTATTGGTTTGTTTTCTTGTTCATTGACTGTCTCCCCTACACAAATGTGAGCTGTTTTTCTTTTTCACGAGAAAAGACAGCCATAAAAAAGATCTAACTAAAGCCCAGTCCCCAGAATTGTCAATTGTGTGGGAAAGAAAGATGTTCCAAGATACGATCCAGATACGCAATGATAATGACCATGTCAGAGGGAAGCAGGGCATAAGGAGAGAGGTCCTTGAGCTTCCCAGACTAGGAGGTCAGGGGAGTCTTCACCAGTAAGGTGACTTCTGAGCTGAGCCTTGAACTTGACCTTGAAGTGGTTTGTGGATGGAGCATATGGGATAGAGCTATTCAGTGTGTTGAATAACACAGGGATCTCTGTGCAGTTGAAGTACGGTGTCTATAAGATGAAAGAGGGAGGGATGAATTGGTAGGAAGCTGTGGCCAGATCTGGGAGAGTTTGGGATGATGGAGTGTGGAGGGAGTGTCCGCCTCCCCAAATACTTTGAATCTAGTGAAAAAGTATATTTCCCCCTCTGCCGACACTTAGAAAGAGAGTAATTTTTCTACTGAGAATTGTCTCCTTGGTGTGATTTTGAGGGGGAAGAATCCATTAACTACACTTAATTTCTTGCCCTCAATATTGTCCACAAATATATCCTTTGCATGACTTCAAGCCTACCTGTGTCTGACTTGGATATCTTGGAGCGACTTAGAAGAAAAGAATGAGAGAGATATGACATGATTATTTTATTTTTCATTAATGTCATTCAAATATACCCTTTAGAGAAGGATCAAACTATGGTTACTGTTTGATTAAGGGCTGTTTAAAGTGACAGGATGGTGGCCTGTGTTTTTAGGAAGGAGCTCACCTGCAGTCACAGAACAGCCTTGAACGCATTGCAAAGGCTTCTGTAAACTGCAGTGTGACTGGAACCACTGCTGTAGGATTTGCGTTTTCTTCGCACAGGAGGACCAGAGGCAGTAGAAAGTAACAGGTCTGTACCAAAATGGGAAACTGGAAAGTCAAAAGGGAGCTCATATGACTTTATTTGGTGTTGTTCCCTACTAGTGCTAATTGGTATAATTCTGCTTTTTTATTAAAGCCATTCAGGCTAATGAGTTTGTTTTCACAGTTGTGAGTAGAGGGGCTGGTTAAGGAGAGTGAGGAAGGGCAGCACAATGGTTAGGAGGGCGGATTTCGGTTAGAAAGACCTGGGTTTCCCTCTTGGTTCTGTCCCACTTCCAAATTATATAATTTTGGTCATGTTACATAACCTCTTGAGCTCTGGTCTCTCCCCTGTAAAACTGAATTAATTCCTATCACAGAAGATTGTTTAAAATGCTAAAGAGATGATGCAGGCAAGATGCAAATGATTACGTCTGGAATATAGGGCACATCAATGCAGGTTAGTGCATTATTTTATTATTATTATTATCAGTTACTCCTATTGTCACTAGATTGACTTCTGCATGTTCACTAGACTATAGGTAAACAGGCAGAATTCATATCTAATTCCTTTTTATCTCCATAGCAGCACAATGACTAGCACATAAATAGCCCTTGATAAATATTTATGAAATGTTTTTAAATTATTAATACATGAATTTTATTTATTAATAGTTTCTTAATGATTTGAATTCTCGTTAAATTATTTGTTCAAGAAACATTTTGACTAATTTTTTTTCCTCTTGTTCTCTTTTTCCAACTTTTAGCCAACCCCTCGGCAAGAGGGAAGAGGCAGGTTGGCACTATTTTGATAGAGTTAAGAAGAAGGGTTTTGGAACCAGGCAGAGCTGGATTAGAACAGCTGCTATGTGGCCTCCTGGACTCAGGCTTTTCATCTATAAAATGGGGCTAATATTTGTAGTAATAATACTTACGACAATACATAAGATTTGTAATGCTAATCACTTAATCTATGTATTTCATTGATTTCTCAAGACACCTAGGGAGGGAGGTGTTAGGATCATCTGCTAAATGGTCTTCTATGGGGGGAAGGAAGATTAAACCAGATGAGATGAGTGAAGTGCCTGGTTCATAGAAGAGGCCCGGTAACAACGCGTTCCATTTTCTTCTCCCTTCCTCCACGTCACTGGGCACTAAGGTGCCGAGACGGGCTAGTCACACTGCTACGGAGGGGTTGGGCTGGGCTTCCAAGTTCATCCAGCTGGTTCCCAGTCCTGTGCCATTTCCACTGGGCCTTAGAGCTTCTGTCAGAGGTGCCTGGAAGATGTCTTTGCATTCATATGAAACGCTCCCTCTCTCTCAAAGCCATCTTCACTTAATAGCTGTTTTGGGGCCAGGCAAAATGAGTCAGCCAGTCACAAGCCTGCTCCCAAGGCCAACTTCCAGGTGACGGAGACAAATGCTACACTTGACCCAAACACAGACCTGCCTGGACTAGCGGGTCTTACGCTCAAGTCCTGGGACGCACTCTGCCATTTTGCTCACGAAAGAGCCAGCAGTGTCTGCCCATCCACTTCCGAGTGGGAAGTGGCTTGCTGTGGAATCGGTTTGAGGTCTCCTCGAAGCTGCCTGGTCTCTTTTTTAAGAGCTAATGGTACAGCCTTGCTGAGAGGGCCAGAGCTGAGTCACCTTTGGCGCGAGCTTCTTTTGTGTTTGCGGCCAGTTGCCAGATGGGCACTCTCTGCTTTCTGATGCAAGGGACAGCAAGCTTCCATGTCTGCGTCCATGTAACCTCGCTGGCTGGCTCTGTCCGCATAGTTCAACAAAACAATTTAGCCGACAGCAAGAGAGGAGAGAGAGAGAGAGAGGGGGAGAGAGAGAGAGAGAGAGAGAGAGAGAGAGAGAGAGAGAGAGAGAGAGGGAGTTAGAGAGAGTTAGAGTTGGTGGGAAGGGAGGGAGAGAAGGAAGAAGAAATCCTTTAAACTCAGGGATGAAACCTGAGTCCTCCAGGTCACATTATCTGGCATGACCAGGCAGAGTGAAGACATCTCATTTGGAATCACCCTCCTTGCTTTCTGACCTTGCTGTCACTACTCAGAAGCTGGGAACTGTGCCTCAGGGAAGAGGTTTGACTCCCTGCCCTAAGCCTTTGTTTCTGTAAAATGATGACTAATAACTCACAAGGTTGTTAGGGGACTAACTGATCTAATATAAAAGAGAAACTGCCCCCATCCCTGACTGCCACCCTCAGACTGTGTCGGGATCCGGTGTGGTCCACTTTCATAGGCCACTAAACTCCTTCCTAGAATGTTTCATTCTAACGACGTGATTAACTGTGCCTTTTGTTTAATATCTGTCACCCTTACCAGAACAGGAGATCAGCGTGTGCCAGGATAATGTCGGTCTCGTTCACCGCTCCGTTTTGGTCGTCTAGCCAAGTGTCTGGCTAGCAAGGGTACGTACTCAATTAATATTTGTTGAATTAAACTGCAGATTGTTTTAACACATTCCTAACGGGTTTCCATCAGTCACTTGCGCTCAGTTTTACCCCTCCCCAAACCATACTGCTCAGAGGTGTTGTAGTAATCTTTCTAAAGTACAAATCTAACTTTTCATGCCTTTCCTTAAAGCCCTGCTCTTCCCTTTACAGACAAGGAATATCCCAGCTCCCCATTCTCAGCCTCTGGTTTTTCCTCTTTGTAATTCAAGCTCTCATCATCCCAGCTTACCGGGGTGACTCCAGGGCACAGCACCACTTAGAGCATCTCTGTCTTTTCAGATGCGATTCCCTCTGCCTGAACTCTGCCTGAAATGTCCTCTCCTGCTTGGAAGTCTTCTTCACACTTGTTCTTCTTCTTTATTTTGCCCACATGGCATGTGGGATCTTAGTTCCCTGAGCAGGGGTCGAACCTGTGTCCCCTGCATTGGAAGTGCGGAGTCTTAACCGCTGGGCCACCAGGGAAATCCCACACTTGTTCTTCTTGGAAAACTTCTGCATATTTACTTCCTTTGTGAAGCCATCCCTGACCAGTCATCCACGCCTCCAAGTAGAAGTGTGGGTCCCCTCTTTGTGTCCCCAGCTCTGTTCTACCCTTCATTTCCTAATTGCCAGTTGTATATTTGTCTTCCCCTAAAATATAGTAAATTGACCGGGGGTCTGGGTGGGTGAGGATGGTAGACAGCGGGAGGGGAGGGGTCAGAAGTCCTAATGGCACTGAGTGAGAGGACTGAAAAGAAGAAGGCTGCAATGACAAGCCTGCATCGGAAATAGTGCATCTCCGGCCCAGGCTGGATGCAGGATGCTCTGCACCTGTCAGGCACCTGCAGCTGCGGCAACTGAGGACGTGTTCTGAAATAGACCGCACACCAGGTGAGAGTGTGTGTGCCAGTGTTCCCATGCCAGTCCTGGCACATGGCCCAGAGTCAGGCGCCGATCCAAATTAGGTTTGAATTCCCTCTATAAGCAAACAGCAGGGCCGGGAACAGAGGCGCCTGCTAATTTCGAGTGGATCAATGCCTTCTCTGCTGGAGATGGCCTAAAGCAGGTCAAGAGTCAAGCCAGGCCCCCTTGCTGAATCAGCTGGTCCTCAGTGGTGCTGGAGGCGTGCGATTGGGGTTTTGCCTCTGACTTTGGAGAACTGGTTATCTGGCCTATGATATCTAGCTGGGTAGAGGACATTTTGAAATAGAAAGTAGAGATTAATGGCAAGGTAGAAAGAACCTAGGCCTTGCAATCAGACAGATTTGGATTTTCCTACTGAGTGACCATGGATAATCACAAACTCTCTGGGCCTCAGTTTACCCTTCTAAAAAATGGAAATAATTACAGTACCTGCCTTATGCCCTACTGAGGATTATATGTGATACTTCACTGTATCCAAGTGTTGCTTACCATAGAGCAGTAGTTCTTAACTAGGGGCAATTTTGTCCTCCAGGGGACATCTGGCAATGTTTGGAGACATTATTGATTGTCACAATTGGGCAGTGTGCTACTGGCATGGACGTGGTAGAGGCCGAGGATGCTGCTAAACATCCTATAATGCACGGGACTCCCCCTGCCCCACAGCGAAGAATTGCCCAGTCCAAAATGCCAACTGTGCTGAGGTAGAGAAAATCTGCCTTAGAGCATCTGGAGGCAGTAAAAATGGTAACTGTTAACTATTAACAGTTAATAGGTAACTATTAACTTTCCCCTTATATTCTGAATATATATTTAGAAAATCTGGAAGAAGCTGGCTCATTAAGAATGGCTATAATTTCTTTGATGCTCCTCCCTTTGAGATGTGAGATCCCTGTCACCTCTCCTTGAACCTAGGCAGGTTCTATAACCACTTTGAACAAGAAAATATGGTGTAAGTGACGATATGCCAGTTTTTGGAACTAGCAGCTTCTTGGAACAGCCTCTATGGGGATCCTGAAATACCATGTGGGAAGGCTGGCTTTTTAAGATTATCATGCTGGAAAGTCCAAGGCAGGTGGCCTGGTGGAGAGTCCCAGTGAAGGCCAGCCTCCTAGCCACCTCTGCCAAGGATCAACCATGTGAGCAAATTCTCTTGGACTCTTGAGAACAGCCCATCCACTAAGGGAATACCACGGGCAAAGTGACAGAGAAGTGCCCATTTGGGTCCTGCCTGGATTCCTGTTCCGTAGAACTGAAGGATGTAATAAATGGTTATCTTTTTAGCTATGTCTTGGGGTAATTTGTTTTGCGCTGATACGTGATCACAAAAAAGGATTAGATATTCTTAGACAATTTACAATGTCTTGATAAGAAAAGACCCCATTAATGGAAAAGAGAAAATGCAAAACGAGATATTTGTAAGTATGATCATTAAAGGAAACCACTACAGTGGCCTTGAAGATCACTGCATCTAAATCACAAAGATCACAAGTCTTACTATCCGAATGACTTTGGGCCAGTTTCTTAACTTCTCAGAGCATTAAGGTCTTTAACTGTATATGTAGATAATGATAATACCTATGATATGCAGTTATTTTGAATATTCAACAAGAAAAAGTATATGAAAGCGCCTAATGCAGTAATTGACACAAAACAGGCACTTGTTAATATTTGTTGAATTTTCATACTTTTAGAGGTTAGGAGAAAAAGGATTAGTAAAAATTGTGTTATAGACAATAATTCATAAAAGCCATGAATCTCGAAGAAAATCATAAATTATTATAATGTTGAACGGCTTCCTGAAATACAATAGGCAACATTTTGATTTGCCGTTGTTTTAGGGTGGGGATGGAAATAGTTGTTTGGGGAGTGGCCACAGGTGATTATTCTAAGGACCTGTTTGAATATGGGCTAGAAGCATTCTGAGAAAGAACCCCCATTAATATACATGTTGGACTTTACTCACAGAGAAAAATGGAGAGGGGGTAGTTGGGAGAGGCAATAGAAACTAAATTTCAAAGATTAAGCCAGTGGTCTTGTGGGGAAAGTCTCTTACTAGAAAGATGGATTTAGTAACTCAACCCAAGGTTTGGAGGGGACTAGGTCTTGATGCTGGCTTTAGTGCCATGACTGTAATGTTTAAGCAACCACAGGGGAAGGACACTTGTCTCTGAAGAGAAAATAAAATGGTTGCAACTCACCTTCAGAGTCTGAGCAATGCTGCTGTGGGATCCCTTTTGAAAAGAGGAACGAAAGAGTGAGAAGCATTTTCTCACTGAGAGAAGACAAGTGACTCAGGAGCCTGGAGCAGAGGGTGACTGGCCTGAGAGGAACATCAAGAATGGCCTCCTTGGGCTTCCCTGGTGGCGCAGTGGTTGAGAGTCCACCTGCCGATGCAGGGGACACGGGTTTGTGTCCCGGTCTGGGAAGATCCCTCATGCCGCGGAGCGGCTGGGCCCGTGAGCCATGGCCGCTGAGCCTGCGCGTCCAGAGCCTGTGCTCTACAACGGGAGAGGCCGCAACAGTGAAAGGCCCGCGTACTGCAAAAAAAAAAAAAAAAAAAAGAATGGCCTCCTCTAAAGTATTAGACAGACTCATGGCAGCATGGAAGTCAATCTTAGGGACTCACAGGGGACCAAAAGGCCAAGGAGAGAGATCCCTGAGAGAAAAATAAGGTCATGAACTTAGAGAAGTGGAAGCAACTAAGCTAGCAGAATTTGGGTTTAAATTTGAGTCCATAGGCTAATGAAGCTTGGAGACATTTGGTTGACAAAAACATAATAAAAAAATAATACAGAATTGTGAATGTCTTAAACTTGCAAGACTTTTATTTGCCTGGTTAAAATCTGTCCAAAGGAGTGGTTTGAAAAGATTTCATTTCAGGGAACTCATGATCTTTCTACTCCCCATGTAATTCCCGCTGCATATTTGGTATATTTTGTTTCTCTAAGGGTAATAATTGGTGCGTGAAATTGTGCAGGTTTCCCAGAAAGTTGGGGAATAGCTCACGAAACAGTCACAGAACAAGGCATAATTACTGTGGGGAGAACGATAAAACATATACCAATCAAAACGCAGCTAGAAGAAAGGTAGGCTTTGCCTCTGGTCGGTTGCTCATCCTGACGCATGAATCCCTCCACAGGGGACCACTAGACCAGGCAGAGCCCAATTCCACTCTTTCCCCGGGGCCTGTCTATACTTTAAATTCTGTCCCAACTCCCTATCCTGAATGTAGCCCTCGCCTTCATAGTACCACGAAGTTTCTCATTGATGCTTTTTATCATTTCTATTCTCCTTGTAGAATAAGGAGCAGGGTGCCTTGGGGATAAAACCTAAGATTTGTAATAAACAAACTTTCTTAGTGCTATGATTTAACAGCTCTATGACTTGGGGACAGCTGTAAAACTTTCCGAACCTTGCTTCCTTCATCTGCAAAATGATAATAAACAAATCTTTTCCACGGGTAGGTGGAGGAGATGGGTGTTAAAATGCTCTGGGATATCATTGGGATGTTCTTTGGATGATTTCTTCACTATGTACTCATCACCTGAACTGGAATGGTCTTGTTTAGAACTAAACACAACCATAGAAGTCAGACTGCCAATTACACTTGAATGTCTACCCTTCCAAAGAAGGCATCTTAGGGCTGAAAATCTCTTGTGTTAGGTTGTCTTAGGGCAGAGAAACTCCAAGAAATTGAGGAACATAAACAAGAAGGATGAATATGAGCCCTGGTGTTTGGACTTGTGTGGTCTTTCTCAATACCTACCGGGGACTACCAAAGGAAGAGAGAAAATAAGAGTGCAAGAAGCAGTTGACTTCTCTCCAAAGAGTGTTCACAATCATTATTGGATTAGAGCTTTAAAATAACTCTGTAACGTAGAACAGCACACATTATTATTATTACCTTCAGTTAACAAGTGAGGGCACTAAGCCTTAGAGAAGTTCTGTGTTTAATACTTGCTTGATATATAAACTTTGGGGCACAGAGAACACTCACCAGAATGTGGTTGATCTGTATTTGTCTCCTGATTTTTTACTGTATTGGAACACATATGGGGTTGGAGGAAAGTACTAGTATTTTCCAAAATAACAAATGTGTTCTATGGAAGCAGAAATGTTTTCCATTTAATCCTTACAACAGTTCTTCCAAGAAGCAATTCCCGTCTCCATTTTATTGACGATGCGAGTGAGGCTCAGCAAGACGGAGTAACGGTACCCGGTTATACAGCAAGTAAGTGGCAAAGCCAGGATTTGAACTCAGCTCTTCTGCCTCAAAATCTTGTGCTCCTTTCTTCCAATGGGCTTCCTCTGTGTCCCATATTTCATGTCAACAGAGTACTATGGCATATCTAAAATGACCTTCCAGCAATATTTTTTTTACTAAAATGACAAGGCTCTTCCTCAGCAGAAAGAGATTTCACTTAATGGCAAGTCACACAACCACTGACATTTCTCTTTGATCTGTTAACTTAGTTCACAACCACTGACATTTCGTTTTGATCTGTTAACTTAGTTCTTGCAAAAAAAAAAAAAAAGGTTACAATCAGCGATTTTGCCACAAGAGTGGAACTGAAACCCTTAGCCAGCTGTGACCGAATGATCCATTATTCATGTAGCACACTGGCTCCATCATTGCTCACCGCCTTGCTTGCCTGTGCTGGACTCTCATTTCCACTGGTCCCTTTGGGATATTTTCTGATTGTGACCACAAGGGGCAAGCCTATGGGACTGTTTACACCTAACGACATCCCTCTATTCACGTGAGATTTAGAAAGACAATCTTTTCTATTTCAATGTTATAGAAAGCATCTTTTTGTTGCTGTTATAAACTAAAGACATTTCTCACTGTATCCAAAATGGGAGTAGTCTACAGTATAGTTTTAAGCTATATGTAAGCAAGTAGTAGTCAAAAAAGAAATCTTTGCAAGGGAACAAGTGGAGTGTTTTAAATTCCAACAGTTGTGGCCAAGGTGACTTGATTGTAGCACATCTGTAGGGACCACATAGAGATGGTCTTCTTAGAAGAAGAGGAGAATATTCTGAGTAACAGTGTGTACGGAAGTTGTTCTTTTTCTGTCCAAAGCAATGGAGATTTACAAAATCTCCTATTGTAGGTTCAAGTCAAAACCCAGACCATTTACTGAGGATATAATATTTGTAAGGTTTTGCGTTTGAGCCTTCCATAAGTGCTATTCTCTTTAACCCCTCAACAATCCTTTTCTAAAGAAGGGTTTACTGTCGATTAGATAGCTGAAGTAATTTGATTAAGGTCCCATAGCTAATACATGGAAAGCCTGGAATCTATGCCAAAAATCTGACTCTAAGCCCAGGGCTCTTTGCACTACACGTACTGCACTCACAGACACGGAAATGCTGCAGTAGGCATTATGCAGAAAGTATTAGCAGAACCCATTGACATTGGAGGGCAATAATGTCCTGGGCATTTGTCGGAGTTGTGCAGGTCAGTGCTATTAGGAATTAAAGGAATAGGACCTGGAATAATAAAAAGAAAATCGGTTTAGTTCAAGGCAAAAGATGAGCTTAATGATGGAACGCTGAGTGGTTGCAGACAGGCAGCCTGAGAACTCTCTGTACGTAATAAGCTCTCATGGAAGGAAGCAGTCCTACATATGTGGATGTGGGCTGAGACTGGTGTGGATGGAGAAACCAATTAGATGAGAACCAGGCAACAGCCGAAAGGGATCCAGAACAGGAACAAAAAGAACAATTACTGCAACAATAGAAGACCTTAGTAATGCCAAGTGAGGAGGGTTGAGAGAAAGAAAACTATAATCGGGCTTCATTTATTCATTTAAAGACTGTTTCTTTAGTTCTAAATTTATGCCAGATTCACAGATACCAAACTAGCAAACAAAACCAAAAGTCCATGTTCTTATTTCATGCAAAATCCAGGTTTATAGTTGAGTACATATAAGTATTTGGGTTTCAGTTTATATATAACTTCATATAATTTTACATATATGTAAATATGGATACGTATATGTAATGTATATGTGTGCATAAATATTATATAATTGTGTAGGGGGATGGAAGGGGTGGTGATATCTATCAATGAACACTTTGTTATGCTTTTTAAGCTGTGAATTAGAGAATCCACTAAGATATTAATGAGAGGAGGAAACTGAATCAAAGAGATTCAACTATCACATTCGTTCAACTTCTTGGTGACTGGAGTGGCTAGGTAGTAGTCTCTCCCCAAGGACAATTCTTATTTGGATATGGCATCCCTTACATGGTCATTCGAGATAGCAGGGTCATCAGCCCAACTGAGGCTGCTTGGTTGAGCTAGTTAAAGATTAATGTTGAGGCTAGATTGGAAGTTTCAGGACCCGGGTTGGTCTGCAGCTCTGTCACTTGTTTGATAAGAAAAGCAGAGTTCAGGGTAAGGGAACGTGAGTGGACCCCAACAATAATAGATTTTTAGCCTTAAAAGACAACACAGCAGTGCAGCACAGAATGTTCCAAAGTTCTGGAGTCAGGTAATTGTGGGTTTAAGCCTACCCACAGCTACCTCTTTGTTTAGCAATCTTTAGTAAATTAATTAATTGCTCTGAGCCTAGTATTCTAATTAATGATGAGTGAATAACAATATCCTCTTCCAGCATGGCAATGGAGAGTAAATTAACTTGTATGTACAAAGCATATAATATAGTACCTCATCCATAGGAGGCAGTTAATGAATTATACCTTTGTTTGTCTGTCTCTCATTTATCTATCATCTATCTATCTATCTACCCATCCATTCATCAGTCTGTCTCACAATTATGTATGGTTAGTCAAAGTCAATCCACTGTGTTTTCCAGATGATCTTGGAGCAATGAACAAAGAAGTCTTTAACTGACGCATTAATACTATAATTACCGATAAAGTTTGACAATGATAAGTGCAAGTAGATAATGACAGGGAAAATTATATTTATTTTTGAGGATATATTTACCTAACATTTTAAAATTAAACATAGAATTTCTGTAACATGTATTATTAAACACATCGTATATTTTGAACTCAAAATTCGTGGAATTTTGTGAATTAATGGAATTCACAGAAGCATTTATAAGAATTGTGGCACCTTCTAAGTTCATTATATTTTTAAAAATCTGCTTAAAATTTCCAAAATCTTGTTTGCTTATAAATAACTTTTTATTGATCTCTCAAGACTTTTATCAGTATACCCATTAGATGTTACCTCAGACAAGAATAATATTGTTAATTGTGATCACAATAAAATATATCAAAAGTATAGAAGATGTACTAAATTATTATTGGCCACTATTGAGGTCATTTGGAGTACCATGCACAACTGGTTGTTATTGATTTCCATTGATCAGCCTTATTTCTGGACTCCTGTTTTACTCCTGATCTGTATCCCATGGTATAGCCATCATTCACCTTCACACTGTCACATGTCACTGTCACATGTTCTTCTCTAGTTATACCTTTGAATTTTGCAGATCTGTACATTCACTTTATTCAGCAACCTATTGAAAGCCTACTGTGTGGGTTCATTCATTCATTCATTTCACTTCTTTAGGGAGTTTAATAGATTACAAGTATTAAATTAGGTTCTGGGGACACAATGAAACTAAGACATAATCTTCATCTTAAAAAAGCTTATGACACAATGTGAATGGGTGGGAATGCTGTATAAATATTCAAGCAGTATAATATGGCTGGCATAGACAGGAACTGTGAGCCATGGATCATTTTGGAGGGCCAGCTAACCCAGAGTTAACCTGGAGCCTGAGAAGGCTTCCTGGAGGAAATGACACATCAGCTGAACATTTTCAGATAAAATAGATTAACACTAGATGAAATTGAGGATGAACATTTTAGTTAGAGGGAATAGCATGTGCAAATACCCCAAAGCAGAAGAAACAACAGCATTCTGAGAAACAAAAGGTAGTCCAATGTGGGTGTATTAGACATTGGGGTATAAAGATGAATTAGACAATTATTTTTCTTGAGTAGTGTTTCATCTTCTGTAAAGGAGAAAAATGT
Organism: Monodon monoceros; assembly: GCF_005190385.1. Taxonomy (NCBI): domain Eukaryota; kingdom Metazoa; phylum Chordata; class Mammalia; order Artiodactyla; family Monodontidae; genus Monodon; species Monodon monoceros. Next base: position 10,402,960 of record NW_021703770.1, on the reverse strand, counting down.
ATCAGAAGATCAGAAGAAAATGTGTTAAGTTACTGTATTAATATGTACCAAGTCTTAAAGGAGTGAAGGAGGGAGTGCCTCGGTCTGCCTGGCTGTATCAGGAAAGTCATCACAGAGGAGGTGGCTTTGTTCCTCTGCTTGATCATAAGCTCCTTGAAGTAAATAACCAGGTCTTTTAAAATTTTTGCATTATTCATTTTGCCCAGCACGGTAACATGCGCTCAGTAAGTATTAGATAAATCCCTGGCTTAATGTTATTTGTTACAATGAACCCTGGGTGACTGGAGCAAAGGCTGGTAAGAAAACGTAAGCATGGTGGTGACAGGCCAGGTTAATACAAGGATGCTACTATGCGACGTCACTGTGGCTCCTGCTCTGGGCTGCATAGTTTCTATTAATTCACTTTTTTATTCATTCATTGGCCAACTATTTGTTGGGCATTGGTTCAACACTGGTGAATGTAAAGATTAATTGCTCATGGCCTTGCCCTTGACAAAGTTGAGTATGGAGCTGGGAGACAATTATTAGATCAATGTAATGTGAGAAATTCTCTGACATAGCACAAAGTACTAAAAACCATAGAAAGAGAAGTGATGATCTTTATAGGTTGGGGTGATGAAGTGTGAGTAGGACTTGTCCTTGGCCTCTTTCTCTTCTCTTTCTAGGGCCTTCCCCTTAGTAGTTCATCCAGGGTTGTATCTTCTACTAACTTCAATGTGGCTGATTCCCAAATCTCTTCCTCCAGTTACGGCTTCTTTCCAAAGCTTCATCCATATATATCTAATTCGTGTGTGACATCTCTACCTCATGTCCTGCTGACACCTCTAACTCAATTTCTTCAATTCTGAGCTCATCTTTTTCCTACAAAACTTGTTCACCATCCCTCTTCTTATTTTGTTAATAGCTCCCTGCTAGACCTAGTGATATAGGCTCTAAGGCTCAGCGCTAACTTCGATTCACCTCTTTCCTTTCCCTACCCTTGAATCCAGTTCTTTTTTGTTAGTTCTTCCACTGTGATATCATTCATGCCATCTTCTGTCATTCCTACCATTACCTTAATTCAGGTCCACATTTGTTCTCTCATAGAAGTAACAGATTTTCAGTCATAAGGAAAACATTATGGATATTTATAAAGCAAAAGCGGACCTCCAAGGTTTATCTCTTGATGGAGACTTTCCAGGAGAAGAGGGAGATTCTGGACTAATGGTTTTCAATCTTGGCTGCTATTGGAACTACCTGAGAGCTTTAGAAAATGCTGATGCCTAGGTTCTACTCGCAAGAGACTCTAATTAATCTGAGTGTGGCCTGGGGCACTGAGGGGTTTCAAAACATGTGTAGATGAGATTCTAATGTGAACTTAAAGTTGAGAACCACCAAACTAGACCAAGGGAACTCAACTCTCTGCTCTGATTGACATACCCATCACCACTACTCTTACTGGAAGAGTGGGTGAAGCTCTTGCATATTAATGCAGGATGGAAATTTTCAAAGGCTTTAAAAAATACTAAACAGAAGGGAAATAAACATAAAATACATGAAGTACAAAAACATCGTTCTGATGCTATGATAGTCAGCTTTCTCCAGTCTGACAGATGAATGAGCCCATACTGCACAATAACCACAGCAAGTGTATGAAAAGCAATATATAAACATAGAGGCATAGAAACATTCTTCTCTCATACTTGTTTTCTCTGCTTCCAGTTTTGCTCTACTCAGTCAATCTCAAGCACTACTGCCAAATTAATTTTCCTGAAAAAAGTTTTGAACTTATCAATCACTGTCTCAAAATCTTTCAATATTTCCTTATGACTTACAGAAAAAAAACATCTTGAAATTGTTTCCCAATTTGGCTTACAATTCACTGTCCCAATTTTACTTATTATAATTCTCTTTCATGCATTCCTGCCTTCAGGGTTTTGCTTTTGCTGTTCTGCATCATTTGTTCCTTCCAATTTCACGTATATAAAGTCCCCTCATCCTTAAAGATTCTGCTCCCATACTGTCTCCTCCGCAAAGCTTTTCATGATCATTTTGACAGGAAGTCATTTTTCCATCCTCTTAAGTAAGGTGGTCCTTTTGTAGTCTATAAAACTGACGTATTAACAATGAGAAACTTTTCTCATGAAAAATGCTTGGTTCCTAAAATTATTTCAACCACTCAACGTGCAACGGTCATCTGCTGTATGCACTTCCTGCTAGGAATATACATAGACAATGACAGACATGGCCACTGCCCACAGTGAGAGGCTGAACAGGATACAAGACTTTAATTAAGCAAGTGACATTATTATTTGTGACTGTGTCTGGGAATTTGAGAGGGAAAAGCAAATGAGTGTCAGACTATAAACTTTCACACTCTGATAAGAAAGTGAATTACCTTTCTAAATAAAACCAATAGTTGAGCCAACGATGATTAGGTCCTAATTCTAAGAAGGTGGTCCTAGAAATAAGTGAGGTAATGGGAAACAAGGCCTTGATTTTAATGCAACAACCTTGGAGGAGATGCACTGGTGAGGATCAGTCTATTGCTTCCAGGAGGTTTTGGGGTACAGGGAAATCTGACAAGGCCTAGCCTTCGTTATAACCAGGCTTCCTGCAGTGCTCATCCTACTAATTGGATGATATGTGAAAAGCTCCACTTGATATCTGGGGACTTGCTAAGGAGAAGCACTGTTGGTGAGGACCCAGTAGCAGCAGGTTGTGGACTGAGCAGGATTGCTATCATTTGTCACCTGCTGCATCCGCTGTGTAGGAGAATATGAAGACAATGGGGTCTCCCAGCCTGTGAAAAGATGGGGGATGGGGGAGACTGGGGCAGGGAGGAAGGGGTAGTGCTACTACTTCATGCATTGTCCACTAAAACAAATAATAAATTTTACTCTTTTGAAGAGCTTATTATTGAGCCTTATCATAATAAACACTCACAGCAGGGTCTGGAGAACTGGTATCCTGTTAAATCCTCTAGCTACTTTCAAGGAGCCACAAGAAGTTTCACAAAGCCTTTATCTCTTTCTATTTCTGTTATAGTTATTTAGATAATGTTTTTATCACCCCTACTAAGCTTGAGTCTCTTAGAGAGGAAGGATCAAATTATCTTGATATTCCTTCAAATGCCTACTGCTATTTTTAGTACTGAATAAGTGTGTGGCAGCCACTGTTTTAGTCAACAAATGAATGAACCATGAGCGTCTTAGTGTGTTAAGTCTGTTGTCACAAAGTACCACAAACTGAATGGCTTAAACAAAAGAAATTCATTGTCCCACGGTTCTGAAAGCTTGAAGTCCAAAGTCACCGTGTCGGCAGCGTTGCTTCCTTCTGAGGATCTGTTCCAGGCCTTTCTCCTTGGCTTGTAGATGGCCATCTTCTCTCTGTGTCTCTTCATATCAACTTCCTTCTATGCATGTTTCTGTGTTCAACTTTCCCCTCTTTTATATGAACACCAATCTCATTGGACTAGGGCCCATCCTAATGACCACACTTTAACTTGACTATCTCTATAAAGACCCCATCACCAAAAAAGGTTACTTTTTGAGGTACTGGGGGTTAGGAATTCACCATATGAATTTCTGAGTGAACAACATTCAACCCATACAATGAGTCGTCTCTCAAACTCCATATGTTCTTCTTTATTCTTCTATATTCTCCATTTACCCGAAATATTCTAGAGCTGCAATGTCCAATAAAACTTTCAGTGATGAGGAAAATGTTTCCTATCTGAGCTTTTCAACATGATTGCCTCTTGCCAATGTGGCCACGGAGCTCTTGAAATGTGGTTATGGTGGCTGAGGCATTGAATTTTAAACTTCACTTGAATACACTACCGTGTGTAAAATAGATAGCTAGGGGGAACCTGCTGTATAGCACAGGAGCTCAGCTCGGTCCTCTGTGATGACCTAGATGGGTGGGATGGAGGGGGTGGGAGGGAGGTCCAAGAGGGAGGCGATATAGGTGTACATATAGCTGATTCCCTTCATTGTACAGCAGAAACTAACACAACATTGTAAAGCAATTTTACTCCAATTTAAAAAAAAAAACTTCATTTGATTTAACTTAATCCTTTAAGCAAAAATGATCATATTTTAAAGTCTACATTTAGCAAATGAATACTTCTAATACAAAAATGTTCTATAACTAATCTATTGTAAAGAATTAATTCAAACTATACCATGGGCTTGTTGATGGCCTATACATCTGATGCTCCATGGTGAAAGCATCATCTCTCTGTCCTATCAGTGTGTTCTGTGACTCTGTTTGACCTCATCTGGAGACGACATCAAAGCATGTATCTTTGAGGCCTTTGGGAATACAAGGTTGGGCCTAGTGGTCCATCTGACTTCTCCTGTGATAGACCCTGGCTTGGACCCGCATTCTGGTTTCACTTCTTTCGTAATGATGGAATCTAATTCCTTCTTAAAATGCCCAAGAGGAAATGCTTTATCACTAAGCTTCAATTGATTTAAATTAATTTAAATTTAAATAGCCACCTGTGGCTAGCGGCTACCACATTGAACAGCACAGTTCCATACATTGGGAAGTGAGACCAATTCTTCATCGAAAGTGAAAAATGTCATTTCTGTGATTTGAAATAGATAAAGCCTATGTGAATTCATATTTGCATGGCTTTTAATATCAGAGATGAATCTTAAAAATATGTACACCTCATAGTGATAAGAACAAGACAAGGCAGAAAATGGAGGTTGCCTCTAAGGGCCAGACGGTAACCAGCAGACATCCTGGCTTCAGTAGGACTAGAATGCTTCTTAGCTAAGTGGCAGCAATTACACTCCAGCCTAGCCAAATGTTGGCATGAGAGAAGGTAGTCCCAGTACTGTTTGATCTGGTGATTTCCTATGAAAAACTGGAAATCTAGGTCTTCATGTGGGATTTTCTGGTGTTTTTCATGCTGACAACTGATTTTACCATTCTCTAGGCAGTCTCAATCTGGTTAAAGTAAACACTAAGGTTGGCTGGATATAACCTTGAGCATCTGAGTTGGTGATCTCTGTTTTGAAACAAAAATTTCACAGAGACTTACCTAGAAGTATTTTCCTTGATCTTATTAACCGAACATCACAGAACTTTCCAAAAACATCAAGTGTTAAACAACACTCCTGAATGATGAGTTCTTTTCACACATTCCAATTTAGAGAGAACCCAAATGATGGACGTTTAAAATGAACGTATTGTGAATTTCAGGATCGGCTCACTTCCAGAAGCTTCCAGAACTTGCTCTGTGTTGTGATATTCCCAGGACTGACAGATGTGTTTGTCTCTGATTTTCCCCATCAATTCAATTCATAGAACAAAAAAGAGGAGATGACAGAAGGAAGATTGGCAATTGTCAGCTCTGCAGTTGCTCAGATCTCTCTTTGACATATAAGGGCTCTTTAAAAAGACATAGGGTGATAAGTATAGTAAGTTCTTTGTCTCCTATAAATACATGTGTTTTTACTTAAAATTTCTTTTGCTCATAAAATTAGTCTTTTCAACATTTAGCATTCGCTGAGCACCTGCTTCATGCCAGGTCATGGGCAAGATGTACACAAGCCAGGTCAGACATACGCTCTGCCCATGGCAAGGTTGAACATTGAGCAGGGTAACTGGACTTTTGCAAATCTTTTTCAAGGCATTAATTCCAATTATAAGAAGTGCTATGAAATGGAAGTATCGAGTGCTAGGAAATCTTGCAACAGCGAGTCCTAATGTTGTCTGGTGGAGCGTGTGGGAGTGTGAGTTAGCTCAGCAAAGGGGGAGGTGGGACCAGGGCAAGGCATGTGAAGTCTTGGGGAAGAAGATGAGCTTGAGACTGTCCAGAACCTGAAGGCAGGCCACTGTGGCTGGAAGGTGGTTGAAAGCAAGGCGGAGAGGGAGCAGAATGAAGGTGGTCAGGTTGTGTGGGGATTTGTAGCTCATACTCAAAGACAATGGTCTAAAATGCCCTTGATGGTAAAAACAATAGGTCTCAGGAAAGCATCCTGTAGAAGCTGTGAGGGAAGAACTGGGCTCTGGCAGCTGTGCTACCTGTGAATCAAGGCTATTCCTCAGTGAAGTTTTAACCCCAGCACAAAGCATACAACCCCAGTGCAAAACTTCCCTGTGCTGGGGGAGTTTAAATCACCTTGTGTTGATTCTCAGCGGAGGCATAGTTGCCCCCCCGCCCAGGGGATATTTGGCAATGTCTGAAGACATATTTTATTGTCAGGATTTTTGGAGGAGGTGCCACTGGCATCTAGGGGGAAGAGGTCCCCTAGAGATGCTGCTAAACATCCTGTAATGCACTCACAGGGCAGCTCCCACAACACAGAATTATCAAACAAAACATCAAGTACACCAAGGTTTTGAAACTCAGGTTAAAGTGAATATCAGAGGAAGCTGTAATTAATGGGATTGGGAACTTAGAAGCAACCGCAGATAAAGATGTCAAGAAGTGGGGTTGGGGGCCACACCTTCAGTTTTATGGCTAACTTAGCAAACATGAAATTGTATTAAAATACAAAAATTATGTTTTGGCTATTTGCTTCTTTCTTCTCGGTTTACCAACTGCCAGTGGCATCTCTCAAAATATCTGGTCTCAGCCAATCAGCCTTATTTGCCTTAATAATCCTGACTGTAATTCTGTCTGCTCGGCATCAAAATAACTTTTCAGAATATTGATTGAATAAATAAATGTACATTGACTTATTTCCACGGAATGAAATTTTGTTTAATTATAACTATTGAGCTACTCATTTGTGCAAGGCACATTCTATGCTTTGATCTAATCCTTACAAAAGCCCTGCAAAGGAATTATTAACTATAATTGACAGAGGAAGAAACAGAGTCTCGGGGATGTTAAGACCCTTGCCGAAGGTCAAACAACAAGTAAATCTGTTTGATATCACTGCCTGTACTTTTTCATTGCTCTGAATGTGATTTTGCATTGAGAATGGGATGTGAACCAAATTTTATTTTCCTCATGCATCAGGTGGAATCAGGTATGCCTGCATATATGAAAAACCCCCAAATGGTGACCCAACACATAAGGCTTCCATTTTAATGCACATAAATCAACTCCAAGGTAGATAGAGTGACTACAAGGATATCAGAGGTCCAGACTCCTTCTATCCTACCTAACCTTCCTTAGTACCTATTTGCATCTCAAGGCTGCCTCACGGCCTATGGAGTCAGCTAGAGCTCCAACCATCAAGTCACTCAGAAAGAATGGGGTGGGATAAGGAAGTGGGCCTTACCTCCTACTTGATTCAGCTCATGGTTAAGTAACTCCAATGGAATTTCCATTTCAGTGCTTTGCCTTACACATGATTGACCATTCCTCTGCAAGGGAGCCTAAGAAATGTAATTTTTTGGCTGGGAGTATTACTGTTATCAAGGAGGAAGGAGGAATATGTACCGTAAGAAGCCAGCAGCCATCTCTGCCCGACCACAGTAGCAGCTATCACTCTTGAAGAGAAGCTTAGAGGTTTCTCATGTGGTTGCAAAATCCCAATAGAAAAAGCAGTGTGACAATTTAGTTCCTGTCAGTTGATTGTGTTTGGGCCCATGAAGCCCTTTAATACTCCACCCTGCTCTATCTAGTGAGCCACTTAGCTTCTGTCTGTTCTCTATCTCTTCTCCTCAACATTTGACCTGCCCTTCCTGCCTCTCCAATCTGACACCTCTTTCCATCTCTTCTTTCTTGGTCCTTTTTATCTTTTGCTTCTGGTCTTCTGCTTTTGTCTCTTTTCCACACGTGGAGACTCAAAAAGCATAGCACAGGAAACTGTCATCCTACTCATGCCACACCTTCTTTGTCCATTTGCCCTTCCTCATCCTTCATCTCTGCTACTTTGTGGAAAATCTTTTGTCCTTCTGAAAACTATCCTTCTTGACATGCAGTCCCACTTAGATGATTGTAGCTGCAATTGAAGACTTACTTTAAGGTTGTTGGTAGGCAGTCTCCACACTGTTCCATGAATCTGCCTCCTCTGTTCTCACTCATTTATTCATTCTTTATTTCCACATTTATTGAACATCTACTATATGCCAGGCCCGTTGTTAGGCCCAGCAGGTTCTCCATGGGATAAAACAGACATGGTTCCTTCCTTGTAGTGCTATCTGGCAGAGGAGCCACATACAAATCATAGAACCATCACTCATCCATAGCTGCAGATTTTGGTAGGAGCTGTGAGGGAAGGGGTATTATGGAACATAAAACAGGAGCAATCTTGGAGGAGCCAGTGAAGGTCTCCCAAGGTAGTGACATTTAAGATGAAAGCAGAGGGATGAATGGGAGTTAGCCATGCAAAGATGAAGAGTGTTTGAGCAGAGGGAAGAGCATATACAAACAAACTCATCTGAAAAATCTGCCAGTGGAGAGCTATTTTCTACTCTGTGCTGATCACTATTCTTGAGTATGAGTAGAGACGAAGATTCTGCCTTGAAGGGACTTATATTTGAGCACAGTGTTTAGAGAATAAATACAAAAAAAAAAAAAGATACTTTCTGGTACTGATCAATTTTATGGAGGAAAAAAATATCTAGTTGGAGGAGAGGGTGTGTTTGAATGATGGGGAGTGGTCATGGTTGCTGGACTGTAGTGAACAAGGGGCAGAATGGAGGAAGATGCATTTGGAAAAGTAGCTAGTGACCAGGTCACCTGAGTTTCATGAGTGATAGTAAGGTTTTGTGGAGGCACAAGGAAGCCTTTGGGATGTTTTAAGTATGAAGATGATATAACATGATTCGTAATTAGAAAGATCACTGAGATCCTGACAGTAAACTATGTATAAATGGAATGCAAATCCTTGGACCAGATGGAATCCCTAGGGAGTGAAGGCCAGGTGCCCAGCCAGGAGTTCAGAGAGTACGCCAGCTTTACTTTGTGACCTGGGCAAGTTACTTCCTCTAAGTCTCACCATCAAATGGAGGTTATGATAATGGCTTACAGGATCATGATAACAATCTGATGAGATAATATTTTACAGCAACCTCGTCCAATACCTTGCACGTGGTTTACACATCCAACCCCATCTCCCCTTCAATGTGCTTGTCACTCCCCTCTGACAGATCACACACGGTCTCGGGGGGAATGTTTTGATCATGAGACATGAAATTTAAATGGGAACCTAACAGATTATATGACACTTCAGAGCTCAGCAATTTTACAAAGTCTTGAATCATTCTTAAAAGAGAGGAACATGCTGGCTCTCAGTTTGCATTTTGATGTTTCAGAATGTTTTGCAAACAATTCAAAGCACTTCAGAAGCCTCAGAAGCCAGCCCCCCACCCCTCCCCCGGCCCCCATCTCCACAGGTATTTGAAAGGAAGGGTTGATTGAACTGGAGTCACTGACTGTGGTGGATGAGGGTGAGATAAAGAATTTCTTCAGAAAGAAGTTCATAAAGTAAGTTTCCTTCTTATTCCTCTAATATCTCAGCTAAATCTGGTCCGTCAACATGGGCTTGACCATTGGCCCAGTTCCCCATCTTTACTCTCTGGCCCCTATTATTTTGTCTTGCTTGGGATTCTTGTTTCTGTCTGCAACAGTCTCCTGCCTTGAACACATATAAAACCCAGTGAGCAACCAGCGTGAGAGAAACAATCCCCGTGCATAAACGCTGTGTATCCTTCACTTGGCTGAAATGCATTTTGTAAACATCTGAGAGAAATAAAAAAGAATCACTCCCTATCTGAGAAAATCAATTGATTCTAAGGGATCAAAATAGGTTATAAAAACTGCTGGGATCATGTTCCCATGAATGGAGTGATAATGAGACATTCTTCAATAAAGGAGGGATGATTAGAAGATTATGGTGACATAAAAACTCATGGCCAAGGCAATTTTTTTCTCAATTGGAGCACAACTATCCTCGAGTTTTGTTTTTGTTTTTTCTTTTTCCTGCTAAACCCCAAAGAACATTCTATAACCCGATGTTTTTACATGAAATTACATTCTTTCCATGGGGCAGAAACAAAGTAAAACATTGCAAGCAGGAAAGAAAGATGTTTTACTTCACAAAAGAAAAGTGGCTCAACCTGAAACTAGCACAACATTGTAAATCAACTGTACTCCAATAAAAATTAATTTAAAAAAAGAACCAGGATATGATTTAACATGTAACCTTTTCCAAGTAATCATGAAAGCATCTGTCCAAATGGAACCTCAATCAGAGATCCTGCCGATTATTTGTGGACACATAGCATGAGTGAGAGTTAAACCTTTGTTTTGTTAAGCCACTGAGATTTGGGCATTCTTTGTTCCTGAAGCGTATTCTAGCCTGATCAGTAATAAATGGATTGGTTACACACACACACACACAAACACACACACACACAAAGGGGGCTCATCTGCCTTGCTAGAAAGATTTCTTGTCTTGGATGTGTTGTGCAAGGTCAACTTGAGAAACAGCGAATCTCATGGAAGAGAGGAACTTCTACGATATAAAACATTGCTCAAGGGACTAGACTAGGCTGGCATGGATAGATTGGTCTGCCCTCTGCATAGGGAAGTAGAAGTTGTTTAGCACACAAAGACTGGATCCTATGAAGAATGAACGAGATAATGCAAGAATCAAAGCTAGATTAAGCTATGATTGATGATAATTGAAGTTTAGTATATGGAAAAACTATCAACCTGTACCTAAGTGTTCATATTTCTATAAATCTTGCTCTAAATTGTGATGTATCATCTATATATTCTAGCAATGAACAGACAAATAATTTATATCACTCCTTTAATACAAATATATATTTTGTAGGAGCACAATCAGAGATTTACTTGTGTGCTCATCTCAGTAACTTTTTCCTGCTCGGTCTCACCTTTGAGCTTAGGAAGTTTGACTGAAAACACAATTCATCTGCTGGTAGTTTTACAGCTTGTGTCTTGGGAAAATATGTGTTTTTTTTTTCCAGATAGGTCATGTAAACCTGAAACCTATTAACCGTTATAGCCAGCTTGAATTGTAGAAAGAAGTATATTGGAGCAGGGCTCTATAGTCTGTGGACCGATGCTGATGAGAAAAGTACAGAAATTGAAAGTAAGCACTTAGAGACTTTCCTAGCAATTTGATGTCGCCATAATACCTAAACTAGTCACACGAAATGGGACCATGTATCATCTGGGATGGTTTGAAAATTTAAAAACAAAACAAATAAACAAGCAAACAAATAAAACAACTGGTTCTTCATCACAAGAATATATGAAACACCAAACCGGTTTGCAAGGCAGAACTAGAGACACAGATGTAGAGAACAAACGTATGGACACTAAGGGCGGAAAGCAGGGTGGTGGTGGTGGGATGAATTGGGAGATTGGGATTGACATGTATACACTGATATGTATAAAATGGATAACTAATAAGAACCTGCTGTATAAAAATAAATAAAATAAAATTCAAAAATAAAAAAAGAGTACTTGAAACACCAAATTAAAGAAACCAACACAAGTCAGTTCAGTCCCCTTTGCATTTTGGTTCTTACACATGGATCTGCCTGATAAGACAGATCAGTTCCGTGCCTGAGTTACAGTCATTTGACCTCCACTTGAGGACCTGCTCTAGACTCAAAACAGTCCTCTTCCCAAGAATGTGGAAAGGGATGGAAATTTAAGAAACCAGGTTTAATGCTTATCTTTTTAATAGCTATTTATTGATTAGCTATATGCCAGCTACTGTGGTTTCTAGGGCTATAAATACAAATAAGAAACTCCTTGAATCAGAAGGCTTAAAGGCCATTTGGAAAGACGTAAACAAATGAGTATAACATAATTTAAGTCAATAAGCCTTTGTCTCTCTTTCCTTCCCTCCTTTCCTGCCTTCCAGAAATACTTATTGCTCCCCATTTTACTCTATTTTAACTTTTTTGTTTAAGATTGAATGTAATTAAAAAATTTTTTTTATTGAAGTATAGTTGATTTACAATGCTGTGTTAGTTTTAGATATACAGCAAAGTATTTCATATATATATATATATATATATATATATATTCTTTTTCAGATTATTTTCCATTATATGCTATTACAAGATATTGAATATAGTTCCCTGTGCTATACAGTAGGTCCTTGTTTATCTATTTTATATATAGTAGTGTGTATCTGTTAATTCCAAACTCCTAATTTATCTCTCCTCCCCTTTCCCCTTTAGTAACCATAAATTTGTTTTCTATGTCTGAGTCTTTTTCTGTTTTGTAAATAAGTTCATTTGTATTGCTCCCTATTTTAAACACCATGCGTTACTTTGACGATATGGTGCTGAATAAGGATGCTGCTCTCTTTCTCACATGAGGATTTCAGCTTTGTCCAAAAGACAGCCATAAGCTAGATAACCACAGTTTAATTAATTGATTAATTAATCCAATGAGCAGCCATTACTATAAATTAAAGAGAGCCGTGAAAACCTAGAGATACCTAAACTTGACTCAACATATGGTGAAGGAGGGTGAGTCAAGTGGGGAAGGGGTCCCTGAGGGTGGAATATTTGAGCTGAGCTCTAAAAGATAAGTGAGAGATAGCCCAGTGAAGAGGCAGACAAAGAATGTCTGAGGCGGAGAGAACAGCATGTATAAAGGTCCTGTGGCAGGAAGGAAGCCAATGTGGCTAAGGGGCTACGGGAGAGGTGGTTGTCTTGCAAACCTAAGACTTGTTGTCTACATCCTACTTAAACCTGTTAGTCTGGCTATCACTTAATTTTTTTCCTTCTCCATAAACCAAGAACAAATAATTGTATTCATGCCTTTTCCCTTATATGGAGGACCCTGTATTGTAATCCCTTGCTTTCACAAGTGGTGGCCCTTACTTTTTCTGGGAACTCTCCTTTTCCCAATTGATGGTGATGATCATAGTGATGAATTTTATTACCTCATTCTTGATCATTGGACTAAGTTCACCCATTCAGAAAGGCACCACATCCTCTGCTCTATCCTTCCTTTGCTTTGGCTACACAACATTCTTGGTCAGTTGTCTCAAATATTAACTAATGCTGACTACTCACCTAGCCTCTCATCTCTTATATTACCAAATGCTATAAATAGAACACTGGACTGCTGAAAGAAGACTTCCTCTTATTGCTGGAAATGCAGTCCACCTCCTCAGCTTTTTCCTCAACTCATAAATTTATTTAAAGCAAAAGGACCTTTTCTGGCCTTCTCTTTCACCTTTCAGTCATCACTTCTCTGTTCAAATCTTGCCCCTATTTGTGGCATGCCCTCATAAAATATGGTGCAGTGAAAAGAGAGTAGACTTTGGAGCCAAACCAGCTAGGGTTCAAATCCAACTCTGATAATTGCCACCTGTGTGACTCTGGGAAATTAAATCACCCTCTCTGAGCTTCAGTGTCTTGGCTAGCACAGAGTTGTTGTGACCATTAATTGAGTCATTGTGTTTAAAACATCTAATTCTCACAGAATGATTCTTTTTTAGCTATCCTGCTAGTGTTTTAAAGCCTATTTGATCATGACAAAAACAACTCAGATAGAAAGGACGCTGCAGCCTCACCTCAGACAAATGAGTAGAAACTCACATTGTCAATTACGATCTCAGTCCTCCTCACTGAGGAATCTGACACAGACACATGTTGTGTTTTTATTAATATTTTATTTAGCCAACATACTATTACAGAAGTCAATCTATTCTCCATGAACTTCTCTTTAACTTTTTTTTTTTTTTTTTCGGTACGCGGGCCTCTCACTGTTGTGGCCTCTCCCGTTGCGGAGCACAGGCTCCGGACGCACAGGCTCAGCGGCCATGGCTCACGGGGGCCCAGCCGCTCCGCGGCATGTGGGATCTTCCCGGACCGGAGCACGAACCCGCGTCCCCTGCATCGGCAGGCGGACTCTCAACCACTGTGCCACCAGGGAAGCTCTCTTTAACTTTTTTAATTAGCTTATTAATGGGATTGGGGAGATGGATATTTCTCCCTCCCTCTGAAGAGCATGACATTCATAAATCAAAGATGTCTTACATTTGCATCCAGCCAAGGGACTGGCTCTGATAAGATGATTTGTACTTCTAAATTCTGGACTTCTGTGAAGTCTGAGAAGTAAAGGAGAGAGGAAGATTAAACAGAGGTGGGGCAAGGAGACAGACAGGTGAGGGTCTGTGGATGAGAAAGCAGAAGCAAAGCTGACCCTAAAATAGATTAATTAAACATAACTTGATAATGTGAGCCTGGGTCGTGGGGAAGGAGGGCTGGGAGATGGGACAGACAGAGTAACAGCCAAGTCTCTGGATCAGGGCCCTTCCAGTCTGACAGGCAGGGCAGAGAGTTTCCTGTGAGCTGGAGGAAATGGAGTGCCTGCCTCCTGAATGTTTGTCACTGTGTGAGGGTACAGAGCTTCAAAAGGCACAGTCTTTCACCTAGAAGAGCCAATGATCTATCGAAGGAGAAGGGCTCTCAGTACAATATTATCAGAACAGTGTTAAATGCTATGCTAAATGCCATAATGGAAATATGTTCTATGAACATGATGCTGAAAATATAAAGTCTTTCTGGGGAGGTAAGGAATGGCATCGCAGAGGAAGAGCCTGGCTTAAGTCCGTTCACTAGAAGCACAGCCTGAGATGGGGATTAATTTAGGGTGTACTCTTAGAGGAGCCAAGTAGTAAGGGAAGTAGGATAGGACAGGGCAAGGACCTATGCAAAGATGCGCTTTCAAATTGCACCACAGAGGTTGTCCTACCTAACGCAAGGGGCCTGAGTTTTTATTTCCCTTCATCAGTCAGTCATTTGCCCTGAGTGGGTGTGTGTCTGTGTGGTCACATCCTGGACATCTCTAGGAAAGACGAGGGCAGTCTTTCTGGGGGAAGGGAGCTATGAGTGGTTAGCTTTAGCGTCCAGTGCCTGCAGCCCCTGACAGATGACTGTACCCAGTGCTGTACGTGGACACTGGGCCAGAGGCTCACAGCATCTGCTAGAGTGACATTTGAGGGGGCTCCCTTGCTGTGATGTGTTGGAGGATGTTCCAGCATTCCATGGAGAAGCAAAAGTATGTGCAAAGGCCTGAAAGATTTGCGGGATCAGTTTTCATTAGAGGGGCCAGCAGTCAGGTGTGCATGAGATGGGAGTGTGGGAGAGGTGATCAGAGATGAGGCTGAGGGAATGGTGGTTAAGAGCCTGGGTTTGGGAGTGAAACAAATCAGGGTTTGAATTCTGACTGCTGCTTATTGACTGTGTGACCTTAAGCAAGATACATTACTTTTCCTAGCCTCAGTGTCCTCATCTGATAAATGGGTGTGATAAGACTACCTTTCAGGATTGTTGTAAGAATGAAATGAGATAATGAAAGTAAACCACTGAGCACAGGACCTGTGACGTATTAACTTTCAATAAACGGTAGTTATCTTAATTATTATAAAGCTGGAAACAGTGGCTGATTTTGAAGATCTTGAATTGTATTTAAAGGAGTTTGGATTTTATCCGGAAATGATAATCATGATGATGGTGATGGTGATTCTAATGGCAATAATAGCAACAACAGTAGCAGCGGCAATAAAAGCTAAGAGGTGAAGTGAGGAGCCAGTGAGCATCTTTTAAAAAGTAGGGAATTTGCAGGTCTGTGCTTGAGAAAAATATTTTGGTCAGCCCTGTGGAGAACGGATTGGTGATTGATAGGAAGAGAGAACAGGTAGGAAAACCAGCTATGGGGCTCTCTCAATAGTCTAGGCAAGAGGGTTTGAATTTGGTCAAAAGTGGGGGCCAGGAAGGGACCGAGCCAAGACCAGAGTGAAGCCAATGAAATCCTGTAGCCACTGAGCTCAAATTGCCTGCTTGGGACTCTGCCACCACTCAGATGAACCACTTCTACTACACATAGTACAAATGCAGTAGAGGGTAGTACCCTGCTCTGGGTATGGCCTTTTATTAATGGAAAATTGGCTTTGTGATATGCAGGTTGCCCCTGATAAGGATGGTTTCAATGATGCTCATGAGCCTTCTCTGTCACTTTTATTGAGTTTCTGTGGACTCAAATTCATTAATAAAGGAACAAAAGGGGAACCTGGGCGTATTTTACTCTCATCATTATCTGGAAGAGTTTTTCGATGAAACTCATTGAGCATGATGAAATCACTGTTTCTGCTGAAAGCCCATCTCTATATAGGTTGACCTTGGTTATAATCCTTGATGAAAATGGGGAAACATGCTGTATTAAGTTGGTCTCATAAAAGCCCTCTATGGAGGAAATCAATAGATAAATGCAAATAAAAAAAACTCGCAGTCAACTTGGTTGAATTTCCACCTTGTCTTCAGAAGCAAGATGGTTAGAAGAGAACTTCATACCTCTAGATTATACTGAGTTAGGTTTGATGGCGTGTCATATTTTTTCCAGCTCTAACATTCTGACTCTATGACTTCCCAAATTATACCTATAATAAGAGAAGTTAATAGCGCTAACATTTATTGAATCATCGTTTTGTGGCAGGCACTGTGTTAACCACTTTACTTAGATTTCATGGTAACCATATGCAGTAGCTACTATTGCAATTTCCATTTTACAGATGGGGATACTGAGGATCGATGAAGTCAAACAAAGTGAGGCAGGGGCAGGGATTGAGAGGAAGAGTCCAATGTAGCTGGTTCCAATCTCTGTGAGCTCTGATTTCTGCCCCTTGCCTCTTCTTTTTGCTCATTTTTAAGGACACTAATCTTTTGACATTCAGAACTAATTCCCCATCAGGTCATTTAACAGGTAACCATTAAAAGCCCTGTATGTTTTCTAACCTCTCTGGTTGTCAATGGACTATCACAATGTATGCTCTTCCCATGGACCATAGGGACATGATCTCACATTGTCCTGTGCTAGTCTCTGTTTATTGAATGGGTGGGATTCATTGCCTCCCAATCACACTTTGGGGGAAATGCCATCCCCTGTTACGCCCATCATGATTTTTTAGCTCATGCTGATCACTTCTTGTCTGAACTTAACCCCTAAATATCTGTGTCTATTCCATGTTACAGCATTTGTTAATATAGACCATTGTCCTGCTTCATACTTGAAACTATATTTACTCAGCCAGATTGTAGGCTTCCTGAGGGCCAGAACCAATATTATTTTTTTCCTAGAACCTTCTTCTTCCTTCCCTATACACCTTCTCCATAATATAAGGCATGGAGAAGCATAGTAATTACAGATTTATTAGAGATTCTTTCCTTTTGTAGAAATAAGATAGTGAAGAGAGAGTGAGAGAAACTATTTCCTGGAAAAGAAGATATCCTATTTCCTGTGCCAAGTAGTTTTCTTGTTAATAGTATTCCACTCTCAAATCTCCCTATTCAGGGATGGAGAACCTATTACAACCATCTGCATAAATAATATATGCTAAAAGCCTTCTCTGTGCCACAAATATTGACCTTGTTTAATAATTGATGATGAACTCCATACTACCCTGGAACCGTGCTGACACAGTTTTGTGTCCTTGCCACAAACTCATATTTAAAGCTTTTGTTTCCTTAAGCCTGAAATTTACCTAAATTTCTTTATGGAAGGGTATTTTCCCCCTGGGGCTCTAATATGATACTAGAAACTGAATTCAGTAAGGCAAGTATAGTGGAAATGAAAGGGAGGAATCTCACTCCATCATTGTAAAGAAAGTCAAGCTTTCCCCTTTAAATCATGTTCCTGATAGGTGGCTCTTTTTGTCATAATATTTCACAACTTGACTTTTGCCAAATAATAATACAAAACAGCTAAGATTTAGTGAACATTTACTAAGTACCAGGTTCCCTTGAAAGCACTTAACTTGTATTGTCTGATTTAATCCTTAAAAGACCTCCAGGAGAGAAGAACTGTGATTATTTCTATCCTACAGATGAGAAAACTGGGTTATGGGAGGTTAGGTAATGTTTTAAACACACAGAGGAAGTGGCAGGGTTATGAGTCCAATATCAACAGTCTGAATCAAAACCTTATGCTCTAAAACACTATGACAAACTGACTTCCTGCTTGTATATCCCATGTAGTGGAAAATGGCTGAGTTTGCTTTCTAATCATCACTTCTTATGGGAACAGCCCTTCACTTTTCCCTTAGAAACCATTACTGCTAAGCTTTCTGTTCACACCTGGTTCATAGGAACTAATTTAAGGATAGGACTCTGACCTAAGTCCAGTATGGGATTGATTGTAAAAATGATCTCAATTTTTCACCTTCCCTGTATCCATGCCCTTGCAATGTGACTTTAAACCTCTTGCCATTAAGTTCCTCCCAGTCCTTTCAATATGGACTGGCTTTGTGACTTAACAGGACAAATACATTGCAGCAGAAGTAATGCACTAATTCTAAGTATTGACTTCAATTTGGCTTGTGTATTTCCACCCTCTCTCTTAGAACCGTGCAACTGCCGTGAGAAAAGTCTGAGCTAAGTTTTTGGAGGGTGAGAGACACAGGAGGAGAGCTTGGTTGTTCTAGCTAACGTTACTCTAGAACAGCCAGTCTGCCGTTGCCCAAACAAGTCGAGAGCCCAGACGAGATCAGCAGCCAACTGTCCCACAGCTGACTTCAGATGCACCAATGAGCCCCACTGAGACTATCAGAACCACTAGTCCCACCTGCAGACTCATGAGCAATAATGAAATATCATTGTCCTAAATGATGTTTTAGGGTGATTGGTTAGGAAGCAATAGGTTAACTAGTACATCTGACTAGCAGAAACCTTTTGAAATTTTTCTGTAGCTATTAGGAAAGAATTGATATCAATTTATTTATATTGTTAAGCTATTAGGATTTAAGATGAAATTATTGGTGGTCATTTTTGCCTGAAGAAAAGATTACTTGAAAAAATGCCAACACAAAAGAAACAGTATGAAAGATTAAAGAAAAATATTTCTGATAACATTCTTTGATCACCTGGATGCACCAATGCCTGAAGCCAGTGCTTGAATTTTCTTGTAAGATGAGGTAATAAATTTCCTTTTTGGCTTAAAACACTGTCCCTTATTAACACAAGAGTTCTGATTAATGTGATGACTATAGCCTTTACAATAGCTTTTAATGAACATCATCAAATTCCTTACCTTTCTCTATCCCTTTTCTCATACATGTCCTCATCCTGGAATGTCCTCTGCTCATATCTTTACCCATACTGTTATCATTTGAAGTCCAAGCCTTGCTTCAAAATCTTATGAAAGTAAAAGGTGGAAGATTTATATGATCTGAAGAGAAACCAGAGAAATTATTTGCAAATCATATATTTGATAAGGGATTAATATTCAACATACACAAAGAATTCATACAACTCAGTAGCACCCCCCACCCCACCAATCCATCTGATTAAAAAATGGGCAAAGGAACCAAATAGACATTTTTCCAAAGAAGACACACAAATGGCCAATAGAGACACAAAAAGGTGCTCATTATTACTAATCATCATGGAAATGCAAGTCAAAGCTGCAATGAGATACCACCTCACAGGTGTTAGAACGGCTGTCATCAAAAAGACAAAAGATAGCAAGTGTTGGCAAGGATTCAGAGAACAAGGAACATTTGTGCATTCTTGGTGGGAATGTAAATTGGTGCAGCTACGATGGGAAACAGTATGAAGCTTCCTCAAAAACTTAAAAATAGAATCACCATGTGATCAAGCAACTCCACTTCTGGGTATATATCCAAAAGTATTGAAAGCTAGTTATTGAAGAGGTATCTGCACTACCATGTTCATTGCATCATTATTCATGGTAGCCAAGATATGGAAACAACCTAAGTACCCATGAATGAGTGAATGAATAAAGAGGTTTTATATACACATATATGAATACTATTCAGCCTTCAGAGAAAGAAGGAAATCTTGCCATTTGCAACAACATGGATGGACCTTGAGGGCATTATGCATAAGTGAAATAAGCTAGACAGAGAAAAGACAAATATTGCATGGTATCACTTATATGTGGAATTAAAAAAAAACAAAGTGAAACTCAAAGAAACAGAGAATAGAAGAATGGTTGCCAGGGGCTGGAGGATCAGAGAAATAGGGAGAGTTTGGTAAAAGGGTACAAACTTTCAGTTACAAGATGAATAAGGTCTGAGGATCCAATGTATTGAATATAATATGGTGACTATTGTTGATAATACTGTACTGTGTAACTGAAATTGCTAACAGAGTAGAATTTAAACGTTCTCACCCAAAATGTAAAAAGATAAATATGTAAGGTGATGGATATGATAATTAACTAGATGGGAGAAATCCTTTCACATGTGTATGTATATTAAATCATCATGATGTATACTTTAAATATATTATAATTTTATTTGTCAATTATACCTCAATAAGACTGAAAAACTCTTATGAAAGTAAGGTCAAAGATCCAAAATGAGGTTAATTAGCAGGAATGGGAATGGAAGATACTAAGGATGGAGTAAGAGAAACACTACACCTTGGAGCAGTTATGAGCAAAGGTCAGAATCATTGATTCATTCACTGAACAATAGCTGTTGAGTAAGTCTATAATCCATGCTAGGTCTTGGAATATAGAGAAGGCAGATAATTTTCCTGCCCCCAGGAAGCTTAATTTTTAGAGGAAGAGACAGATACACACAATAAGTGCACAATTTCAGACAAAGATAAATGTTTAACTTCAATGACTGAGGCAGTAGGAAGGCAGTGACTCACATGGAACTGGCATGGATGGGTGGTCCTAGAAACCTCTGAGAAGTGATATTGATTAGAGGCTTAGAGAATGAGAAGCAGCCAGCTTGAAATAATCTGAAGGAAAAGCACTTCAGGCAGGGGGAAATCAGTACAAAGGTGTGAGAGAAACCTAAGATCTTGTGTTTTGAGGACAAGGGAAAAAGTACAATAAAGTGAGGTGAAAGTGGGAGGGCAAGAGATGAAGTTGGGGGATTTGTCCAGAGTCTTTAGGCGATAGTTTATAAGGAGTTTGGATTTTATTCTGAGTGTGAAGGTAAGCTGTTGAGGGTTTTTTGTTTGTTTGTTTTCTGTTTGTTTTTATTATTTTTTGTGGTACGCGGGCCTCTCACTGCTGTGGCCTCTCCCGTTGCGGAGCACAGGCTCCGGACACGCAGGCTCAACGGCCATGGCTCACAGGCCCAGCCGCTCCGCGGCATGTGGGATCCTCCCGGTCCGGGGCACGAACCCATGTCCCCTGCATCGGCAGGTGGACCCTCTACCACTGCGCCACCAGGGAAGCCCCCAAATGAGTGTCTGTTATACCTCTTTTTTACTTTTGCATTTCAAGACAAAATAAACTTATGATAAATAGCCAAGACATATTCGGACTCACATATACATATATGTTAACTTTATAAAATTAGAATCATCATGCTCTGTATCTAAGTTTATCTGCGTTTTCACTTGACACTAAATTATTCATTCAGCAAATAGTTATTGAATAGGAACTCTCTTCCAAGTAATTTTCTAGGAAATGGGGGTTAAAACAAGGGGCGAAAGAGACAAAAGTATTACGGCCCTCATGAAGCATACATCCCAGTTTGGAGAGACAAAAATAAACATGATTAGCAGAATGTATAGATTTCAGGTGGTAATAGGAGCTAAGGGGAAATGCAAGAGAGTATTGGGAGGGGCTGACATTTTTAGAGATGAGACTTATGGCATACTTCTACTATCTTAAATAATTAACCAAACATTTTAATGACTCCTCAATATTCATTATGTTAACTAAACCTTAAAACCCCTATTTTTAATGACAGCATATATTCCTTGTATTTAATATTCCTATTGAGCTTGGACATTTTGATTGCTTTTAATTTTCTCTATTATATGTAATTATATATAATTCTCTGCAGACACCAAGGTTCCTTGTATTTCCTTCAGCATGAGCTTACTTAAGGCTCTCGAAACTACCTTTCACAAAGGAGTTATAACTTGTATCCCAGACATCAGTGTTTGAGAATGCCTTACAGCTGAACACTTACTTGGGGCTCTTCCTTCATGAGATACAGAGGCAAGAAAACATTGTCAACTCTAAAAGGACTTACTACACATTTATTTTTGAACTAGGAAAGTTTACAAGGTCCACTGAGCCCATTAGCAGCATGTAAAAGAGGGAAAATTGAGAAGCAGAAGAAAGAAGTGACTTGGCTAGATCATTGGAGAATTAGTGACAACATCTGGACTATATCCCAGATTATTTAATTCTCAGTCCAAGGTTCTTTTCACTCCTTCATTCAATCATTCTCATCAAGTGGACAAACAAAGCGTTCAATGGAAATTTCTGTATGAACAACAATATTAATTTTAATGTATCACCTCAAGGTCTATGTACCATGTTGCTCCTTACCCTCTTCTGTGGGAATCTTATTTATATTGGAGAGATCCAGGCAGCTATACAGGGTTCAGCACCAAGGAGAGCTCCAGCAAGCCTGTGGCCCTTGATGTTCTACAAACTTTGAAGCTTATATCATGAATAATTTAGTATTGTCTGTCTTTGGGGAAGAACTTTCTAAGCTTTAGGAGATCTGGCATATTATCATGGGTCTTGATCTCTTAGCATGGAGTCATAGATCTCTCCACAGAGCCTACTAGCTGTTCACCCACATCAGGTCGGCCATGGAACTGGCTTCTAGCTAATGGAATATGAGCAGAAATGATGTGTTCCACCTCCAGGTCTGGACATAAAACCTCCCATGCAAATTCTTCTAAGATCTTTTCTACTGAGATGGTGACACAGAGCAAACTTGGAAGTCACATGTTGAACATGACAAAGCCATTGCAAACCTAGGTTTTTAAGTGGCTGAGTAGGGAAGAGCCACAGATAACCTGGATACCCCACCCTGGGCATAAGAAAGAAATAGACATCTTGTTCTGTAAGCTAGTGAATTCTCTGGGTTCTTTTTGTTACAGTAATTTACAATAATTACCTTATCCTTCCCTAATATGGTTCGTTCTTCTATTAACACAAAAGCTTTCTGCATTTGATTGAAATCTGTGCCCCCACAAGAGTTGCTATTCACAATTGATTGTGTATCCCACAAATCACCTCTCCTTACTTACACCTCCTTTTCTTCTTGCACATTTATCTCACCTGTTAATGTATATAAAATTGTAAAGCCACATAGTTTGGATTTTTTCATCTCTTTTCCACAAATGCTCATCATCATACCTATCTTAAAATTTCTTATCATTTCTTTCCTTCTTCTGCTGGAAGAGATACTCTTATACTTTCAATTCTATCTCCTCTCATCACCCCCTTGAGAACTTGATATAACAGTTATCAGCTATTTTCCTTAGAGCACCCATCTCTCTATGTTGCAGCCAACCCTTCTGCCTACCACGATGGTTTGCCTTTCCATTAGCAGATCAATCCCCTTACCTCTCTTTTTCTTCTTTCTCTTTGCACTTCTATCTTTACTTCCATCCTATCTCCATTCACCACCAAACTATGAGAAAGGTCAATTCACACCTACTACATTGACTTTCAATACAGTTTCTTCCTTTCCCTTGAGATCTGATGTTCTCCATGTTTTTTGAGGCTGGAATTGCTCTTGCTATCACATTATCGGTGGTTTCTCAGTTCTACTGTCTTGACCACTGTGTACATTTTGACCTTGTTCAGCACTTTTTCCTCTCCTTCTTTTGTCTTTAAGCTAATGGAAATCTCCAACTTTTCTACATGTTTCTGTTTCTTCTTTGTTGATTCTTCTCCCTCTGGCTTTACACTACATGCATATTTTTCTTAGGCTCTTACTTCAGCATCCATGAGCTGTTCTCTCTTTCCAGTACTATTTCCCTGTGGCTCTGGTTGTACTGAAGTAATTCCTGGGCTTCAAATTTACACAGTTCCTGTCACATTTCTCTTGCTATTTCCTCTTGCATTCATTTTCCAAATATTCGTTACAGTTATATCCCTTCTTCTAGTTACCAGTCAAACATTATACCCTCTATGAAGCTTTCTCTGAATCTCCCAGATGAAAATTCTATTGCTGTCTAAAATCATTTTACACTTTATTTATACCTCTACCATGAAATATTTTATAATGTGATTATTTGAATAGAGCCAGACACATAGTTGGCCGTCACCAGTAACTCCTTCCTAAGAGGAAGAAGAATGAAGAGATTGAAAGGTACTTTTTGCCTGGATTATTTTGTGCATCTGCAACCAAATAGCACATGCACTGTCTGTGACCGTCAGGATCTTGAATCTAAATTGCAGTTAACCTCCACGAAACCTCATGCATCAAGCTCTGGGTGTGTTCTGTGCCATTTTCCCCTTTCTTTTTGGAGAATGATGAATCAGACTCATCATGGTATTCAATTAATTCCACGGAGCTGACTCCTGAGGGAGTTTGTACCCAGTGTCCTCTAACTGATGATCAATCATGCTCTTGTTGTTGGTACCCAAGGCAGCAGGCAGCAGGCCTGTGACACGCTCCAGGTTGTCGAACAGAATGTGTCCCCATCCAAGCAGGAAAGGTTCTGGTGACCTTTGATGGCATTTGAGAGAAGTCATTTGCTCTGGCTTTTCTGAGGCCATATTGATCTCTGCCCAGGATTCAATTTTAGACAAACAGGCAGCATAATTTATGTAAACTGGGCAGGTAATTAAACTCTCCTCCGAGGCAAAAAGGTCAGAGCAGAATATTTAAAGTTTTATTTCTAAGTAGAAGAGGTTAGCTAAAAAAAGAGAGAGAAATCTCACTGGGGTTGTCATGTTGCCAACTGTTACCCTATAAATTATATGACCCAGATTATCTTCCTAAGAATGGATCTGAGTTCTTTTTGCTGAAGGAGCTAAAAAAGGCAAAAATACTCATTAAGGACAAAGTTTGCATATTCAAAACGACTGAGGGGTAGTAGACTTAGTGCTAGATTGTGATGAAATCTTCCAATAACTTTTTCAGAGTGATTTCCAGACAATATCAAGTTTAAATAAAACTTGGAAGTACAGCATAAAGAATTTCCCTTCCTCCCCCGAAACCATTTGAGAGTAATTTGCCAACATGATGTCCCATCACCCTCAAATCATTCAATGTTTATTTTCTGTACATAAGAACATTCTTCTCTATGATCACAAAATAGCTGTCAAAATCAGAAGGTAACATTGATACATTACTGCTATCTAATCCTCAAGCCCCCAACTAAGTTTCTCCAAGTGTTCTACAATAGTTGTTTTTAGATAGCATGTCTCTAGTTTATTTCAGCTTGGAACAATTTCTCAGTCTTCCTTGCACTTTAATGACCTTGATATTTTTGAAATGTTACCAGCCAGTTATTTTGTAGTATGTCCCTTGATATGGGTTGGTCTGCCGTTTCTTTGTCAGTAGATTCATGATATGCACCTTTGGTAGGAATACCATTGAACCGGTGCTGTGTCCTTCTTCTTGTTTCCTGTCAGGTCACACATCATTTCCACTTGTCCTGTTACTAGGGATATTAACATTGACCACTTGATTAAGTGGGCTCTATCGGTCTTCTCCATTGTAAAGTTATTCCTCTTTCCTTTGTGGTTAATGAGTGTTTTGAAGGGAGGTATTAGGTATGAAACTATGTAAATATCCCATTATTCATCAACCTTTCAATTTATTCATTGATATACTTACATCAGTGTAGACACTTGGATTCTTCTTTTATTCAATAGGTCATAGTCCATTACTCTTATTATTTCTTGATGCTCTAATTGTCTGTGATTTGACAAATGGGAGCTCTTCTATGTTGGCACATGTGTCCTCTTGATATGTTCCCATCCATCTTTGCATACTTCTTTATACTGGCCAAAAAAAGGTGTTCCTGGCTCATTCTGTACTGTCCCTGTCTCAGCCCTAGATTCAGTCATTTCTCCAAGTAACTCTGACTCCTTTTACTGGCAAACAGTACTATTTAGAAACCAAGATGCAACTGCTATGTTTGATCATTGCTATTGGGATGACTCAGCTCTTAGGTCTTTTCTGTGGACAGAGATAGGGAATATACGCACATACTCTAGATATACACACATACACATTTACATCATCCTCATTGCTGTGTTCATCTATTTATATATTAAAAACCATGAGATTATATCAGCACCTCCAATTCCAGTTTGACACTCCGGGGTTCATTCTGGTTTCCTCTCTTTTTATATTTAGAACTCTCTTTCTATTATTAATAGTGAGAATCTCGAATCCATTACCCTTAATGCATTTACTTATTTGATCATTCTCTCTGCATGTAAACCATCCCTTGCCACAGGGGCCACCCTTCACTTTTGCAAAGATCATCTGTTCACCCTACTTGGGCTCTCATACCCTCCAGTGGACCCCTGTCACAGCCAAGCCCCAATCCCTCCTGGGGACCCTCCTCACCTGCCCAGGTTATGACACACCTCTCTGCCTACATTTCTATTCCTCTCTCTGCTGCATAGATGCCTTCCTCTCCTCGCTTGAGCTCCAATCTCCCAGGCTGGGCTGCTGCTGCCATTCCCCTGTATGGATACCTTCTTCCCCCTGCCCAGGCTCTGGTGCCCTGCATTGGGCCAACCTCTTCCCCCACGTAGAAACCCTCCCCTGCCTTCTCAGGCTCTGACACTGTTCTGGGATGCCCTCAACATCAATGTTTCCTCACCCTTCCTGGGCTCTGACATCCTATACCTGATTGCCCATACCACCATCCCCCTATGTGTAGGTTCCTCTTACCCTGTTCAGGCTCCAGTAACTCCGCAGGGTAACACTCCCACACAAATGCCTTCCAGAGGCCAGTCAGACTCTGACATCCTTGGCAGGCTGCCCCTCCCCTGGGGTTCCCTCCAACACCTGATTGGGCTCCCATCCTCTGTGCTGGGCAGCCCTGCCAGGCAGATACTCTGCTTACTCTGCTCAGACTCTAACTCCTGTGCTGGGCTACCTTGATCTGCCTCTTCCACCCACAGATACCTGCCTTACTCAGCCCCACCGAATCATTTTGCATTGAACTATTTGGGAAGGAAACAGGAAAAGAAACCTATTTTTAAAGAAATTATTATTTTTTTTAACTTTGAATTTGAAAATGAATATGACTTTTATTTTTTTTATTTAAAAAGTTCTGTCATATTTGTCAGAACTCGGCCTGACAAAGAAACTAGGATATTTCAGTATGTATTTCTATTTTCCAAAACAATTCTAACCTCTTTGTTATCTCGTGGTCTAAGAAAAGCCTTTGGTTTCTATCATCTTCCAAGGTAGGTGTGATCTTCTGACATTATGATATTAACATCTGTAAAAGCAGTATTCCCAGCAGAAAACAGATGGTATGTGGAAATTAGGATAATGTATGTAGAGTCTAATAAAGTTACTACTTATAAAGTTGTGGGTAAAGCTAAATATCCACAAGGGATCATGCTGGACCTTGGAGGTAGTAACTATAGAGAGACAACACCATCTCTGGGCCTTGCGTCTTTGGATCTCTACTTACAATCCTGAGGTTCAGTCACTGCACCCAGTCCTGGCGTGGGTGGATTGTCCTAGCTCCCTTCTTAGAGAGCCAGGGAGCATCTGGTCTCATTCATTCTAAATTTTTCCAAGTTACTTTGTGTAATCAGGAGAGCATTTCTTCTCCTTTTAAAGTGTGGCTTCCCCCACGCCTTGTCCTTTATTCTCCCCTCTCTGTGATTTCCATACAGTGACTCCTCCAAGTTCCAGGTCCTTACGTATTAAAGACATAAATAAGAGAGAGAAAAAAGCAAGAAAAAAAAAACTGTGTGAGTTCTGAGACACCGTTTTCTTTTTCTTGAATCAGTCTGGGTTTCAAGGTTATTATCTCCCTGTAGACTTAAGCAAACAGCACTTTATTTCGGAACTCAGAGCTTGACAGTGATGTCTTCCTTCCAAGCATCGTTACGTAGAAAATGGCTGCAGAACAGTCAGGAACAACCAGGGGTCCTTAGGAATCAACACATGCTTGTTTAATCCATCATAGAGATTCTTCCACTATACGCACAGGCCGTGAGATGTGTATTATTAACTCTATTTTACAGGTGAGGAAAACTGGGGTTCAAATAAACTATATAATTTTTCCTGAAGACATATAGCCTTTCATGGCAGGTTTGGGATTCAAACCTAGCTTTGACTGTAAATACGTTCCTTCTCCACTATTGCCTGTTGCTGTTGTCTCTCTCCACTATGTGATATGATAAGCTGTAATTTATTCACACAATAAACATTCTCATGATTGCCTACACAGGTCTCAGAATAATAGCTTGTTGTGAAAACTAGGATCATTTTGTGTCTGTGCATACGAACAAATGACATTTGGTGGTCATAGATCTTTTTTTTTTTTTTTTGACACCTTAACTAATTTCAGCTGTTTAAAATGTGGAGTAGTTGAGGTTGCTTAACCTGTCTTATGGGTTATTGATAGATTTAGAGTCAAATTTCCAGTCATTGTGAAGCATAACCATCCATATGCTAACTCAGTGATCACTAGAGAGAAGGTGGCGCTATACCAAGTCTTTGAGAATCGGTGGCCACCACTGAGGTGCAGGGCTGAGATAGCTCTTCAGTCAAGAACTTGCTGTTTATTTGTGGGGAGTGACGTCAGATGACATACTCTAGCTATAGAACCCTTGGATTGGCCAGGGCATTTGAGCAAGGCTGTACTCCTGGGGCATTAGGACCTAACCATTTTTGCCCAGTGGTGGCTTGTGGAGGAATGTCCGTGCTCTAACAGGTAGTCTTTGCTCTGGTGCTCTCTGAGGGGTTGGCTGAGACTTTGTCAGATCTGCATTGCAGTCTCAGGATCTCCCTGTCCTGTCCTACTTCCTCCCCTTGTTACCATTCACAGGCTTCTTCCCACCACCCACTCCATAAGCCTCTTGCACTTGTAACTCTGTCTCAACATCCATTCCTGGAAGCCTCATTTGATGCAGAACTACTAAAGAGAGGTTTTTTTTTTTAAGCGATTTTTATTTATTTATTTATGGCTGCTTTGGGTCTTCGTTTCTGTGCACGGACTTTCTCATCCCGGACCAGGGCTTGAACCCGTGTGCCCTGCACTGGCAAGCGGATTCTTAACCACTGTGCCACCGGGGAAGTCCGAGAACTACTAAAGAGAGGTTTACTCTTTTGGCTCAAGGGTATATCGGTAGTGACATGAACAAAAGTCAAGCCCAAGGCTATCAGGCTCAATTCATCACATCACCTCATTGTATCTGAGGAAGTGAGAAGAGTCGGTAGATAGTAGTGTGTCCGGAATTTAGAGAGCTCAGCAAAACTGGGTTGGAAGCAGTGGGCTGTACTGAACATTAGAATTAAGTGAGATGTTTAAGTCCAAGTAGTCTATTTAGGCGGCAAACTATGACTCATCCTGAAAGCAAGTCAAGGCCAGCCAAACCTGTTTATTTCCTGTGCAACCAAACAGTTCCCTTCTCCATGTTCCCATCTTTCTCTGTTCCTATGTCGGTCAAAGCACTTATCAGATATTGATTTAAAAAACACGTCTTTCTTTAACATAATCACATGCATGCTAGAGCAGCAACGTCCACACCTCAGGGCTTTCCAGAACTCACCACAGCGCAGCATGGTGTCAGTTCTTCCTAGCTGCTCAAATAATGTTTACTGAGTAAACGTATGAATAATTACATATAAAAGTCCCTGCTGTATCAGTTTCTAATTATGTGTTCTAATCACAACAGATTATTTCTTTAGATTTCACTGGACTGGCATTAAGGCCCTACAAGAGAGAACGGCCAACCTTCTCTGTTTTAGCTGGAGACAGAGTTTGCCTGCAAATCCGCTATGGCACAGTGAAGTCTCCATAGAAGAGAGACCTTGGCTGGCTTGGCTGACAGGAAGTTAGTCAGAACGGATTTGCCACTGGGAGAGTCAGCAACAGCTATATCATCTTGGTATTAGTCAAATTAGTAACAATATAGCTACTGCTTTCAATAACCATCCTCTCTTCACTAAACACCTCACTGACCACTTTTTCTGTTCATCTAAGCTTTTCATCAGAAATGTGCTTCAGATATTTGGTTATAGCATACCTTTGAATGTTCAGTCCTAAATCTACATAAATTCGTACTATTCTGTTCTGTAAAGTTCTTATTTGCATTGGTATAATTATTGGACATTCCCAACACCAGTATTAGTAAATGACTTGAATTCATTTAACTTGTTTTTGCTTACTTTATCTTAAACATATTTGTTTATAGCATCATTTTGGGGGGTCTAAAGTTGTAATCTTAGAAACAGGAATGATAATCACATTCATGTGTAGAAGACTCTATATTTTACAAAGAACTGTCACATATATTAGCCCCCGGGTGTGAGGACAGTTGTAGTACAAATCCATGTGCATTAAGAGATTTGAATGAGTTCATTACCAAGGTCCCTTGGTCTGTTGGAGGATGGGTAATTACAATATACTTTGATGATAGTGACTATGAGGCCTTTTTGAACATTCTCAATATGCTAAAGGATGTGAAAAATGTATTCCTGGTGAAACACATTCCTGAAAATAAATTTTTTCTATAGCAGTATACTGTATACACCACCTTCCCAGTCATCCCTGGAAGGTGGAGGTTACAGGAATTCGGACAGAGCATTAGATACCAATTTCCTCCCACTCCACTGAATGCAAATTCTTTGATTCTCCTTCTGAGCTAGCTTCACGGTTGGCATACAGTATAGATGAACAGCACTACAGATGGCACTGCGTTCTAGCTCTCTCTATCCCAAAGAAAGTGGACACCTGGGATCTGACTTTCTCAGGCTCAGTAAGATATGCTGCTTCCCATATAGGCTATCACTTCACTGTGTCTCAGAAGACAACAGTGAACATTAACTTTAAGACACAGGGCCTTTGTTTCAAATTCTGGCCCTGTCATTCATTAGATGTATGATATCATGTAAGTCACTTAGCTTCTCTGAGCCTCTGTTTCCTCCTGGGTAAAACGAAGACAGTGTCAATCTGTAATGGATATTTATTGATATTACTACCTTGCATCCATTCTTTCCCCCCATTCCACTCTTATGGCAACAATATCACAATTTTGTTTTGATGGTACGATTCCACCCCACTCTTGGTTCTTGGGCTTTGAATGAATTTGTCTCTGTCTTTCCCCTCCAGGGTACAAACAGGTGACCTAGATTAAGGCTAAGCCAATCAGTACAATCTAGAGCATCATCCCTCAGGCTTTGATGATTGGCTTAGAGCTGGTCACATGATCTAAGTCTGGCCAATCGAAACCAGGAAAATTGAATTCTGGTAGATATTTTCTGAGCTGATGGAACGAATAGATTCTCTTGTCTGCTGGATTGAGTGCTGTATTTGTGAGTTTGAGCTAAGCGCTAACATTCACCACAAGGACTCTGAGAACAGAGTCTATCTAGAAGATGAAGATGGAGAAAAAGATCCCAGGGATGTCATTTGAGACCTTGGTTGAGCCATGTCTACGGCTCTTGGATTCTGCCCTGAATTTGCAGGCAAGTTAATAAATTTTCTTTCTTGTTTGAGCCAGTCTGAGCTGGGTTTTCTGTCACTTGAAAGTATGAGTTTAAATTGATAAAATTATCTTTAAAGGGTTGTTGCAAGGATAAAATGAATAATTATGAAAAGCACTAATCCAGAGGAGACTCTCAGTAAATAGAAGCAGTTATTGTGGTTTCATCTTCAGGTTTTTTCTAAATGCTACACTCTTTCCATAATAACGATTGGAGTAGTCTCAAAACCTGAAAGCTCTCCAGGGATCTGGGCAGAAGGGGGTGATGCAGGTTTGTGTGTATTTTCAAAAGTTCAAAGCATCAAGCCAAAATACCAGTTACTCTGATGCAGGCTGAGTATTCATCATCAGAAGTACATATGTAGCAAACACACACACACATGTACAGAACTCTATAAGCATTCATTCCCATATCCAATGACTATGTAAGCCTCCCTAGGGTAACAAGGAAAGAACAAAACTTGGCATCTCCTATCAGATTAATTCAATGGAGTGTCCAAAGTAGATTATGTTAATTCCAAGAGTAATTTTTAATATTTGTAATTAATGTATTACTTGATAAGATTGTGAAACCTTCTGACAGCTTATTAGCCAGTGCCATTAAAACCAAACGTCAACTTTATCAACTGCTGTCAGCGAAATTAGCAATGAAACAGTCTCCAGGGGATGGACGTTCAATTTGTGTTGGATAATGGTATGAATAATCACTTGGATTTATATAGCACCTTTTCTCTGAAGGGTTTAAAGAGTTTACAAACATTTATTCTCACAGTATCCCTGAACAGAAAGAAGGGGCCAACTTTATTGCCCCTCTGTGGTTTGTGGTCACTTTACAGCTTTGAGATTGTGGAGCCAGTGCTCACAATAGGGTTTACATCACCCCTAGCTACTTTTCTTGCAGTTAGGATATAATGCCACTGGGTGTGGAAAAATGCCTATATAGAAGAGACTAATAATAGAAAAAAGAGAATGAAATGGTTTTCCATTTTATTATACTGAAACATTAAACTGTAGCTATTATTAAGTACAGTTAATCACAAAGAGTGACTAATTATCATGTTTGTAAAAATTAACGTACAATTTTGAAGAAATGAAAAGCAGAGACATAGACAAAGTTAGAAGAGACCTTATAGAAAACCAAGTTCAGTGCCCTTATTTAAGCATTATGCATTTTGGTGACCATTTTTGCATTTTCTCCCAAGCGTCCATTCATCTTCTTGATTATGACATTCCAATTTTCCTCTGGGAGTCATGTTTTCCCATACTCTGTCCATGCAGTTTGGGTGGGGATGAAACTAATCCTGAGTCTTGGAGTAGGGACCTGATCCAAACTTGGCTAATGAGAGGACTGTATCCTTCTGGCTACCCCTGCTTTAGAGATAAGCATGTGATCCCAACAGGGCAGTGAGAGAAATACCTGCAACTTTTCCTATAACTATCAGGAAAGAGATTTTCCTTTTTCACTGAAGTTGCTAATCTGGTAAAGTATGAGCCTAAAGCCATCTTGCCCTCCAAATTAGAAGAGCCTTCCTGAGAATAAAAGCACTATAGGAGGCAGAAGAGCTATAAAGGGAAAAAGAAAGAATATGATTCTCAGTGACCCCACTCTAGCTCCTGGGTCCAGCTGTGTGTGAACCCTATCCTCTTATATGAGCCAAATTGAATGGGCTTTGAGCATTTGCTAATCAAAGAGATCTTACGCATGTGATGCTTACTAAACCATACATGTCATGGATTGCTAATTAGCCTAAAGTTGCTTTTCTTTTGGGTAGATGTGCAGTCAGGATGGGCTAAGGTTTGCTGTGGTAACAAACACTGCTGAAACCTTAGTAGTTTACAACTACAATTTGTTTTTGTTTTTGTTTTTCCAGCTTAAATACAAGTCTATAGAGGGTGGGCTAGAGGCCCTTTGCCTTCTTGGTAAAGGTTACACCTGTCAGAATGGCTGTAGTCAAAAAGACCACACATAACAAATGTTAACAAGTATATGGAGAAAAAGGAACCCTTGTACACTGTTGGTGGAAATGTGTACTAGTGTAGCCATAGTGGAAAACAGTATGGATATTCCTCAAAAAGCTAAAAATAGAACTACCATATGGGTATATATCTATGTGACTACCTTTTGAACGATGGCATGTGAACAGAAGTGGTGAACACCATTTGGAAAGGAACCATAAAACTTTCTGACTAATCACCCATTCTGTGGTAACGGTGGAAGTCATATACTGAAAACAGTGACATCATAAGTTATGAAGAGCTAGGATCACTGAATCATTGTTTAAAGGAGAGCCACCCAGGAGAGCCAGAGATCTCCACAGACCCATGCAGTAAGTAAGGAATAAGCTATGTGCTAATCCACTAAGTGTTTATTTATCCTTTCTCTAAATTTTATAGCTAATGTGGATTTTCCCTCTAATATATCAGAACATATAGAAATGATCTCAACCATTTCTTAGCAATTGCTACCTTGGATTGCAATGACATAGGAGTACCAAAAGGGGCATTTAAATCTAAGTGGTCAGAAAAGTCTTTCTAGAGAGTTGAGTAAAATACAAATTTGATGTACCTCCACTGAATAAACATGCTGTGCATCTCAGCACACAAACTAGCACATGGAAAGAAAAAACGTGTCAGGGATATGAAATCCTTCCACAACGTGGTCTTCTTTCACCTCAGAAACCCTGAGTAGAGTCTCTGTCTTTGTCTCTAATTCTTGAGACAAATTCTTTCCTGTCTAGCAGTATTCCTCCTTCCTACACTCTTTCCAAGTCGAGCCTTTTTCTTCATATAGCAACAGTGAGTTCATGTCTTTCAACAAGTTAGAGTCTAACGTCAGTGTTTAAAATGAAATTGTGTATATAATTAAAATTACGCTGGGAAGTGCTACAGGAACAAGAGAGATTCTGTCTGTCTTCCAATCCCTGATATTGACTCCGGTTACTCGCTCTATTCATAGTTAGCCATCCACGTAGACTTTACCCATCTCCCAGAAAATGACATTTCCTTCCTGAGCACCCAAATGCTTTGTGTCATAGCCCCAGGGACTAACTCAGGGACTAGTCTTGCTTATTGCACCCTAGCTAGAATCAGTTCACTTAGTTTTCCCTATTTTCTAAAAAAATCCTCCACACGTCTTCATTCTTGTCCTCGTGATTCATGTTCAACAAAAAAAATGCCTTCTTCTCATAAACACTAGATATCAGAAGACTAATTCACAGGAAGAAGTTGTGATTGTCTCCAGAAAGTTTTATTTATGTTAAATTCAATCTTTGAAGGTGTCTGTGTTTAAATGTGCCACTGTTTCAAAACACAGTAATCCTTGTAGGCGTAAGCAGAGTGCATTTGGCTATCTTGGGCCATCAGGAAGGAATGGAGAATAAAAGTGGGGTAGCAAGTGTCTTGCTGCAGAGCACAAATAGAAAATATAGTGGGAATAAGACAGGTTTAAATTTGAGGCATTTTTAATTAGACTTAATCTTGTTCAATGGTAATTTTTGTGTATGGGACTCTTCTAAGCTGGAGACTTTATTCCAAGAAAAATACACATATGCACATAATTTAATATGTTGCATATGATCCTAGGAGAACTATAATTTTTGAGGTCCATGCATGGATTCGTTAAGAACTTTTGATCTAATCTACCTTAACACCTAGGATGGGATTTGTTTGAGAATTCCAAGTTGCAATCTATAAAAATACTTTTCTAAGACTCCAAGATTTATGAGTATTAAATTCTGAGAATATAGGACTGTTACATGACAATTCAACCAAAAATACAATCCAAATACCTTTTCACTTGAATAATGCTTTGGAAAAAATTCTGGTAAAGTGTCTTCTGATGTCCCCATGGATGACGTTTTGACAAGTGTTGCCCAGGATGACATTATTGGCAGATGACTTGTGGAATAAGTTTGAGTGGCTATACTTGAAGAATATTAATAGTGGCTCAGTGTCACAGGGGAGAAGTGTCTCAAGCAGAGAATGAGGACTAAAAACTATTTAACAGTTTTGTCTGTTATTTAGGAGATACCATAGAAGGGAGAAATATGAAATATAAAGATTATACAGGGCTTCCCTGGTGGCGTAGTGGTTGAGAGTCCGCCTGCCGATGCAGGGGACACGGGTTCGTGCCCCGGTCCGGGAAGATCCCACATGCCGTGGAGCGGCTGGGCCCGTGAGCCATGGCTGCTGAGCCTGTGCGTCCGGAGCCTGTGCTCCGCAACGGGAGAGGCCAAAACAGTGAGAGGCCCACGTACTGCCAAAAAAAAAAAAAAAAAGATTATACAATTCAAAATTTCCTTAAAAATTAGAATTTTGGAAGAAACCAAAGAGGTGAATTTGAAAATTAAAATCCAACATTTAGGATGATGCCATGAATTCCAGTAATGGAAATATATTGAATAGATGTCCATCTTAACACATCTTCCCACCACAACTGAGGATACTGTTGGCAGTTCTGCCTAAGAGACATCAATGAATTTGAGCAAGTGCAAGTGTGAGCATCCAGTATGGTAGGTGGTGTGGGGTTAGAGTAGAACTGGTCTAGAAATCATAAAGATTGGCTTTAAGAAATGAGGGACCTTTTTCAAGAGTAAAGAAGACCACAGAGAAAGAGAAATCTGCTCTCAAATATTGGGTTGTCCAAAAAATTCATTTGGGTCTTTCTGTAAGATGTTGTAGAGAACCTGTGTTCTGAGTGGCTCCTGGTGGTGAGTCTCCAGCTTGTATATGGAAGTCATAGGAGGTACTTCTCATCTGTTCTGAGGGAATAAAAGTCTACCTTCAGTTCCTTATCATGTAATAATTTGTCTGGGTGTCTGTTGGGCTCTCAGTATGGTTTTGCGTGTAATTACAGGATTATCATTGCCCAAGTTTACTAAAGAAATAGTGTTAACATTCTGTGGGTGGTTAGATTGAGGATCCCTAAGATTCTTAGGTCTTTACAACTCTACTACTTTATATCTGTGATTTATTGTAAGCCTTAAAACCATAGTCAAGTGAGAAGGACTGCAATTTAATGGTTAGCATTGGCAATAAAATGATAAGTAAATAAGGATTCATACATTTCAGTAATTATTGTTCTGTGGTCTCGATATAGAACATATTAGATTTATTTAGAACCAGTTGTTTGATAAGTATTTCTAATTAAATAACTATTATTTGTTGAATGCCTATATGCTAGATGTGTATATAACACCTATGAGGTAGATGTGGCATTATTTCCTATGTACAGAATTTAAATAAAAGGGTCAATGATGTACAATGAGTACATGGCAGGGCTAAGATTCAAAGTCCAGGTGCTTAACCCATCTGCCATTTTGTCACCTCAGTTTTGGGGGAATTCAAATTTTCTGGGGCTATAACATGTTGGGCTTAGCATACATAGTCTTTAGGAGTCTCTATTTTGCTCCATTTATTGTGGGTCATTTTCTCTGCTTGAATCCTTTAAACACTAATAGGACCAATACAAATGTCTGAACTTGACAAACATTTGAAAAGCAAACATCAATGAGAAACATATAAAACCCTTCAGTGGGCTCTCAGGAGTTTTCTTAAATGAATCAGAGGAAGCTGAGAGGGGAACATCTAGCTGACCATTAGCACACACTTTGAAGAGTCACAGATGTGATGCTTTTTAAAGTAGATTTGCATTTGTTAAAGGTCACTCTCCACTGAGTATTTGCACTTAAGTCTAAGACATAAGAAGGCCACTTTACCTCCTTCCTCCAATTTGTCTGTTCCATGATCAATATCAGAGTCTAGACTAGGACGAGTACAGAATCTTACTGCTGGTTAATTTCCCAGAAGATTAACTGGATTTCCTGAAATATCTGGGGTGGGAAGCACAGAGAAGTGCACCGGAGTGACAAATGTCCTTATGCCACACTAAGATGCACAATTAACAGAGCTGGATGCTTCCTGTCATCTTTATACACAACCTTACTGAGATCTTCCAGCAAAATGTTTGTGTATGAAATAAAGAAAATACTACAAGACTGAGTCACAGAGCCCTGCATCTGAAGAAAAGTCAAAGATGTACATGGCATTTCACACTCTGTCTAGCAATGGTCTGAAGGTGTGCTCCTCCCACCAGGCTTCTTCTCTCTGGTGGAGCTTCTTGTCGTCCATCAGAAGGCTCTGCTCAGTCTCAGGCTCAAGCACCAAAGTTATCTTTTTATATATATATATAAAGTTATTTATTTTATTTATGGCTGCGTTGGGTCTTCATTGCTGCGCGCGGGCTTTCTCTGGTTGCGCCGAGCGGGGGCTAGTCTTCGTTGTGATGCGCGGGCTTCTCATTGCGGTGGCTTTTCTTGTTGCGGAGCCCGGGCTCTAGGTGTGCAGGCTTCAGTAGTTGTGGCATTCGGGCTCAGTATTTGTGGTGCACGGGCTTAGTTGCTCCGCAGCATGTGGGATCTTCCCAGACCAGGGATCAAACCCGTGTCCCCTGCATTGGCAGGCGGATTCATAACCACTGTGCCACCAGGGAAGTCCCCAAAGTTATCTTTATTCATGGGGCTTAAAATAGGTTCACGGGAGTCCGTCCCTCTCAGGATACACCCCTGAGTTCTTCTTCCGCTTAGTCCTGTCCTACCTAAGGTCTTCAGTTCCAGTGACTGGACCTCTGCCTTGCCTGAGATAATGTTCTAATTTATATATATATAGGTTTTAGGTATTTACTTCTCTTTTTTTTCCCCTGTGTCTGCATCCCTGTGCCTTTGAAGACTAGATCCTTGGGGTCCCAGCTCTAACTACATGTGGATACTTCTCCCATTTAACAAAAATGTATTGAATACCTACTATGTGCTGGAAAACACAGGGATGAAAAAGATAGAGACATTTTCTGCTCTCATGGAGCTTATAGTCCAGAAGAAGGAGATGACAATAAACATATCAATTAAATTAACAAGATAGACAAGATGGCTAAGAGGAGGCCACGGCTGAGCAGATACTCAGTGAGCTAAGGGAGTAAGAGTACAAACACGTGGGAGAGGCTATTCAAGGTGGAAGGCAGTGAAAACAAAGTGAATCGGGAAGCCTATGCTTGGTGTGTTTGAGAAAAGTTATAAGGCCAGCAGAACATAAAAAGGGGCAGAGTGGGTGTGAATGAGGCTGGAGGTGTAGCCCAGGGTTCTGACCTGATTCAGTAAGTCGTGGGTTGATTTCAGGTTTTGCGTTTTTTAAAACACAGGCTGGAGGACAACTGATGGAGAACCCTGGAGGCCACAGTACAGATGTTTTCTTAACTCCGTCAGTGATAGAAGCCTCTTGAGAATTTTGAGCAGTAAAAGAATGGCCTGATCTGAATTGCATGTTAAATGGATCACTCAGCGGTAGGAAGAATGAGGTGTGGAGAGACAGAAAGTGGAAGCAGGAAGACAAGTTATAAAGTTCTTGCTACCGTCTAGGAAACGGAGGGCAGTCACTTGACTGGGTCCCCAGCAGTGCAATTGGTGAGAAATGGTTGGATTAAGGATACATTTTCTAGCAAAGCCAGCAGGACTCCCTGATGAAATAGATGTGGGATGCGAGAGGAAGAAAGAGATCAAGAATGATTTCAAGAATTTTGGCCTGAACAAATGGATAGAGATTAGGGCTATCCCTGAGATGGGAGGAAACACTGGGAGAGAAGAAAATTTCAGTAAGAGGTAGAAGTCAAGAGCTCTGGTTTAGACAGATTAAGTTTGAGTTGCCCATTAACATGCATGTGGAGATGTCAGGTAGGTATCTGGATCTATATACCTGGAACTCAGAGAAAATATCAGGGGAGAGACTTAGATTTGAGAGTCATCAATGTATAGAAAAGTACTTCCTAATCTTTTTCACAACATGGCACATTAAAAATTAAATATTATTTTGCTCATATTGAAGTAAATGAAGAAACTGTTTATGATTAGAGGTGGTAAGCTTGGAGACTCCAGATGTCCTAGAAATAATCAATATTTCATTATATGTCTTACCCACATGATAGCTACCTAGGTATTTAATAGGAGCTAACTTTTTTAAAAAATGAAATTGGTTTCTTATTTTTTGGCCACGCCGCGAGGCTCATGGGATCTTAATTCCCCGGCCAGGGATTGAACCCAGGCCACAGTAGTGAAAGCGCCGGGTCCTAACTGCAGAGTCCCTAGACACCAAGGAACTCCCAGGAGCTAACATTTTTTAAAGCTTTCACTATGTGCCAGGTACCATGCTGTCTGTTCCCAGATCTATTCTTCACCCAGATCCATCCTTCTCTGTACTACTGAGAGGTAAGTCTGGCTAATAGTAGGTGCTAGTGGGAAAAGTCAGTGTATTTTGACCACCCTTTAGGGATTGGCAACAGCCGGCAGCCCCTTCCTTTAAGCTCCCATTTCTCACTGTACAATCCCTATCATTCTGGCTGCCATCTGTAGCCCTGGCTTCTGTGCTTTGGTAAGTTTCACAGTGTCCCTTCACTCTTAGCAGTGGTACTGGCTTCCTACTGCTGTGCATCTCTGAGTTGTCTCATTGTCCCATATTTCACTTCTCTGACTTCTCATCACTGATGTAGCTAATACCAAGTGTTAAATTCTCTTTATTGAAATATCTAAAGTGATGCCTGTGTTCTGGCTAGACACTGCCAGACTCATATGTTACGTTCTTTACATAAATTATCTCGTTCAATTCTTGACCTGATCAGTGGGTGAACTGGGTGGGTAGGAACTATCATAATTATTACCAGTTTTCAGCTGAGAACATTCCGTTGAAAGAATGTGTGTTACTCATCGAACAACTAGTAAATGGTGAAGTCAAAGTTTGAATCCCAGAAATTCAACTCCAGAAACCATACCACCTGACTTTTATGCTGTATTGTCTCCTTTGAACAAATACCTGGATTCTGCATTTCTCCTATGCATTTGACCTATAGTTTGCTTTCCTGAAGCTTGCATCCTTTACTTTTATTCTAGCTTCTAACAGTAACTTTGATTATAAGATTAGCCTCTTCTGGGTCTGGCATCTAATGGATATTTTCCCTCCTCCCAACCCTGATAGCCTGTTCCCAGCATGTCATCCATTTTTTAAAGGCTGAGTTGATAAAACTCAAGGTTATACAACTAGGAAACAGGAAAAGCCACTTTCAAACCCAGGTTAATTTGAGTTTCAATCCAGTTCCATCATTTCAAATAGTGTTGCCTAGAGTAACTTCTTTGCCTTTGTTAGAATGAAATAGAAATATATCATTGGCTACTGAGAAGAGTAAGTGAGTTAACATATGCTAACTATAACAGTTCCTTGCACATAGATGGTACTCGACTGTTAGCTGTAATTAATCAAAATATACCAGGTTTACCTGCTTGTTCAATTGTTTATTTGGCATCTTTATTTGGTCTTGTATCTTAAACTCAACTTACTATCTTCTCTCTCCTCTCATATCTGTTTTTTATCCATTATTTTCTGTCTCAATAAATGGCACAACCATCCATTCAATTATCCAAGGTGACCCAATCCTCTTCCTAAATTTCTCTACCTAGTCAGTCATGAAGCTCTTATGTGTCTGTCTAGGGTGACAAATTCATCTATATTTGCCCAGAATTGTCCCAGTTTCAACACTGAAAGTCTGTACTGGGAAAACTGGGAAGTTTGACCATTCTATGTCTATTTCTTAAACATTTCCCAAATAATTTTACTTCTCCCTATTCCTAATCTAATCTGTCATTTTGTTCTCACTTGGATTACCTTAATGGTTTTCCAACTGTTCTCCAAACTTCCCATTTTACGATGGCCAGATTGATCCTTTAAAAGGCCAAAATCTGACCATACCATTCACTTCACTTAAAGTACTTCAGTGGCTTCCTATTGCTCTTGTGATAAAGCCCCAGGCCTTTAACTGGTCTGTATTTCTCTGCATGATTTGTTTCCTGTTTTCCCATCAAAACTTATACCTCATGGTTATTAGGTCTTCTTGTCTTCGCCCTATCTACTGGACTCCAGACAATCTGGAGTAAATTCGTAAATTCGCTGTCAGAGCTGTTGCTTATGGTTTGCCAGTTGTGTATTATTCAACCCCAGGAGCAACCCTACATCCTGTAGCCATTGTTGAATTGTATGATTTTTATGTCAATTCTTTCAGTGGATAAGAACTAAACTACCTTGAGGAAGGAATCCCCTATCTGTAAGGATAGGCTAGGATAGGCTGCAGTAACAAACAACACCTAAATTTCAGTGGCTTCACCAAAAGTTTATTTCCTGCTCACATGTAATATACTGCAAGTCCAGGGTGACTGTCCTTAGTAGCAGTCCTTCATTCTTTGTGATCCCAGGATGCTTTGATTTTTGCTGCTGCCATTTCAGTATGAACCTACCTCCACAACTGCTGAGTCAGAGGAATAATATGCTGGAGGGTCTTGTATTAAACCATAACTAGGGTGATCTGGAAGGCACACATAGCACTTCTCTTCAGAACCATGAACCAGAGTCATCACATAGCCCTGCTGACTATAAAAAGGGGTTGGTGGGAAAGTGTAATCTTTCCATGCTCATAGAAAGAGGGGAAAACTGGGTATGACTGAGCATTAAATATTTCTACCATGAATGTTTTAACCTAATGTGTACAGATTTTCCCTTAGGGCTAGTGGGATAGATTGCTGAATACCTAAGCCATTGCTTTGTCTATGTGATAATTTTCTTGGGTTTGGGGAAGGCATCTGGTACTTTAAACCTAGAACAGGCATGTGGGGATGTACCTTCCTAGAAAATGGGTACCCAGGGTGATACCAAGTTGGAGAAAGCCCTAAAGGGAATAAATAACATTTCACCAGATAGTGGTTGGCTAGAGGGTGTTTTGCAGGAGGCTGGTCTAGGGCTTTTCTATGTTAAGTTAAGGTGTGGCATACTTGGTCAAAAGTTCTCTGGACTTGATATTGCTTGGACTATAACAAAAGTTCAAGTCCACTGACTGATTGTGGGGTTTCAGTTGTTTAATATTCCTGAATTTGTTTCTACATCTGTCAAAAAAGAATTATAACTGCC
The DNA here is from genome assembly GCF_005190385.1 of Monodon monoceros. NCBI lineage: Eukaryota > Metazoa > Chordata > Mammalia > Artiodactyla > Monodontidae > Monodon > Monodon monoceros. Next base: position 10,360,635 of record NW_021703770.1, on the reverse strand, counting down.
CTGTCTTCCTTCACCGGATCATTTGGAGAATCGCAGGAGATGAAGTATTTTTTGTAAAGAGTGGACTCTTGGTTGTATTAAGTTGAATTAGGTGTGAAAGCACTATGGAAACTCTAAAGCACTCTATAAAATATATCATGGCATTATTATTGCAATAATTATCAGGGAAAATTAAAGTGAAACCAGAGTAGGAGGATCATAGTGATTCCTTTTTGAGTATTCACCTGAGTGTATCTCCCTTGATTTGTATTCCTAGAAGGAAGAATGTGAAGACCTATGTGTTTAATACATGTTGACTCCATTTCACATTTACATATTATGGATTGCCATTAGCATGCGTTGAGTGAAAATCTTTATGAAAAAAATGGTGCTGTTGCAGCAGGCTGTACTATGGCAGCTTTAGTCATTCTTCTCTGAGGATTTCAGCCTTTTAGCCATGAGATAAGAAAAGTAAAAGTAAATAGTTCAAGTAAATAGCTTAAGATTACCATATTAAAACAACAACAAAAAGTGCAATGCATAGATCTTGTTTAGTCCTGATGCACCTAAGTCAATTGTAAAAAGACATCGTCTACATAATTAGAGAAATTTGAATATGAAATTAAGTGATTTCATATTTAATTTGAATATGAAATTAAGATGCAATTAAGTGACTGTTGTTAGTTTTATTAGATGCATTACTGTCATGGTGTTAGGGAAACCATACAAACAAAACATGACCTTATCATTCAGAAATTCATACTGAAGCATTTACACATGAAATGACACGGCATCTGGGATTTGCTTTAAACCAATCCAGCGAGCGAAGAAATAAACAAAATTAGAGAAGGCACGCATAGGTGATAGGTGACACTGGCAAAATCATGATTATTGTTGAAACTGAGTGCCTTGATAGGAAGGGGTCCATTCAAGTATTTTTTTTTTTAATGTTAGAACATTTCTATAATAAAAGAGCTTCAAAAATTTCCATGTAAAAGAATGAAGTCATCCTGGGGGTGTGGAGGAGCTTCTAGAAAAGCCTTTATGAACAATGAGTACTTTTGGAAACATCACAAGCACCTCATGCCAAGAAGAGGATTGTTGTGCTTCATTCTGGAACCCATTGCTTTTCTAAGTGTGACTGAGAGATGAAATCCAAACGTGTGATCACAGCAAAATAACATAGTTCTGTTTCATAGAAGGGGGAGTGGGGAAAAGCGAGGAGAAACAGACAGCTGGTCTTCAGTCACCAAAAATAATTTGAAAGTCAAGATTTTCTCTGGTCTGTCCTGTTTCTCTCTTACGCGGGGCCCCCACCAATGACTATTGAATGTTCTGACATCTATTTATCTAAATATGTGTAAGTATTGATATATTTACATGCATGCTGAATTCCTTTGTCAGGAGGATGCAGACAAATTATTCATCCAAAGCTGTGGAAACAGCTAAGGTTTCCAGAAATGGCAAACAGAGCTGAAAAGGATACTAATGATAATTGACTCTTTCATTTATTGGGTCATTCATCCATTTAAACAAGTTTGAGCGCTTATATGTGCCAGGCACTGTACTAGGCACTGGGACTCGAATGGTGAATCGCTCATGGAGGTTACAGTTTAATGACCCAGGGATTCCACATCTTGTTATTAACGAGGCATAGAAGACCAAAGAAGGTAAATCATGACTGTGCGTGTGTATGAAATCACACACTAGGAAAAACAGCTATTCATACACCATCAGTAAAAATACAAGTATTTTTAGCTTCATCTCTTATATCTGACTTCCCCTGTTCTCTCTCTCACCAATCATGGTCCACATATTGCATCCTACTTTACAACTAGACCAAGCCATTTTTCTGTTCCCTAAACTTGTCACCTTACTGAATGTCTCCACATCTATTTTCCTGCCTGATTTGGTTTCCCTCCTCCATCCTCAAGAGGATCATTCTTCAAAACCTAGAGCGCATATCACCACCTCTCAGCCTGTCAGTGATACTCCCTTTCTTGCTACCCAGAGGAATTACATACTCCCTCATCTCTTTTCTCATAGCACTCTGTTCAGACATGTGCTGTAGCACTTAAGACCCATATTGTCATTTTGTTTGTTTGTTTATACATCCAGCTTTCATGCTGAACTCTGAAACTCTCAAGGCAGAGTCTATACAAGCATCCCTGTAACATCAATGCCTAGGACCATGCCTGATTCATAGTAGATGATCAATAGGTGTATATTAAATAAATGAATGGATAAATTAATGAATCATATAAATGAGCCTTTTTAATATAAAGGTTTAGTTCCCTAAGAGCAGTATACAACAGTTCTTTCAGCCAAAGTCATAGGATTTCAAAGTTGGAAAAGATCTTAGAGATTATCTATTCCAAACACATAATTTAGCTTTCGAGTACATATGATGATGGACTGGACTTTCCTGGTTGGCACAGAATGAATTGCCTTGTTATGCTTTGATTATTCCAATGATTCTGTGTTAACAGATTCAGAAAGAAGATAGAAAAGCCAGGACATATGAGAGGGAGGGGCAGGGAGAAGCCAACACAGAGTTAAGCATTTACAAAG